>NC_061061.1:15267483-15634510 GCF_021917145.1 Hypomesus transpacificus
TCTTTACCCTAGACTCTTAAGGACCCTGACAAAGTCTGTATTTCTCTCTCTCTTTCTCTCTCTCCCTCTCACACACATACACAAATTCACAAGATGGATTAGAGTGCAGGTGCCAAGGTGAAAAGAGTTACATGCAATTTGTATTAGACAACCAACCCCCCTCTCTCTCTGCCTCCCAGATCTCAGACTCATTCATCTGTTCTTTGGTTATGTGAGTCAGGTTGAGTTGCATGAGAGATCCACAGCCTCGGACTAATGTCTGGCCCCAACACACACACACACACACACACATTACCATACCCTAATTCTGTCTCGTAGCATCACATTTTTGGGTTAATGCCTCTTACAGCTATCATGTCTGCTACAGCCAATGCTGTTGTTATGACAGCCTCACCAATCGGTTTAATTTCAAACACAGGGTTATTCCACAACGTAGGGATTAGTTGATATAATCCTGTGCTCCCCAAAAATATAAAGACCACCACCTGAGGGAAACAATGACTCTAATACGATGACACAAGCTCACACAGACACAAACACACAAGGCATCCCCCTGTCCTTACACCATGATTTAGGGTGTACATTGTAAACACTTAACTTTACATTGATACACTAAAACCAGTGAATAGACTGGTCAATGTTTAAAACATTTACGAAATAAGTCGGAGCGCTGTTGTATTTGGCAAGCACTCTTTCGGTGTAAAGAACCCTGCAGACACCTCATCTTTGTTCAGGCAACAGTTTAACAAAGGTTTGGTCTGAAAAATATGCAAAATGTGTTTATTTTGGTTGTGGCTGAATTTCTTTGTTGTGTCAAGTACTTATGATTTACGACATTACAGTCTTCTGTCTTAAAGTAACATCCTCACATTTACCAATCTTACTTAATATGCTGCATGTTTTAATGGAATGAATGAATGTCAAAGTCAACGCAAAATAAGGGGCACAATAAAGGTGAAGGTACAGAATCCAATGTAGACTGACAAGTATGATCTAATGCTACTTGAAGTGTGAACACAATATAAACATAATTGAATCAGATCGGTGAAGTGTATGTAAAATAACCTGAGGCCATCCTCCGAACCACATTAATGAATGTACATTCTAATAATATCTCTCATTATGGTAGCTTAATTTTAGAGTTGATGAGGACAGACATTTACCTGTTATATATTTTCTCATCTGCTATATGCTGATACCGTCAGAGTCACTACATTGTGTATCAGGGTGTGGGAGGCGTTGTAAGTACAGTATGTGCTGTGTTTAACATATGACATCCTATATATACTACTGTACTCTAGATTATAGGTCATTGACATACATTCAGAAATAAAGTACATACATACATACAAAGGCACAATGCAATGCCTATGCTTAGCTACTTGGATGGACAGGCATAGGATATCTGATTACAGATCTATGCTCCAGATGTACAAAATCTTAAAATCGACTTCCCATATGGCGAGGAGGAACCCAAGAACACAGAAAATGTCTTATTTCTCCTGCCACTCTATCCATCTAGCCCTCCACCTCTCCTTTCTTTGTCCTCCATGCATTGTTTCTGTTATTCCTGGGGCTGGTCTGTCATGTTGCCAACCAGAGCAGAAGTAAACTGTTTGTACCCCACCCCCCCTCCTCCCTCACCCCATCCTCAAAGCTCTAACCCCCTCAAACATGGGTCTGGCTGCCATTCATTCATCTCAAACTATTCTAGCCCCTTCTTCCACTCTTCCACCCTACCCACCTTTATTGTTGCTCACCCCAGCCCCACCCCAGCCCCTACACTCCTTACCATCCCTTCTCTCTTTCCTATTGGACCTGGCAACAATGCTTTCCTCCTCTTTTTTTGCTCTCTCTCTCTCTTTTTCCATCTTTTCACAAAAAAAGCTACTCTGATTCAGCTTGAGCATCTATTTGCCTTTATCTGCTTAGCAGCCCACACAGTCAGTGGTAGAGAAGGGGCTTAAAAAAATGGTTGCACAGATGGTGAAAGAACAGACAGAAATTTAGACAAATCCACACAGATAAATATGCAAACACAACACGCTTACAAACGCAAACACACATGGGTCACTAATTAAAAAATAAACACACACCATCATCACCATTTTCTGACTCAACATTTAATTTCTTGGACCAGTTTATCCCCACTTGCAAATTAGCTGTACTCTCAATTAAAACCTGAACTTTGAATATGTTGATATTTCACCATCTCTAATAATATATAGATCAAAGCCGGACATTCTGATTAGTTTACTCATTGGGGATGATATTTGCTTGAATAAGTTTAGTTTAGGGATGTTACAGGCAAGTGATTCAAACCAGCCTTTACTGTTTCCACTTCCCATAATTGAACATGAAAACCAATGACAGTCTGTCTGACACCATTTCTGTCTGTCTGTCTGTCTGTTTTTCTGTCTGACACTATTTCTGTCTGTCTGTCTGTCTGTCTGTCTCTCTTTCTCTATTTATTTCTCTCTCTCGCTTTCTCTCTGTCTCTCTCTCAAACACACACAAACATTCTGGGGTCAGGTAGTCCAGCTGTATAAGTTACACAGACAGTACTCATACATAAACAGTAAGTTGAAAACACCATGGGAGGAAAAGTGGAGCAGTTGAAGCATGCTGTGATAGAAATGCAGTGGTCAGTAGATCAAAGTCACTTAATACAAAATAAGTTTGATTTCCTTTGGTAGAAGCACATAGACATGGAGGATGTTAACTTGCAAAGTTTTCCAAATTAATTCAATTTTAGCTTTGTGTCTTATATCATTCATGCAATTTCAAAACAGAGCATATGTCTCTGTTGTGAGAACAACCCTTGCCACTGTGGTGCTGTTGAGCTTTTATTCATGTGTAATTTGCAGTTTACTTTGCTGTTGCAGACAGTGACAGACAAAAGGGATGCAGGTAATTAGGGAGATGGGGCGAAATGGAATTTGTATTTATCCCTTGCCCAGGAGGCAATGGAGCATGAAACTTCAGGTAATAATAGACAGTTTTTGTATGTATGTGTGTTAGAAATGGAGAGAGTGAGAGAGAGTCAGTGAGAGAAATGTAATGAGGTGCCAAAAATAGAGAGAATGTGTGTGTGTGTGCGCGTGTGAATGAGAGAGAATGAAAGAGAACTAACAGCATAGGGAGAGATGGCACCGCTCTATTGTCATTGCCCCATCATGTGTTCACAGCTAATGTTGTCTCACTGAATATCTAGCTGGAGAAACGACAGAACTGAAGGAATCCATGCATGAGCTACCAGAGTTCCTTGGCCCATTAGTGAGCACTGAGAACTCTTGTCTACAGCGTTTTTACAGATAATTAGTTAAGCACTTCTTTCCATCACAGGAAAAAGCAAGCAGAATAGCACTCCAAAAGATGCAGTGCAGTCCCATTAAAAAAGATTCATTGATTATTGAGCGTTCATACTCTTAGAATAACCTGTTACTACATGGATGAATTACAAAGAACACGTATAAATCACAACAATAGCATGCCATGAGTGCTAGGAGTCTCAAATTCTGGTATTATACTATGCCAAGTATGTGACTTAGTATGCCTTCTTCAAGCAATCTATATGGCATATTTACAAATAAGTGCTTTGCGATGCCTCTATTAGAGCTGTGTAGCATGTTGAGCTTTGGCAGCTGCTACTCTACTCAAGCAAGACTGAATATTCTATAATCACTCTCTCTCTCACTGCAGTGTAAAGTTAAAAACAAGGTTAGATGGGTTCATTGTAAGTAGGTGAGTACGTTTATTATCACTGCTGAAAGCACGACTAATTGCTCTTGGTTTTGAAACAGGGGACTGAGTGGTACACTTAATAGGAATTCTGAAGCCAACAACTCATGAAAATACAAGATTTAATAATTTTTTACCTCAAATAATTTATTTTACTACTATTTGGAAATTAGAAAGATTATATATATATATATATATATATATATATATATATATATATATATATATATATATATATATATATATATATATATATGGTTTATGTTTATAAGTAAAATAACCTAAAATCATAATTGTACACATCAGTAAGTGCATCTTGAATTATGGTTACCTGCCGGGGTTCAGCTTTGACGTGAGGAGTGGGACGGCACTTAGAAGCAGGTCGAGGTTTGTGTGTCTCCTTCAGCCATCACCTCCTCTGGCAGTGTGAACCACTGCCCTACTTTAGCACCCTCCATTTTTAATGAGCCCTCCAGTTCTCCCCTCAATGAGCGCTTACTGTATGAGACAGAAACATATCAGACAGGACGACAAAGACAAACACATTCATGCATTCACAAACATACCAACGCTCAGACTGTTCTCTGACTGACCACCGAAGGACTGTGCCCTTCTACTCCTCGATTACCTACTGTAGTTTCTATATGCACTGTTTGTACATTAAATGAATTACATCAACAAAATTAATAAAATGTAGTGTATAATATGCGCACACAATTGTTTATACATTTTTTTATTACATTCCTATTTTTATGTATTGTTGTGGTGCTCAATTGCTGCTCCCCATTTCTTCAAAACTGCCAGTGCCTAACATAAACTGTGACACAAAATGGTTGCCATGGATCACCACCACTGTGGGTGTATTTAAATGCAGAACGATCGCAGCACCAAACCACAGCCTTGTGACTCTAACCTGCGTGATAGATTGACTGTTGTTTCACTGCTTCTACTGATGGAAGACATCCCCATGGAAACCTTCTTCGATAAAGGGCATGGGCCCTTTATGGCTCTGCCAGAAATAAAAGCAACCTGGAACACAGCAGTGTGCATCTCCAACTGTCAATGTTGGATTCATTGTTCTCTTATTCAACATTGAGCTGAGGGAATTTTCTTTATGTTGATTATAGTTTTTTTCATTCTGTCATACCTTGTCTCAGTTTCTCCAAGCATATAATTACTTTTACACACTAGAGAAAACTAATAAATGTTCAGGTGGGTATCAAAGTTAGTCTTTATAGCTTCCCTAGGGCTTAATGTACAGGTAAATGCAGACACAAATCCTCATTTGTTATCATTTGTGTAGGTTTCAATAACAGCCACTTCGAACAGCCATTATGGTCAGTGTTTCCGTTGATGTAGAATAATCTTTTACTCAGTGTGCTAACGTACACGTCTTACTTGATAACAGGGTATTCAAGCTAATTACTTGGTCTGAAACACTTTCACACAACAAATGGACGAAAAATATATGAGGAAGTAGGACAGAATAGCGTAACACCGATATAACGGAGAAATAGGAGGCAGAGAGCCAGAAACCAAAGACAGAGCCAGAACAGGTGAGCTAAAAGTCAAGGTGAGTACCACGCGAGATATGAGAGTGGGAGAGCATGAAGGAGAGCGAACGCTTGACTTGCCGAGTGTAAAGCTCATCGGTCGTGGCAGAATCGGCACAGCTGTGGGAGGCAAGGTGTTAATTATGAAACATCTGTACAAACTCAGGGTCTCTCAGCTCCGCAGCCCGTCAGGATACTATACGGTTGGCTTTCTTTCACAGCTGAGGTGGGAGAGGAACACTGCGACAGCGAGGGGAGGACAAAAAGAGGCAGAATAGGAGTGCAGGATGTGAAAATGATAAATCGGAACAATTCCAAGGGAGCTTTCAACCACTTGCAGCAGTAGGAGGGCAGATGTAGAAAAGGAGGGAAGCGAATGATGAACAAAGAGATGAAAGGAGACTTATGAAGGGTGAGGGGGGTCAGGACAATGTTTAAACATGACAATACATTTTGTATTCAGACTAAATTCTTAGTGTTCTTTGCTTACTATTCGATAATTATCTTCTCTCATGTCAGTCATTCAGACAGCTGCCAATGCCAGAAACAGAATTAAGAGTGTAATATACTTAAGCATTCTTTTTTTTAGCACATTGAGCAGTTCATCCTTTATGAATATCTTAACTAGAACCAGAAGGGCAAAATACACACACAAACTTATAACCCTAAAGCATGAGTTACGCAAATGACAGGATACATTTGTAAATAGATGCTCTGTCATCCTTTTGACCAACTCATCACTTATACGTTTACTTGAGAAAAAGATGTGCCTAGTTGGCACATAATCGAAAGTTGGCACCTCTGCCAGCAACCCCCTCCCACATCTACTCTGTTCCACCAAGAAAATAATCACCCCCCCCCCTCATCCCTCTCAATAACATCTTTATGGTCAATCTCCCTGTGCAGAGAAATCCCCTCCTCTGGCCAGATTACATTGCTGCCTGCTGGGGATTAGGGATTAAATTACATCAGGAAGCTGTTTTTCCTCATAATATTTTTTCTTCTGTGTGCATATACTGTACAAATGCTTCCCCAGAGTTGGTACAGGTAAGACAGCAAAACAAACTGACAAACAGCTCCTCTTGTTAGTCTCTCATCTTTAAGTGTTCGGACAAAGAGAACAGTTGTTTCATATGTTAAATTATTCTGAATATGTAATTAGTTATGATGTGTGCTTTTTAAAACCGCTTTGACAAAGGGACATTTAGTACCATGACAGATTTCAAGCACAGGCAACATTGCATTCTGTCAATTATTGGGTTACGTATTTGACAAGTTACAAATTAAAAGTTGTTTGTATATTGCATAGGTATGGCTTAAAGGGCTAATCATTCAAAATAATGTTTTTGTAAAAGTATTCTTAATCCCTAAACAAAGGACCCAGCAGACAAGTAATCCCTCTCTCTACAGACGCAGCATTTTAGGTGAAGCAAGACAATAGAAATTCCTAGTCAATGTTTACAGGTACACCCCTAATGCCATACCACATTTGCATGTGTAAATAAGTTACAACTATTGCCACTTGTCAGATGGATTGCTTTCTCTCCCTCTCTTAAAACCAGTACATAAGACAATCAATCAAACACTTCTTCATACAAAAAAAAAAAACAGTTTATTAGACATTGTTCAGGTCTAAGTACCAACAGACCTGATCAAAATAAAAATAAACAAAATACAATGCTACAAACTTCCAAGAACAAAGATAACTCGATCTACACAAAGTTTATTCTTAAAAATACATTATTGTAACACAAAAAGTAGCCATAAAAGATATATGTAAGGGGAAAGGAAAGAAGAGGAGGGGGTCCCATTGGTGGTGTGATATAACAGCCTGGAAAGATTGAGTGAGGAAGTGTGTGAATGTGAATGAGGGGGGGGGCATGTGTATTATACTTCTGAAAGAGTTGATATTCTACCTGAAGGAATGGGGATGAGAGGGACAACAGCGATGCAGCAGTCATGTGGGCAAGAAAAAAAAAAAAAGGAAGAGAGGCATACTAGAGGTAGCGAAAGGGTGCTTTGAGAGGTAGCAGAGAGCAAGGGGATGGGGTATCTAGGAGATACCCAGCAGACAAACAAAGAGGAGATACAAAGAGGTAGCAGAGAAGAGCGATACTAACAGTACTAGCGGATATAGGTGGGGGGGGGGGGGGGGGGGGGGGGGAGTGTACTGGAGAAGGAGGAGGTGTGTTTGTGGGGGAGAGGGGGGTTTAGAGGTGATGCGAGGTAGCACTAGGCGGGGGAAGGGGACTACGTTAACAGCACCTAAAACAGCTAGAAGCCCACTCCACCAAAGAATAGCACAGTTTCTCATTTATCACCACAAGTCTAGCTCTCTAAAAGGCTGCATGAAGGTCAGAGGGAGATCTCTGTAGGTGTATAGTCTCCAGTGCATCGGAGGAGCGTCCAGCGAAGCTTATTTTTGTGTAAGCCTCCAGTGAAGTTCAACGGCTAGGAGTTTGTGTGTGTTCAAGTGTGTGTTGAAGTGTGCACGCGTTACGCCTGGCTGGCAGTTTGAGTTATGGGTTTCTGGGTGCCCCCCCCAATTGATCGGTGGCCTGACAAGTGATTTTAGGGGCAAGGGGGCTGGGCAGCAGGGCGAACAGTCATCAAACTTCCTTGTCTGTCGTAAGCAAGTAAGTAGACACTCCCAACATACACACACACACAAACACATCCCTTCAGTGTATAGTACAGGGGCAAAGTGGAGAGGTAGATTCTCAGTGAGACAAGTGGTGTGTGTGAGAGTAGTTGGATCCCCTCTGTGTGCATGTGTAAAAGCGCTAGCTCCATGCAGTTGCCAAACATGCACGTCCCTGAAATGCTTAATAGCCCTCAAATCGAATTTGCTCCCCCTGGTGTTCCATTAGGGGAAAGGCAAAGAGGGGCACCAGAGAGAAACATGTTTGTGTGCGTGTGTGTGTGTGTGTGTGCGCACTACTGAGAAAGAAAA
The DNA here is from genome assembly GCF_021917145.1 of Hypomesus transpacificus. NCBI lineage: Eukaryota > Metazoa > Chordata > Actinopteri > Osmeriformes > Osmeridae > Hypomesus > Hypomesus transpacificus. Next base: position 15,275,731 of record NC_061061.1, read on the forward strand.
GGCTACAGTGTAATTCTAAAGAGATATAATAGAAGGGGAGCAGTAAGAAAGAGAGAGGTTCCTAATCCCTCCCTTGAATGGCTTCCCAATTATTTTAAACTGAGAAGAATGCTATATATGCTCAAGTACATGAGCGGTAGGAGCCTGATGTAAAATATGGGCTGCAAACCCAGACCTTCCCCCGAAAGAGATGAAAAAACAGTGTTTGTACTAGACAAGGGGAACCAGAGTCACACAGCCCCCTCGCAGCTGTGCCCTGAGTGTGTGTGTGTGTGTGTGTTCGTAAAAAAAGAATATGGTGAGTTTTCTTGCGTGAAAGTTTGGGACACCCTTGCCTTGAGCCCTGAGTGTGTGCGCGCGTGTGGTTGGGAAGGGGGGGTGGGGTGTTGAGAGAACAGCCAGCCAATAGAAAAGGCCATCAATAGGGGAAGATAATTTTAAGTGTGTGTGTGTGGTGTGTGTGTGTGTGTGTGTGTATGTGTATGTGCCTCAGTTTTCTGACACTCGTCCAGGGGCAGCTGTTGGAGGGCCCACAGGCCCCGGTGCTATCCCATCAGGCTGTGAGTACGGTGGGCCAGGGTCTGAAGAAGAATACATACATACATTTCCCATTTTAATCACAATTCTTATTACTACAACCCAACCTTGCCAGATGGCAGAATGTGACTTTTCATAGAAACCACATTTATACATTAGTTTGGGGAAACGTTTACTGACGCTTTCATCTGAAAAGATTCAGGGCGGAGCTACTCACACATGCCGTTTGGGGCTCCCGGGTGGCGGGTGCCCATCATGGTGGGCATGCTGCCAGGAGGGGGCCCACTGGGGGGCGGGCCTGTCATCATACGCCCGGGCATGGATTGGCCAGGACCTACCATTGGTCCTGGAGGGGTAGAAGATGAGGTGTGTCAGCCCCATGACATTTGTCAAATCTCTCCCATTAGCCAGATATCAAACTAGCTTTTGATGGAAGCAAGAGTTAACGGTCAGATGTGGGTATAGATTTACATTTAGTCATTTAGTAAACGCTCTTTATCCAGATCGATTTACAGTTAGTACAGGGACATTCTCCCCGAGGCAAGTAGGGTGAAGTGCCTTGCCCAATGACACATAATTTTGCACAGCTGGGAATCGAACCAACAACCTTCTGATTAATAGCCCGACTCCCTAACCGATCAGCCATCTGTATAAACACGCTCATCATCTAACCTGTCTGAGTCGGGTGGTGGGGGCCCATGGGGTGGTGCATTGGGACAAAGCCAGGGCCGGGGGGGTGTCCGGGGTGCATGACGGGCGGGGGGCCGTGGTGGGGGGGTCCGGGGGGCCCTCCGTGGTGCATGCCTGGGGGCGGGCCATGGTGGGGGCCGGGGCCGGCTGTGGCGCTGCCTTGCTGCTGCTGTTGCTGCTGCTCCATCTGCTGGCGAGCCTTCATCTCAGCGTACTTGAGCTGCTCCATGTGGAAGGCTTGTCGCTCTGTCAGCAGCTGCTGCCTCTGCAGCTCCAGCTGGAGATAGGGAGAGAGGGCGGGCGAGAGAGGGCGAGCGAGAGAGAGAGAGGGGGAGCGAGAGAGAGGGAGCGAGAGAGAGGGGAGAGGGGGAGCGAGAGGGAGAGGGGGAGCGAGAGGGAGAGGGGGAGCGAGAGGGGGAGAGAGAGGGAGAGGGGGAGACAGACGTTATTAAGGTGTCATCACCATCTTTCAAAGTGAATCAATAGCCCTGGCGTGCCATGAGAGTAAAAGCATAAGCGGTTCAATTGCAACACGTCACACATGCAGTTCATTAGCGGCTTCGTAATGCCGCTTCCTCTACCTTTTCATTGTGTCGTTTCCTGTGCTCTCAAATTAAGCAATATAATTAACGCTAAAAAGGAGAAGGCTTGAAAGAGTCTTACATTGACCACAATTATCAGACAGGGAAGGGGGGGATGAGTTCCTGTTCAAACCCAGCTAAGAGGAGAAGATGTAAGTGAAGTAAGTGAGTATTAAGATATTTGAGAGGATGAAGCTTTTAGATGCTCCCATGACAGAAGGGAGTGGAGGGACTGAATAAGGGATTGAGTGGATATATATATATATATATTTTTTTTACATGACAATACAGGAAAAGAAAGCAAAGGGAGGTGGGCTAAGAAGAGACGAATGTCTTGAAGAATCAATAGTGGAATAGATTTTCATGCACATACACATCTATAAAACAGCAAAACACTCCAAGACTCATTCAGCGAAACTACCCGGAAGCCTGGCCAAAGATGATCCCAGATTTTTCTTCATGCATAACAGCAACCAGGAGTTCAGAATGGTAAAACTGAAGTGCAGCCTTATTTCGGTGCTTGTTTATGTTTAATTTGTTTTACTTGTCCCCTCTGTCTGCATATGTGTGTGTATGTGTGTGTGAGAGCTACCGTGGTGTGTGTTTAGAGCCCAGTGTTTTACAGCCTATGGTAGCTGTGGGAGGCTCTGTGCTCTTCCAGAGAGTTATGTAAAGCAGGGCCTTTTTCATGCACTATTTACGGCTGCTAAACTGGGCAACGGTCCGCAGCTTGGCGCTCAACAGAGTTTTACACTCTCGCTGGCATCTCCAAGGACCAACCACAGGCAAGCTTGTAAGCAGAAGTGTGTGTGTGTGTGTGTGTGTGTGCGTGTGCACGTGTCTGTGCACGTATGCAGAACACTGTCCATACAGCAAGGGCAGTTTTGTTATTTAACAAAATCACGTATTTTATACAATAAAAATTGTTGATCAAACAAAGGCGTCTTTCTTTCACTCCAGTCCAGACATTGCATTGTTTGGCCTCATGCCCCAAACGTCTCTCTTGGTCCACAGGTCCATCTAATATATTCCCCACAAGCCTTCAGCACAGCACTTACTGCCTCTTTCTCACGGTCCATAATGGTCTCCAACTCCTCAAAGTGCCTGAGCTTGATCTCTAGCTTCTTCATCTGCGTCTCCACCAGCAGGGCCACCAGGGACTTGATCTTCCTCTCCTCTACCGCTGCAAGATGCTGGAGGAATGAAGAGAAGGAGGGAGAGATGATGGAGGCAGAAGAGGAGAAGGAAAGAATAATCGGTCAAGTGTCCCCCAGAGCTCAAGTACGACTGACTTAGGTTGGTTGCTTGGACGCACACTCACGTCTCAGTACAAACATCTACAGTATATCACACAGGGTAGAGCCCAGTGGTTCTGGGTGAGGTTGGTTATACACGCAGCCCTGTGCCCATCGAAAGGGGGAGCTCACCTTTGCCTTGGTGGCGGCAGAAGCCAGGGCGGCGGCGGCTGCCGTGGCGATGTTCCCCTCCCCCCCGTCTGGCTCCAGCTTCTTCCTCTTGTCGTCGTCCTCCTCCTCAGTGGTTCCTTCCTGCTCCTCCTTCTCCTTGTCTTCCTCCGACGTCTCCATGGCCTCCTCCTTGTCTTTGTCTGAAAGGGGAGAGACAAACAGATCATTTGCATGCCGGGCACACTAGGTTATATATTAAACGAAGCCTGGCTTACTAAGCTACGCCATGATAACTGTTTGAAAACAGGCTGGAGAGAAACGAACAAAAGATGAAGATTTGAAACTTAAGTAACGGCTGTTGAACCAGATTCGAAGACTGCATTCATTTACATTTAGTCATTTAGCAGACTCTCTTATCCAGTGCGACTTAGAGTGAGTACAGACACATTCCCCCCGAGAAAAGTAAGGTGAAGTGCCTTGCCCAAGGACACAACGTCATTTGGCACGGCCGGGAATCGAACCGGCGACCTTCTGATAAATAGACAGATTCCCTAGCCGCTCAGCCATCGTACCTGTGACTGCTGCTGCTGCCGTCTTGTCCTCTGCTCCGTCGCTGTCTCCTTCTTTCTCAGAGGGCTCAACGGTCTCGCTCTTGACCTTCTCTCCTTCCGCTGGCTTCTCTGCAGACTCGCTGGGCTTCTCTGCCTCGTCCTTGGACTCTGCCTGAGAGGGCGACACCAGAGCAGGTGAGGTTGAAGGTGAAAGAAGTCGAGGCTAAGCTTTGAAAACAGACAACTTAAGAGGCAGCACAACTTGAAGGAGACATGAGGAGAAAGAGACTGACAGGTCACATGACTATTAGGCCATCAGAGGACACAGAACCGAAACTAGAGAAAAATCTTAGAAAAAGTTTAAAGAGGACTGATAATGTTAATTGGCTGATTCACAAGAGAAAACCACTGTTTAACAGCAATCACAGCACATAAGATACAAATACTCATTTAACACCCTGTCGATTTACCCAGGTTAATTTGCTAATATATATATATATCTTTTTTTTTTACAAAAATAAAAATAAAAACAAACTTGGAAAACCTCTTAACACTGAAACCTGTGCATGTTCCTAATGGGCATGGGGCAGGGCTGAAGCACTAACAGAGGTTAATGGATGTTAATGAGAATTGAGCTACCAATAGGCCAGTGAAGCGGCCAGTGAACTTCGACTAATGTTCTTTTTTTTAGGCATACATCTGCCCTGGGGGCCTTCCCAAAACACTAAGAGACGGGGTTCATGGATGACTGAAGAGAAAAAGAGGAAGAGAAGTAGAAACAGTGGAGGAGTGATACAGATGGGGGGGGGGGGGGGGGGGGGGGGGGGGGGGGGGGGGGGGGGGGGGGGGGGGGGGGAGAGGCCTTGCAAAGATGTTGGAGAACTGAGTGAAGACCGATGCACGCTGGGCAGCAACACCTGTTGACCTCTGAGCGGAGGGGTCTTACCTTGTCAGGCTGCTGGGAGTCAGAGTCTGTTTCCGTCTTCTCTGCTTCTGGGGTCTCTGGAGCCACGGAGACAAAGAGGAAGTGTGAACATCACAGAAGAGGGACTGGCACACACCACGACACAACAAAAGAGCACGGTGACCTGTAGTCAGGGTTCGAAATTACATTTGATGCCAGCCCTGCCTGTTGTGCTTGCGATCACAGTCATATGTGAAGACGAGACGGGTTGGAAGCGTATTTGCGTTTGCATGTTCAGGGGAGACAAACCTCTCGTCTGTGTGTGCGCATGTGAATGATCGGGGCTCCAGAAGTGATCCATGCATGCGTTGAGAGACCTCAGTACCCACTAGCTCATGCATGAGCAGCGTGTAACAGGGTAATTACAGAAGGCATTTTTGGTCCATTTGTTGGTTTTGGGCATGTTTTTGTTTATTCTGTGCATTCACTTAGGGGTAACTAGTGCAGTGCCGTCGGCAGTGCAGATTAGTGCAGTGCCAGTTGGCAGTGCCCGCTGGCGGTAAATGCTAGAGCAGGGACCCGTTTGGAGGATCCGAGACGCACAGACTCATGCCTTCATAGTTAGCCGGCTGATTCAGAACTCGTGTGCGAGTATGGTATTGAAGACCGTGGCACATGGCAGTGATCTGACCCAGTTTCAGTCCCCCCCCCCCCCCCCCCCCCCCCCCCTCTTCACAACCCACCCCATCTGCCACTGCTGTTCTAATCCAGTAGTTACCACGGTAGCCGAGCACACAGTCACATACAAACACAATTTGATGATGCCTCTACATTGCTCCCAAATTGTGCAACCTGGGCTGTGTGTGAACCAAGTTGAGCAAAATGAATGAGTCGCTCCAAGACTAGGCGCTGTGGTAAAGATGGAGATGTGGTAAAGATGGAGAAAAAGTGCTGCGTTTACACACACACACACACACACACCGGACACACACACACAGCACCAAGATGAATACAGGCTAAGACAATGAGCCTCGCCCTGCTAGTTGGCTACTGTAGTCTAAAGTGTAGTCTTCTGCTGCCCCCTATTGGCCACAAACAGGGATAAGTACATTCACTATATGAATAACTAAAACAGTGGTTCTCAACCCTGGTCCTAAGGTACCCCATCCTGCATGTTTAAGATATTTCCCTGTTCCAACACACCTGATTCAAATGAATGGGTCGTTAGCAGGCTTCTGCATAACTAGATAACGACCCATTCATTTGAATCAGGTGTGTTGGAGCAGGGAAACAACGAAAACATGCAGGATTGGGGGGGGTACTTGAGGACCAGGGGGTGAGAACCACTGAAATAGAGTGTGTGTGAGTAGGGTTACCGGTCTTCTCGGGCTCCTCAGGTGCAGTGCCAGCGATGCCGCTGCTCTCCAGTCCGTAGGCGGGGTCCACCTTGCCGGTGCTGCGGGCCGCCTCCTGCACCTTCTTCACGTGGGCCTCCACCAACTCTGCCGGCACCTCTTCACGCACACGGGAGAACTCCTCTGCAAGGGGGGGGGAGTACGAAAATCAAACCGCCGTTACCCGTGATGCCACGATAGCGATAAAATAACATCTTGGTTATTGTACTTATTCATAGGTTTTTGGTGGCAAGCGCTGCTATATGAGACAAACAGGGATTCACACCACCCTCAACATGTCCCTACATTTTACATTTAGTCATTTGTCATTCAGCAGACGCTCTTATCCAGAGCGACTAACAGTAAGTACAGGGATATTCCCCCGAGGCAAGTAGGGTGAAGTGCCTTGCCCAATCACAACGTTTGGCACAGCCTGGAATCGAACTGGCAACCTTCTGATTAATTAAGCCCAATTCCCTAACCGCTCAGCCATCTAACTCCCTAAACCCACCCACCCCTTCCACGCATTATTTGGCCTCCCCCCCCCTGGTACTGACCCAGGGCTGCCCTAGCTGCAGCGGATGCCACACGCGGGTCCACCACAGACGCAAGGAAGGCCACCGTGCTCATCACAGGGTTGCCCGACTGGCTGAAGGGCACGGGCTGGTAGGCAAGAGGGCCCAGCGAGGCCTCTGAGTTCTCCAGGTAGGGGTCCTCGATGGGCAGGCGCAGGAAGTGGAGGATGCACTCGTCCTGGGTGCGAGATCCCACGTGCTCCGAAACCTTGTTCCAGTCGTCTTTGTACATCTCCAGAGCCTGGGGGGGAAGGAGGCGGAGAAACAGAGACGGAGAGAAAACAAGAGAGAGACATGTAAAGGAAGTCGTACGCTTACTGAAATCTTATCACATTTTGGTAACAGTCAAATATACTGTACCTCCAACAGCAGCAGAGTTTCCTGTTCAGTCCATTCCCTGCCTCCACTTGTCCCTTTACTCTGGAAATGCAAACAAAGCATTTAGAAAAACAGTAAATCACTCATGTTGTAGCCAAAAACTGTATGAAACTACTATTACTGAACTAGTTGGTTGTCCTGGCATGAACTGTCTTCAAGTTATCCTAAAATTACCTAACTGACTAAGAGACTGAAGGGTTACCTCAGGTGAACCAGCTCTGACGTAGAGAACAAGACACAGCACATATAAAATATGAATGGCCACTGATCAAAGGGTAGAACCAAGGGGGGGGGAAGCCACACATGTAAAATCAATGTCCAAGAAGGAGGGTCTTATGAAAAGAGTATAAGAATGTCTGTTGTCTGTGCTTAGCTTTAACTTTCTACCGTGGAAAGCCCATGTTGTATGTTTGATGAGATAAAGAATTTGCATTTGAACTTGGAACCAGCCTTAACTCCGCCCCTCCTTGCAACGTTTTTGGCTAGACAGCCCCAACACTCACTATAACTGTGTCACTAACTTGAAACATGTTCCATGTTTAATAAGGACAGTTTGGTAGGGAAACGCTACAGTCTTTTTTTAAAGAAAAGATTTGGGCAAGTTTGTACCTTTGGGTTTTTCTTAGAATAGAGGTCTGTGCGCAGGCCAAAGTTCTGCAGGTCGGTGGGCTTGTCTTTGCCCTTCTCTGGGAAGTTGAGCATCTGCTGGGATGAGGGGATCTAAACAGAGAGAAAAGGGTACAGTGATTAATGTCTGGCTTTTCTATATCAACATGAAATTGATCAGCTGCAAATCTATTCTCTCGTCATCAAGTCTTGATGCCTCTTACATACTACGTCGAGAAACAAAATCCAAAGATGCCAGGAAGATGTTCTAAATCTGGTATGATTCTGCAGTATGCAGGCATATTCAGAATCAACAACCTGCAACCAGGCTTCCGCCGAAACAAGAAAGTCCTTTTCTCACCTGTGCCGGGCGGTGGTGCAGTGGCATGAGACCAGAGGGGGTGTCGGCCAGTACGTTGAAATGAGGTGTGGGTGGGGGGCCCATAGGGAGGGGTCGGCTCTCTGCATCCACCTGGTAATTAACCAGCCCCCACTGCTCCAGGAAGGCGTGGACCCTAATGCACAAACACAGGAGCTTTAGACAGGCTCGGGCAGTCAGGCATTCCATTAAGAGACTGCGCCGAAATAAACGTGTCCAGAAACGTCCAGAAGGAGCCCGAGAAAACCTTTACAGGGGCGACACTAGACCAAACATGGCCACTCCCCCCTCTCACCTCATGACGGCACACACGTCTCCAGTGAGATTTCTGCGGCAGGAGGTGGACGTGAGGTACTCTTGGGGGTTCAGGCGGTACGTATCGATCATGAAGTTACGGTAGGCCAAGTATCTTTCATGGAGTGGAAAAAACACTGGTTAGAAAAACACTGTGACTGATTCTAATGAAGGTGTTAGGTGTGTTTCTTATGCTATTCACTCACATCTCTGGAGACTTGGACTTGTTCTTCCCATTGAAGAACTCTGGTAGGGCACGCCTCTCGATCTCATGGATGCTGAAAGACGATGGGCCGCCCCGTGAGACTAAACAAGCACCCCGACGTATACACACACATAGAGAATGAGGTATGCACTCAACCTTACCAGTTGTAGTCAAACCAGGCAGCGTAGCTAGGTATGATGATGTGGTGAGTCTGCTCTGTCACATTGTCTTCGCTGGAGTCAATGAGCCGGTTTATCTCAGACTTGCTCTGCTCCTCATCATCCTGTAGAGGGAGACAGAGGAGAGAGTCACTCACAGAGACACTGATTTCAGACTTGCCCACCATGCTATTGCAGACAGATGTGCTTGGTATTGTCAAGACAACAGCTAGCTAAAGACCACAATAAGGGGACAACCTCCATTACACTAATGTGTAGTGAAAGGGAACAAGAAAAGCTGCTGTTACCTTGCCACCAGACATCACAGTGTCGTCATCCAATTCATCTGAGGGACAGAGAGAGACAGAGTCAGGACAATATACATATATATATATATATTGAGGACTTTATCCATCAGATTCAAAATGTTGACCCATGTCAGTTAGCCGTTTTATGTAGAACAGGATGAATTTTCTTCCCAACTGTAATTTTTTTTTAAATTACCCAAATCTGCTACAGCTCCTCCCTTGACCGGTGTGTTCTCACTGTCCTTCTTAGGATTCACTGAGAAAAAAGAAACGGGGAGATTGAAGAACAGGCAGAAAGAATAGACCTAAACAGAAACTCGACAGACAATGGACATTTAACTTTCTTTTAAAAGACGTATAATTGTAAGGACAGGTGCAAATTGTGGATGAGGGTGGCAGGAAAAAAAAAAAAGAAAAGGCAAGTTGAGGCTTGAAATTAGAGCTACAGTCCCGGAAAAAGACAAGTAACAATAGGTGGTCCTGACCGTTCTTGGGAAGAGTAACTTCCTCCATGCCGGGGACAGGCGAGGGGTCCTCCAAGTCCTTGGTCAAGTCCTCCTCCATGTCCTCCTCTTCGCGATGGCCGCGACGCTTCCAGTGGGGCCCGGGGTTCCTGCAGGGAGAGAGGGAGGATTCAAAAGGTCAAACTAAGGTGAGACAGAGAAAGAACCTAGGCACGGGAATATGCAGAACGTTATACTACCTCTCTGAAGCACATGTTATGTTAACAATTAGTCTCAAGAAACATGTAGAAATGTGGATTGGAATATGAATTATGAATCAAGTGGAGTCAGATGCTGAGCGGTTAGGGAATCGGGCTATTAATCAGAAGGTTGCCGGTTTGATTCCCAGCCGTGCATAATGACGTATGCTTGGGCAAGGCACTTCACCGTACTTGCCTCGGGGGGAATGTCCCTGTACTTACTGTAAGTCACTCTGGATAAGAGCGTCTGCTAAATGACTAAATGTAAATGAATCACTGTGAATTATTCTGAAAAGATTCTCACCCCTTTTTGCCACCCTTCTTGCGAGACTCTGCAGGGGTGCTGGGAGGGGAGGGTGAGCGCCTCCTCTTCTTGCCAGCGGCGTTGGCCTTGCGCTCCTTACGATCGGGTGTACGGGAAGACTGATCAGAACCCCAGGGGAAGAGAGTGGGGGAGGGATGGAGGATGAGAGAAAGAAAGAGCGAGAGAATGAGAGGATGGAAACGGTTTCACACACGGAGGGGAGTTGGGATGAGGGAGCAGGAGGCGGAGGTGTGGAGGGAGGGGGGGGTGAAAGAGCGAGGAAGAGTTTGGAAAGGATGGGCGACAGTAGACACGAACAGACAAGCAGACTCGGAGGAGCGGGACAAAATATACAGTGTACGCACAGCTTCAAACAACTTATTTTTTTCTTTTCTTTTTTTAGGGGTCAACACATCCAAACACAACAAGTCCTCAGCTTTGTATAAAGAACTCACACGTATTTAGAAGCTCAGACACACACACACAATTGAGGATTTAGCCTACCTCCTCTTCCCGTGGAAAGATCCTCTGTCGGAAATTCACAGGCTTCTTGTTGTCGTCCACCTCATAGTCCTCCTCGTTCATCCACTCGTTGAAGGCATCAGTGTCCAGGACCCATTTGGCATGCACCTGAGTGTGAGAGAGGAAAGGTCTCAGACATTTTTGGTTCTTTCTCTTCATGAAAAGGATTAAAGAGAGGAAAACAGCTGTAACCTACTTTCCAAGGCTTCTCGGAGCTGGGTGGATCTTCCACTTCGCCGTCCACATCGCTGGTGGCCACCCAGGTGTCATAGCTAGGCATGGGGTAGAGAAGACAGTCCATTTTCTAGTCATTTCAGATTCTTCCACTTGCGAAGACCACACTCTTCATTCAGTTTGAGCACTAATGTTAAATTTGTATTAAATAGGTTGTGCTCAACCATAGGTCTCTCTTTGGCTGTTGATTGGCTTGTATGATAGCAGTTCAGGACAGTTAGGCAGGGGCTCACCTGTCTGGGAACATGCCCCAGTGCACCAGCACCTGCTTGTCCTTCCTCATGACTGGGCGAAGCCACTCCTCTACAAGACATAAGCACATAAATGACCTGTTCTAATTCTCAACTGTTATTATTATTAGTATTCTTATTTATGTAGAGTGCTTCACGAACCATCGTCTTGTTGAGTAGGAGAGGGGTATATATGGTGGGTGGCCTTCGATTTATCTTCAGTAATGGAGCCCTTAAGAAACGAGAGAGAGAAAGAGAGAGACAGAGAAGAAGAGAGAGAGAGACAGAGAAGGAGAGAGAGAGAGAGAGGTCCAGTTATAGACTTAAGCAATAAGCCCCGCGAGGCCGTGGTTTACGCTGATTTTAGAACAGGTAAGGGGAGTTGTTAGGCGCGAAGCGGAGTGCCGAAAACACCCTTACCTGTTGCTACAAATATTTGATATGGTTTCATCAATAAAAACAATTAGAAACTAAATAGTTTAATAATAAACCGTCATTCTTCCGCTACTACAAAGTATAGTTCCTATATAAATCGTTGCCACGCAACAGCCAGATGGACATCTTTGCCGTCTTTTTCAATTTGAAATATTCGATGCGCAGTAATATGGAATGTTAAAGAATGTTATGAGGACAACCTGTGAGGTTATGCTGGATTTTACAACGGCATGGAATGCGATATAGCCAATCACAATCAAGGATGGGAACAACCAGTTTTAGAACGTTCATTAGAATGATCCCATTCTATTAGAAAACACAGTGATGGTATACATCATTTATGTCTTTGATTTGAAAGGTTATACCTGGTGTCGCTTGATGATGTCTTTCAGCTTATTCGCCTGCTTCTGCTCTATGTCAGGTGCCAGGAACACGATTGGACGAGTCAAGCAGTTATTCTGTAACCACAAAGGCTGCATTAAAACTTACAGACCAAAAGGATGATTTATATTTAGATTTTATCCTTATCCAACTGCCTGTCAATTAAGTCAATATAAAAGCTTTTTTTTGTGGTGGTTGTCATCTGCTGACACTTGTTTGCCAGAAAATGTCTGACCTGAACAAGGGTCTTCTCCACATTCAAAAACATCTCCACGTTTCTGTCCATCCGAGAGGGGTTCTGCAGGTCAAACCTACGCCTGGAAACAGAGGAGGCACTTGCCGTGACAAAGCCTTAGTTTACAAGTCTAATTCTGGGAGAAAGGACACTTTGCAAACAAGAAAATCCCCCATGATCATCACAACCCCAATCTCAGTATGCACACAGAAAGGATTTCTCTCCAGCTTATCAACATTGTCATAAACAGTATAGCTTTGAAAGAAATATTTTACGCTTAATACTCTATAGAAAAGAAGAAAAAAAAGCACTACGGTAGCCATAGTAACCCAACTCACCAGCCTTGTTCGCTCTTGAATTTGTAGGCAGAGCCCAGGATGTGACACAGAGCACCACCTGCCTTGAAGTCCAGGAAGCTTTTGGCCTGACAAAAAAAAGGAGGATAATTATTGATAATGGCAATGCATAAAAATTCAAATTATGTAAAGAAGGATATTTTACATATAGCCTTATTATAGAATCTCTACTGACAGTCTGGCTGCAGTCTATTAACTCAGCGTCAATTACAGGTAATTTATGTTTCTAGGGGGCATGGTTAGGCACTTTTCAACACAGAAAGTGTGATAATGTGCGAGTTTGTACTTACAGGTAACTTGGTCAGAGCTGGGTTGTTGACCCTCCTCCCAAAAGCATCTTCCTGGAATTGAAGCAGCTGCACCACAAGCCCAGCCAGGGACTTGCTAGAGGGAGAGTCTGCCTGTACATACTGAAAAACCACAAGGGGACAAAGTTGTTGGGGACAACCATTTACAAGCTTCTTCTCATTTGTACAAACGTTCCATAAAAAGCAATATCACCATATGCTCTTAAAAAATAAAATCGACATAGATAGCATCTAAAACTTTAGTTCACGCAATTCGGAAAAAATATATAGACCACTAAGAGTGCCGTGCGGATGTGGTGGAATAAAACACAGCAAGTGTGTTGCCGAATGAGGTCCTTTCAATGGTCAAACAAGATATAATTGCTAATAAGGTAGCTGATGGATGTTACACAGGTATGATTACGCAAAACTTAAATGCAATCTTACTCCAGCAACGTTTAATGAAAACATAGATCTGCTACAGAGGTGCTAGAAACCTTACTTAATCTTGCCAGCGGAGGAAGTGTCTTTGTTTAGGGAGCTAGCTCCAGCTAACTTTAGCAAGCTAGGCTAACTGTTGACAAAGTGTTCCATTTATTATGCCAACATAACGTGTAGCACACAAATAATGTATTCACAGCCACAGCAGCGACAGTACTTTGGATAGGATACTTCCATACTTTAGAATTTGAAGTAGCTAGGAAGTGCATTTAAGTAACATTATGATTACAACGCATTTGCAGCATTTGTTTTTCTGTCCCGTGACTGGCCTGGTTAGGGCTTGGTCGCGCGTTCAGTAGCTGCTAGTTATATCTGACTGTAGCTAACGACATTCCTAGCTACATCTATTTGCAGCGGGATAGCAACATAATGCCATGCGTCGACAGAAAACAAGATATGCAAGCAATGTGATAGACAGTGGAAACAGTCAACAGTAGCTATATCCTCGATATTTAGCATGGCTCGGTGTAGCTTAGTTGCTGGAATGGAACTTCCAGAAAGACGGGACGGAAAATTATTTTGGGGGGTACAGCTACTAAGTCCATGTGCTTCTAATGAAAACAGTGTAACACAGCTGTTACACGTTGGAATAGTTATGCTCATTTATTTCACGAAGCGATATATGGCATCTGTGTAAACATTTAACGGTCAAGGATGTTCCACTTCCATTGTGCTGTTGTATGGACTGGAAAGATACAGGCCTAAATGTTCTTTGGAAATCAATGGAGAGCGGTTGAACCGATGGTTTGCTAACCTTTTTGTAGTGCTTCCCGATCCATAAACGCACAGTCTCGAACTGCGATATTGTTTCTGCACTCTCCCAATACTTCGAGGATGGCCCTCCATCTTTCTTTCGACCCACTGTGGTACCGCCACCCGCCGGGCCAGCTACTGGTCCTCCAGAGCCCGTTCCACCCGCTGCAGTTGCCGCTGTCGCCATTGTTTCTTGTCCGCTGCCTTTTCTCTCTCCTCCAACGCGTCACTCACCAGGCAAGTTTTCGAAATGAAATTGCGCAGCCGCAGTAAACTTGGACGTTAATGAGAAGTCTCGCGATATGAACATGCACTTAGGGAATAGGAGTCGGGAGGGATTTTAGTGGGATTTAGGAGGTTTATTATATTTAGGGCATTTTTACACAGGTGTAATCTATGTTCAGAGTGCATATACTGTATGTTATGTTATGCCAGGTTGCTTTGCCTTGCTTTGAGTGCCCAGACTGACTTTGTGTTGTTCTGTGCATCTGACAGTAAAATACTTGAACTTTATCAGCTCTGACTCCCGGAAATAAATTGTGATTCTCCTCTCCAATATTCTCGGAAACACAAAAGTAAATGTACAACATTCAGTGAGTTTGATACAGGTTTGGCCCCTGCCAGTTACATATGTCAGGTGCAACTTAATCCTTGTGTATCACCATGATTTATTTTTCTAAATATATTTCCTTGTTGCCAAGTTATTCATTATTCTACTAGTTGTGATCTGTTAAGGTAAAAAAAGTATTACTGGTAGTGATAGGTGCAATAAGTGTACCGTATCTTTACACGTGTACATGTTTATCGTTGTTCTACTGATAACTTGGAAAGCTGTAAAATGTACCTCGTTGAGATTCAAAGTTTACATCCACAGTTCACATTCAGCTGTTCGCGTCTGCATCTTAAATTTTCTCTGTCAGAAGGTAAGCATATTTGGAACAAGGTGGCAAAACGTTATTATTATAATTAGAATATAGCCAAGATGTCCTGATATAATAAATAGAGACTGAACTGTTCTAGTTTTGTCCAATTTTTCTGAAACTTTGAATAAGAAAAGTTGTTCAATGTTGCTTGATTGCAAAGAAGTAGGGTTGGATAAAGTGATCATGAAAGTATATCATTCACATAATACCCCTTATACACAGTCTTTGTTTACATAATTTCTTCAAGATTGGTGTCCTCTCCAGAATGTTGAAAGAAACAGCAGTCTTATTTTTGTTGGCTTTTCCTTGGATGTCATTTGGTGCCCTAGCTCCAAGTAAGCAGACAGTTATACTTTAATATTAAACTATAAATGTTTGACTCATTCTTAGAATGAGGGTTTAGATGGAGCCACACTTAAAAATGTTTTCGGTTTCATGTGTATCGGTGTAGGCTACTTACACAGATCATTTTTTACAGAGAATCTTGCCTTGCGTGGAAAAGCCACTCAGTCAAACCTCATAGATAATCCATACTCTGGCTACAGTGATGCAAACAATGCCATTGATGGGAATCGCAATCCAAATTTCTATGAGGGGTCTTGCACTGCTACTGACACTCAGACCAATCCCTGGTGGAGAGTTGATCTGCTGGACACATTCATAATCACCTCTGTCACCATCACTAATAGAGGGGATGCTGTTCCTGAAAGGATCAATGGTGCTGAGGTCCATATTGGAAAATTCATACTGAACGATGCTTTTAACACTTTGTAAGACATTTTATTTTAAGATTTTACACTTTGGACTTTGTTAGTGTTGATACAACTATTGTTTTTGACATTGTAATGTGCGACTTTATCTTTATCTTAATTGGAGCTATGTTTTTCAGCGATTATTTCTCAACAACCGTGGTATATTAGTTATACATTTAACTCTAAATGTCTTTAGTGTTCATTCTCAAATGTTATATATTATACCACTAGTCACATTACTTATATATACACCTGTGATCATTTACTCAGCTTGATCTCACTTCTGGAAAAAACTAAATCTTCTCAGGGCTGGGGTCATTCCCTCTATATCAGCTGGAAGTTCTCTCACACTGAAATGGGCCAAAGGTGTGGAGGGACGTTATGTGACCGTGCGTCTTCCTGGGAGTGGAAGACTTCTTACACTCTGTGAAGTAGAGGTTTATGGGTATCCTCCTCCAACTGGTATATCAAAGCCCTCCTTTATTCCTGATCATTTTGAATGCAGTTTGTTGGTCATAAATATCCCAGGCAATTGAGGCAATTTATTGCTTGTCAGATTAAAATTACAGGTGATGTTAGATTTTAACTAAACTAATCATACAATCTTTGATTATTGTATGTAGTATGGTCTAAGCAAATAAATGGATAAAGACTCAAAGTAAATGCTTTTTTCTACCCTGAAGAAAATGTAGCCATAGCAGGAAAAGCTACACAGTCCTCTGTGCATGGCAGTGGGTTTGCCAACAACGCCATTGATGGCAACAGGAATGGTGTGTACGAAGACGGGTCTTGCACTCACACTAAAGCTACAATCAATCCCTGGTGGAGGGTAGACCTCCTGAAGACCTACAGAGTGTTCTCCGTCACCGTCACAAATACAGTTAACAGTGTCCCGGAAAGACTTAATGGAGCTGAGATCCGCATTGGACATTCCCTTGACGGCAATGGAATCAATAATCCCAGGTGAATTTTGGGAGGTTGAGTTCTTGAATGTCAACGCATTACAGTCTACTCTACACATGACTTGATTGACTATGAAAGCAACATGCTGTGTGAGGCATTTACACCATTAAGATATGCTTACATATCTTTCTTGTTTTCAGATGTGCAGTGATATCTTCTATTCCAGCTGGATTTTCTGAGACATTCCAGTGTAATGGGATGGAGGGCCGTTTTGTCGTTATTGTCATTCCAGGAAGAGCGGAGTACCTTACTCTGTGTGAGGTAGAGGTGAAAGGTTCCCCTCTTGACTAAAACATTAATTAAAATCTGCTGAAGGACTGTGGTGAGACAGTGTAGACAGAGGATTCAGATGAGAGTTTAAACTCAAACAAAAAAAGTTAAAAGTAAACATCACTGAATGCTGTTGTAAACCATGATCTGAAAAGAAGAAGCAAAAACCAATCGCAACCCAATAACCTAATTTTTCAGCCAAATTCATGGTAAAATCCTTTTTCTTCTTCTTTAAATTCACAGTGTCAATATGATTATGTAAATGAATTGTTTGCTCAATAAATCTAACTTGTTGCAATGTTCTAAGTTGTTTTAGGCTACGTGTTGTGGTCTGACAGAATGAATATCTTTAGCTGGACTATAAAACAGTATTCAGAGTCCATCAACTTTCATCACAGTTCAATAGTCCTTTGTCACATGACGAAATAAAAACCCTCATAAATCCAGCATCTTACAGTATGAATAATAATTCACTAAATCAAATATGAACTTGTATGTATTCGGAATTACAAAAAACTGTTGTTAATGTTGCAACTCATGAACATTTATTTAAATGAATTAGCAGCGATACCTATGGAGGACCAAACCTGCCAAAATCAAAAATAAATGAATAAATAAATAAATGTATAAATAAATGTACTTATACATAAAAAAATTTAAATATATAAAAATAAATGTATGAAAAAATATTAATTACGTATTTATTTATTTACATGGCCATTTATTTCTGTATTTATTTATTTTTGTATTTATTTATTTTTGTGTACATTTATTTCTGTATTTATTTATTTATGTGTACATTTATTTCTGTATTTCCTTGTCCTTAAGCTAATGAGGTAAGCTGTCAATCAATGTATGTCACGGTGTCACCTTAACCCCATTGGTTGATTGGTATCAGAGTGCGAAGATGGACTTTCCATGCCTGGGGTTGCTATGAATACCTTAGTAAACAAAAGACTGCACACACGCAACAGATAGCCAGAGATTTGATAGTTTTGGCTAGCTAACCTTGCTAAAAAAAGTGCTAGTCAAAACTATCAAATTGTCATTGTTTCTTGTCCGCTGCCTTTTCTCTCTCCTCCAACGCGTCACTCACCAGGCAAGTTTTCGAAATGAAATTGCGCAGCCGCAGTAAACTTGGACGTTAATGAGAAGTCTCGCGATATGAACATGCACTTAGGGAATAGGAGTCGGGAGGGATTTTAGTGGGATTTAGGAGGTTTATTATATTTAGGGCATTTTTACACAGGTGTAATCTATGTTCAGAGTGCATATACTGTATGTTATGTTATGCCAGGTTGCTTTGCCTTGCTTTGAGTGCCCAGACTGACTTTGTGTTGTTCTGTGCATCTGACAGTAAAATACTTGAACTTTATCAGCTCTGACTCCCGGAAATAAATTGTGATTCTCCTCTCCAATATTCTCGGAAACACAAAAGTAAATGTACAACATTCAGTGAGTTTGATACAGGTTTGGCCCCTGCCAGTTACATATGTCAGGTGCAACTTAATCCTTGTGTATCACCATGATTTATTTTTCTAAATATATTTCCTTGTTGCCAAGTTATTCATTATTCTACTAGTTGTGATCTGTTAAGGTAAAAAAAGTATTACTGGTAGTGATAGGTGCAATAAGTGTACCGTATCTTTACACGTGTACATGTTTATCGTTGTTCTACTGATAACTTGGAAAGCTGTAAAATGTACCTCGTTGAGATTCAAAGTTTACATCCACAGTTCACATTCAGCTGTTCGCGTCTGCATCTTAAATTTTCTCTGTCAGAAGGTAAGCATATTTGGAACAAGGTGGCAAAACGTTATTATTATAATTAGAATATAGCCAAGATGTCCTGATATAATAAATAGAGACTGAACTGTTCTAGTTTTGTCCAATTTTTCAGAAACTTTGAATAAGAAAAGTTGTTCAATGTTGCTTGATTGCAAAGAAGTAGGGTTGGATAAAGTGATCATGAAAGTATATCATTCACATAATACCCCTTATACACAGTCTTTGTTTACATAATTTCTTCAAGATTGGTGTCCTCTCCAGAATGTTGAAAGAAACAGCAGTCTTATTTTTGTTGGCTTTTCCTTGGATGTCATTTGGTGCCCTAGCTCCAAGTAAGCAGACAGTTATACTTTAATATTAAACTATAAATGTTTGACTCATTCTTAGAATGAGGGTTTAGATGGAGCCACACTTAAAAATGTTTTCGGTTTCATGTGTATCGGTGTAGGCTACTTACACAGATCATTTTTTACAGAGAATCTTGCCTTGCGTGGAAAAGCCACTCAGTCAAACCTCATAGATAATCCATACTCTGGCTACAGTGATGCAAACAATGCCATTGATGGGAATCGCAATCCAAATTTCTATGAGGGGTCTTGCACTGCTACTGACACTCAGACCAATCCCTGGTGGAGAGTTGATCTGCTGGACACATTCATAATCACCTCTGTCACCATCACTAATAGAGGGGATGCTGTTCCTGAAAGGATCAATGGTGCTGAGGTCCATATTGGAAAATTCATACTGAACGATGCTTTTAACACTTTGTAAGACATTTTATTTTAAGATTTTACACTTTGGACTTTGTTAGTGTTGATACAACTATTGTTTTTGACATTGTAATGTGCGACTTTATCTTTATCTTAATTGGAGCTATGTTTTTCAGCGATTATTTCTCAACAACCGTGGTATATTAGTTATACATTTAACTCTAAATGTCTTTAGTGTTCATTCTCAAATGTTATATATTATACCACTAGTCACATTACTTATATATACACCTGTGATCATTTACTCAGCTTGATCTCACTTCTGGAAAAAACTAAATCTTCTCAGGGCTGGGGTCATTCCCTCTATATCAGCTGGAAGATCTCTCACACTGAAATGGGCCAAAGGTGTGGAGGGACGTTATGTGACCGTGCGTCTTCCTGGGAGTGGAAGACTTCTTACACTCTGTGAAGTAGAGGTTTATGGGTATCCTCCTCCAACTGGTATATCAAAGCCCTCCTTTATTCCTGATCATTTTGAATGCAGTTTGTTGGTCATAAATATCCCAGGCAATTGAGGCAATTTATTGCTTGTCAGATTAAAATTACAGGTGATGTTAGATTTTAACTAAACTAATCATACAATCTTTGATTATTGTATGTAGTATGGTCTAAGCAAATAAATGGATAAAGACTCAAAGTAAATGCTTTTTTCTACCCTGAAGAAAATGTAGCCATAGCAGGAAAAGCTACACAGTCCTCTGTGCATGGCAGTGGGTTTGCCAACAACGCCATTGATGGCAACAGGAATGGTGTGTACGAAGACGGGTCTTGCACTCACACTAAAGCTACAATCAATCCCTGGTGGAGGGTAGACCTCCTGAAGACCTACAGAGTGTTCTCCGTCACCGTCACAAATACAGTTAACAGTGTCCCGGAAAGACTTAATGGAGCTGAGATCCGCATTGGACATTCCCTTGACGGCAATGGAATCAATAATCCCAGGTGAATTTTGGGAGGTTGAGTTCTTGAATGTCAACGCATTACAGTCTACTCTACACATGACTTGATTGACTATGAAAGCAACATGCTGTGTGAGGCATTTACACCATTAAGATATGCTTACATATCTTTCTTGTTTTCAGATGTGCAGTGATATCTTCTATTCCAGCTGGATTTTCTGAGACATTCCAGTGTAATGGGATGGAGGGCCGTTTTGTCGTTATTGTCATTCCAGGAAGAGCGGAGTACCTTACTCTGTGTGAGGTAGAGGTGAAAGGTTCCCCTCTTGACTAAAACATTAATTAAAATCTGCTGAAGGACTGTGGTGAGACAGTGTAGACAGAGGATTCAGATGAGAGTTTAAACTCAAACAAAAAAAGTTAAAAGTAAACATCACTGAATGCTGTTGTAAACCATGATCTGAAAAGAAGAAGCAAAAACCAATCGCAACCCAATAACCTAATTTTTCAGCCAAATTCATGGTAAAATCCTTTTTCTTCTTCTTTAAATTCACAGTGTCAATATGATTATGTAAATGAATTGTTTGCTCAATAAATCTAACTTGTTGCAATGTTCTAAGTTGTTTTAGGCTACGTGTTGTGGTCTGACAGAATGAATATCTTTAGCTGGACTATAAAACAGTATTCAGAGTCCATCAACTTTCATCACAGTTCAATAGTCCTTTGTCACATGACGAAATAAAAACCCTCATAAATCCAGCATCTTACAGTATGAATAATAATTCACTAAATCAAATATGAACTTGTATGTATTCGGAATTACAAAAAACTGTTGTTAATGTTGCAACTCATGAACATTTATTTAAATGAATTAGCAGCGATACCTATGGAGGACCAAACCTGCCAAAATCAAAAATAAATGAATAAATAAATAAATGTATAAATAAATGTACTTATACATAAAAAAATGTAAATATATAAAAATAAATGTATGAAAAAATATTAATTACGTATTTATTTATTTACATGGCCATTTATTTCTGTATTTATTTATTTTTGTATTTATTTATTTTTGTGTACATTTATTTCTGTATTTATTTATTTATGTGTACATTTATTTCTGTATTTCCTTGTCCTTAAGCTAATGAGGTAAGCTGTCAATCAATGTATGTCACGGTGTCACCTTAACCCCATTGGTTGATTGGTATCAGAGTGCGAAGATGGACTTTCCATGCCTGGGGTTGCTATGAATACCTTAGTAAACAAAAGACTGCACACACGCAACAGATAGCCAGAGATTTGATAGTTTTGGCTAGCTAACCTTGCTAAAAAAAGTGCTAGTCAAAACTATCAAATCTCTGGCTATCTGTTGCGTGTGTGCAGTCTTTTGTTTACTAAGGTATTCATAGCAACCCTAGGCATGGAAAGTCCATCTTCGCACTCTGATACCAATCAACCAATGGGGTTAAGGTGACACCGTGACATACATTGATTGACAGCTTACCTCATTAGCTTAAGGACAAGGAAATACAGAAATAAATGTACACACAAATAAATAAATACAGAAATAAATGTACACAGAAATAAATAAATACAAAAATAAATAAATACAGAAATAAATGGCCATGTAAATAAATAAATACGTAATTAATATTTTTTCATACATTTATTTTTATATATTTACATTTTTTTATGTATAAGTACATTTATTTATACATTTATTTATTTATTCATTTATTTTTGATTTTGGCAGGTTTGGTCCTCCATAGATACCATCTGCAGGTGCAGTTTCCATATTGGTCGATGCATACAGTAAAATAGGAAACTGTCCACCTGGGAGAGCCAGAGAGCCAAGAGACACAGAAGGTTCTTCCAATAGGGAGAAGACAATGCCCACCAGTGGTGAAGAGGAGAACCAATTTTTATTTTTACATCGCACACGTGTTCTCCTTAACTGTTTGACATCAGTATAATAATCTTGAGATCAATTCATTTGTCAGATTCTTTCATCCAAAGCGATGCACGAATTGTAAGTACCACAGATAATCAAGGACAAAGGACAGTAGAACAACAAGATTATTTCTCTGATCATTTTGTGGGGTCACACAGTGTAACATCTTAAATACACAACAACAACAAAATTATGCTAATACCACGAGAAGTAATGTACACGTAAGGTGCCCTAGTCCATTTAGAATCTGAAGAGATGTGTCTTCAGAACTGGAGAGAATGTGACTTTGTTTTCAAAGAACATGGTAATGGTAAAATGGTATTTTGTTATTTTTGGCTTTTTCAATATTAACACAATTCTATATTTACAAACATGTAAATCATTTAAGTCACTTTGTTAAACCTTCTATATCAACGGTGTCACAGTGTCCATGGTGAGCTATCCTCTCTGTTCTTCAGATGGGTTTTCAGGCAACCTGTGAAGTCTCTGTCAGGGCATAGGCTTGTTGTCTGGACCCTGACAGGCTTCTCAATCTCCTGTGAAGGGGTACATGGTGGGGATTCACATCAACAATAAACCATACTTGTAAACTTGTTAAAGGGGCAATTGACTGCAAAACCGATTTTACCTTGTCATTGTTGAAAAACGACAGTTCGGAGGGTAAACTGAACATACCGTGAATATCAAAGTCCATTGACACCTCTTTCCTATTCAAATCTCAAAAAGAAAAAAATTGGCTGTAAAACGCTAGCTTTTCAACAAAGCCACCGGTCCTACGTAGGACCGGTGATCGCCCTCTTATTGGCTCTGGTCTGTATCTTTGTCACGCCCCAGAATTTACATACAGACCAGTCTGAAGTAGCGTCTATCTCTGATACTAGTTTAGCTGCGCGCTGCTCTGTGTGGGCTACTTATAAGGAATTACAAAGAGGAACGTTTTGAATTATAACAAGGATATTGAAAATGGAGCACGGTCGTAAATGCTGTGTTCCAGGCTGTACAGGGAAGGCTAACACTCAGTCTTCCCAAGGAGCCAAACATTCAACAGGCATGGCTGCTGTTGTCTATGAGAAGATCCCAGCGAAGTTCGACACTCAATCATTCATTTGCTCTGAACATTTCACCCAAGACAGTTTTGACAACCTTGGACAATTTCAAGCAGGATATGCTAGGAAGCTGAACCTGGAAAGAGGTGCTGTTCCAACCGTATGCTCATTGCAACCGTAAGCTATAAGGACAGTATGATGTTGTGCTAACAGTTATTAGCAATGCTAACGTTTCCTGTATATAGCATACCAGGTAGAATGCTAAATACGTTTCTACACACATCAAATGACTCTAGCTAGACTAGCTGTAGTCGGTATTAGAAGGGAAGCTTCCGAAAAATAGCCAGAAAACGAACTGCAGTCTGGCTTATTGCTAACGCCTGTCCAGATAATCTATTTGAAAGAACTGGAGAAAGGCAGGTTATAGATACAGGATACGTTAGCATTGCTAGTAACTGTTACTAGTAACACCTAGACTGTAGGCATGTAAACAAGTTTAGCTTGCTAGTTAATGCAAGAGCATAGGTAGAATGTGTGATCATTTAGCCTAGTTTATTGGCAATGGGGCTAACGTTGATTCATGTTCCTGACTGTGTTTCATTCAAATAAATAACCTGTGTAATGAAAATCTACAATTCACGATGCATGTTTGTCCAGATCTTTGTCATGTTATTTTACAGCAAGATATCTAGAGCTAGCCTAGCTAGCTAACTGAAGCCGAGTAGAATCACGATATGGTTTGGTTGCTAAGCTGTAGCCTAACGTTCTACCCACCTAAGTCAATCCAGTTTGCTTTAACAACAGCAGTGGAAACAAGTAATGTTATCATTTCAAATGATATATAGTCAATCTGTTGAAAACAGTGTTGTGTAGACACAATAGATTTATTTGCGCGTTTTTATTTCAAGTCTCCAACTTCGGTGTTTCAGCGAGTGCTGCTGTTGGCCGTGTTGCGTTTTTGCTCCCAGCTTCACTCGTTGATAACCAACCAATCAGCGCGCAGCTTATCTAAATATTAATGAGCATACCATAAAAGGAGAAAAGCTAGTGTTTTTTCCCGGGAACATTTCAGAGGATCTGTCAGAGGGCATAGAACAGCACCCGGGCCATTTTCAACCCAACCAATGTTACATACCCTATTCGGAGACCTTAAGGAACAGTGTGAAATACCCAAAAAACCCAGTCAATTGCCCCTTTAACTTCTAGTCTAATCATTCAGTTATTATTAGAACATTTCAAATACTTCACAAAACTGAAAATGTACACCTTAATACATTCATTTTAAAAGAAGTTCTGTTGATAATACACGCCTTCCTCTCTATCCCTTAGCCTCACCTTCCAATGCATGCCACTGTCACCAGGAGGACCAATATGATGGCCAGGGCCACACCTAAAATCACGATCTTGTTTTCAATCACAGACTCCAGCTTCTTTATTTTGTTCCAACAGGCACCATCTTCAGCAGAGTCACCTGAACATGAAAACGTTTTAGAGGTTTGTAGGCCTACCTAAGATTTGCATAAATGGCCCAACTTGCAGCGCCCTAAATGTGTTTCGCTTTTGTGGTTGTTGTGGTTGTCAGGCAATAGTCCTTCAGAATAATGCCATGGCAACAGAAAGGATCACATGACTTCCTGACAGTTTATTTCAATTTTCAGACAGTGAAAGTTTACTCCCACAACCCACCAAGCCAAGTTTTATCCATCTTGAAAAACCCTTAGCATAACCCATTGAATAATATAAAACAACATGTTTCCATGTACTGTAGCTGCTTTCAGAAGGAGTCCATTACCATAGAAGGAACCAAACAGACAGAATTAGCACACAGTGTGGCCTTCTGGAAAGAGGAAGAAGATGTACACATACTGAAACAGTGACAGAGACAAACAGACAGACATGCAGGCAGTCAGGCAGGCAGGCAGGAAAGAGCAGAAAGAGCAGAAAGGCAGGTTGGAAAAATGTCTGGGTGGGAGGCAAGAGATATACAGAAAAACAGGCTTGCTGACCCAACACCAACTAGTGTAACAATCTTACTTGACACCATCAGCTGTATGCCACGCTGTGCAGGTAACTTCTCCACTGTGTGATTGGTGATTAGGTAGAAGACATATGTTGCACTGTCAGATGTACTCAAATCTGAGATACGCAGAGAGCAGTTCTTGCTGCCTGGTTTTCCCAGATACTCCACCCTGCCCAGGTAGGCAGGTTCAGGGAAGATCTGTGCACTGTGGTAAACATACCTGGGGGGCAGGTTGGAAGTGAATAGAATGAACTACAATTGAATGGAATCAACGGACAGGCTGTGCATCCTGACCGAAAGATAGCCGATCAACCCAACACTAGCAGTAACTGTTTAATTGTTTAAGGAACGGTACCTGGGGGTGATGCAACGACTCTGCTCCAGACACCACATTTCAGACAGGACGCTGATAGACGGTTGCTCTTCTCCCACCTCACTCAGCTCTTCACGTGTACGCTCAACCCCATTATGAGGAAGGTTGCGTGGGTAGTCAAAAGAGCAAGGGAGGACCACCGAGGAACCAGCCACAGCACACACTTGATTATGGGGGAGGTGCACTGCCCACTCACAGGCGACGGCTAATAAACAGAGCCTTATGTCGTCAACTTAATACGCTTTCAGCAAACCTTAGTGATCTTACAGACAATGCATAGAACACATATTTAAACCTTTAATCTAAGAACACCAATAACTATCTTTGTTGCAATAACTTGAATAATATAAGAAAAAATATGAACTTCTTGTCAGAATGTTAATCGTAGAACGCTACAAAGGAACATCCATTTTATCTAGATTGCTGAACCTTCTTGTCATTAATGTAATAGTGAGATGATTATGTAGAAGGTGGATGCTTACCTTTCAGAATAACTGACAGTAGAAGCCATGTCTGAAGCTGTTTGACCCCTTTCTCCATCACTGCTCTTCCTCTTCCTCTTGTCTTTCTTTCTACTTTCTTTTCTCACAATGTCTTATTTATCTTGATCTTTTTGTATCCTTACCTCAATTGTCATTCTTTTCTCAATCAACTTGCCTTCCCCTAAGACCTTAGTACAGTCTTACTTCTTCTTCTGTCCGGGAGTTGGTCAGAAGTGTTTCGTTTTTTTTTTACACTCCTCAGAGGAGGAGTTAGGGGATATTTGTTTTTTATTTTTAGCATTAGTGCAGATTGGAATTAAAATTCCAAGTATTGCCACTAGATTGTTAAACTTTCTAGGCCATAGCATTAGTAAAAGCCTTGATGGAGATGGCCTCTCAATCGTGTCACCTGTTGCACAAACGGGTTTTTAGGATAAGATTACTCAGCTGTGCTACACTAATGTAATCCTTTACAACCTAACATTGAGACCAACTAGATAGACAAACCAGATAGTCAATAATTCACGCTATAATTGTATCAGATGAGTAAACTCTTGAAGTCTGGGACCACTGGACGTCCCATTGTCTACTGAGTAACAATA
The DNA here is from genome assembly GCF_021917145.1 of Hypomesus transpacificus. NCBI lineage: Eukaryota > Metazoa > Chordata > Actinopteri > Osmeriformes > Osmeridae > Hypomesus > Hypomesus transpacificus. The sequence goes on from NC_061061.1 coordinate 15,302,477, forward strand.
TTTAATGACGTCACCGGTTCTGTACCTTTTCTGCGCTGTTGACCGTTTTATCTGGAACGAGCAGAGGGCAGAGAACTGTAACTTGCTGTGGCGGACTGTAAAAACCACAGTTTTAGATATTTTAGAACGATTTTCACGCCAAGTGCTCTATCATTGTGCACGAGAATCGGATGCGATTTTTGTCTACTCTGGAGTTTATTTTTTTCTGTGTTTTTATTGGTTGTTGTCAGCCACCTGTGAACAGAAGGAAATAATTGACGATTCACTGACATTATACATGGTGTCGTCGGGCTATTACCGTTATCCAAGAGGCTACATCGAATGTTTAGAGCTGTAGTAATTTAGAGCTTTCGAGGTTGTAAATTAAGCCAATCGACAAGACTTTCCCCGCACTCACCGGTTTTAAGAGAAAGGTGAGTGATTCAGAAAATAATTAATTGGGGCAAATGTGTGTTACCCTGAACCAATTTTTACAAACTTTCAGGCATACTCAACAACTTCTATGTTAGTATAACATCCGGGGATTTGTGTCATTTCATTCAAAGTATTGGTTGTGTATAACTAGTGTGTTAAATCCACAAATCTTGTGCCCTAGGTGTAGTTATTTCAGGCCTCTGCTGTTTTGCCGTTAATGCTAAAAGAGTGATCATAATTGTTCCCAAAAATAAACCACTCAGTAAGACAGTTTCCTATCAGAAATAATTTGTTGTTCTTCTCATCTAAGCAAAAAATCTAACAAAAACACTTTGGGGCTAATCTTTTCAAAACATCCCATATTGCCCTTTGGTTTGTTGAACCTGTTTAACCCATCTGTGCCCTGACTAATAGTATTTTCTCCTGCAGAAGGAGAAGACGGAGGGGGGGAAGGCTGGGTACTAAACTAGACCTGTCTGGAGCAAACTGGGCAAAGAGGGACCCTTCAACTTAACCATATCTGTTTTCGCTTTCCATTTCCGAGGGGCTAGAATGCCAGAGACTAAGAATGGTAAGTGTTACATACCTAGTCAGAAATTATGCTAGCCTGGCAGAGAACTGTTTTCCCCCTGTGTTTGACATCAGACATCAGACAACTTTGATGTTAACGATTAATAGAATTGTCTACTCTGCTTTTCTGTCACCATTTTGTTGTGAGTCATACCAGATTAGAACATTCAATTTGGACTAATCTGCTATGGCCTGCAACAGTTTCCCCTCATATCAAACTATTTTGTGTTTATCAAATCGAAGATTAAAAGTGTACCCTGGCCTCTTAAAGTTATAGTTGAATTGTATCTGTCCATCCTGGCAGTGGGCAGGATGCTAATGTTACAGGAAATTATCAGTACTCCCATGGTTTTATTAACTAATATAAGTCATACAGTCCTTCACCATTATGTGGCTTGATCAAACACACAAACATACACACACACATAAACACGCACACAAGCATACACAAACATACATAGTGACCCAGTAGGTCCATCTTTCTCTCTCTCATTCAGCTGCCTGTCTTCTTCACAGCCTATCAAAAGTGGCTTGACTTTATGCTTTTTCAGGGTTTGGGTTATAAATTGCAGAAGGATAAGGTGAAGCCTTATCTTAAGTGTGCCTACCAGGCTTCAAGTCAATTCATTTTTAAATACAAGCTGATAAGAGTGTGTACTTCAGTTCCAATTTACATTTTTGCTTTGTTTTGAATCGTTGAGCCGATACTTGTAGTTGGTGCTTACCTTCAAAATTTTAAGCGAGTCCTCCATGTTTGCTGTCCGTCACGTCTCTGTACTCTGTACAGTCTGGTCATAACTGAAAACCTAAAAACATCATCCCCGGGCTATGTCCTACAGATAAATCTTCTTGTGGCTACAGTAGTTTACCTGTACACCCTATAGCCTACAACCCCTATGTCGAGCCCTGTCTTCTTTCTTACCGTTTCTCCCACAAAGAAGTTTCAATCACAAAGTGATTGTTTGTGACTGGAGTTAGGGTTGGGTTGAGATTGGGTGTGGCAAGTATAGGTTGAAAAGTTATAATATTCAAGAGAGCTTAAGCCATTGGCTCACAATACCCCATGACTCACACTTAAGATACCTGTGCAGACAAGTTATAAAGACCCTAGTAATTTACTGTCTATGCCAGCTATTTCAAACCATTAATATAAAGTAGATGAACAGTGATTAGTACCTTACTGGGTTCAGAGTTCCAATGTGGGTATAATGGTGTCGCTGATAGAGTAGTTGCATATCACTGGCTTCTTCCTTGAGAATATGTTGCGTTCATAAAAACATCAACACATCATACTGATTCTTTTAGCGTGAGCTTGTCTTATAACTATATTTGTAGTAACATTGTGCCAGGCAAACATTACATTTTCTAGACCTAAAACTCACTGCAGACCTTAGCTTGACCCATGGTTTACCACACTGTACAGAGATACCGTGCACATTACTCATCAAAGAGCCTAGCCAGGAGTGGGGGAGGAGCATGCACATACACACACACACATACACACGCACACACACACACAAACATATACACACACAGCTTCTCAGGTGAAGCAGCAGACAATAGGCTGGTTGTTCTAAGTCCACTGGCCTTACGATGCATCGCTGCAGTCTGGGAGGAGTAGGATGAGAAGGAAACCTGGGTTTTTCCTGGAAAACCACAGTTCGAATGCCAGGCGGGAAGGAGAATATCTCCTCACACATCAGTGACCACGATGATCCCTTGACCGGCGGCCATTGTTATTACCCAGAGTTTTGTAGTAGAAGGAGCCCCAGTTCAGTCATATGTCAACTTTATAACGGGAAGACCTTGATGCCAGGGTCAATAGAACATAAGAGAATAATAACGTTTTTGTTGAGGAGAGATTTTTTTGATAAACGACTAGAGCTGGTCTATATTTAATGTAGTCTTTTATTTATTTATTTATTTATTTTCATCTGTGACCTTTATAGTGAGTCCCCCAACCTTAAGGTGTGTCAGCAAAACAGATAGAAGGTAATGTAAGTCTAAAGTGGACATTGACTTCTTAACCCTCTTTCTGCTGCCACACTCTGGCAGCAATTGTTTGAGAACCCCAACTTGGGACTCAACATTCCAGCTTGTACTCTGAGATTTAAACTCTGGGCAAGCTACAGGCCCAACTGGTTAAATCTTGGAACAGTCTATTGACACTGCTTTGTCATGGTGTCTCAGATCCACGGTTCCCCAAGAACAGTCATTGTTTGAAAACATTCTTCACAACATAGATTAAGCATTCAAGAAGAGATGCATTGTAAAAAGTCAGTTGGTTTACAATTTGGTATACTTATTTACACATTAGCTTATTTTGTGAATCTCTGAAGTTTCAATAACGTCAAACCACATGCGAAAGTTGTGTGGAGATGATGGTTTACAGAAAAAATTAAACTTTCAGCCAACCAAAACAGCCACACCCAGCTTTCAGGATGAGGAGTACTCCCTATTGGACAATCAGACTGTCCATTAACATCTTTTATCTCCATCCGGATGTATGGTAGACTTGCAGAGGACTTCCTGCAGGTACTAGGTGTAGGTTCTGATGAAATGACTCCATAATGACAGGAGCAAAGTTTTTCCTATAAGTCTTCTGATGGAAGATTTACAATTCTCGCTTTGGCTTGTGACACTCTGTGTCTGAAAATCATGGGATGCATATGTTTCCCCTCGTACAGTTTTAAACAGGCTTTGCCCTTGAAAGAGGAGACAGCCTGAGAATTAGGTGGTCAAGGTGGGGTTGGCCCAATGTGGTTTCCGCTCCGACCCCTAGCCTCCTGGCTTTGTCTGGTTTGTTTATCTAATTATGTTTTGACTCTAAAACTAACATGCATTAATGATGATATATGATGGGAAATTGAGTTTCTTTACCTTATTCTAATCTATACGCAAACATTAATTCACACATAAACACTTTTGGAACACAGTAGCAAACGACACTGTTTTTAACCTATGTATGTCATATTTAGAAGTGTAAGATGAAGAAGTCAGTGTCATCTTTATATAGCAGAAGGACCAGTTACTTGTCTTAGCTTCAGCAACCCTGGCCAGGGAACACACTTGATCTCAGACATAACCTGCTGTAACAATGGCAGGATTTGATTTACTAGGGGGCTTGGGGGGGTTTGACCCCCTAATTAAGACTTGGACCCCCCCAAAAGAGGTCAAAACAACAGGTCGGTGGGGTTGATACATTTATATATCGTTCTTACCTGTATTGTAAATATTACTATATGCCGTTGGGAAGAAGTTGACCCCCCGATTGTCATTGTATAATTCGCACTCTAAACAAAGGTGTTTTGATGACAGCACTCTTGTGTCTTTTTTAAGGCTTCAATGAGTCCTGTTTGAAAAATCTGGGTTTGCTACCTGCTTTCTTGGCACCAGTGGTTTGGGGACACAGTGACATGGGAGGTGCAATATCTTCCCAGTTTGTTTTAGTCTCACGGAGACGCAGGCAGGCAGACAGGCTGGCAGCAGACTTTAGACTATTGATCCCATCTCTTGGACTGATTCACTTTGGCAGTTTGTCTCACTGTGGGGCAAGTCTTGGCCCTCGGTTATGATGTGTAACTATGCATACGGTTATGGTCCGCCCTGTCTTGTTTTGTTCATGTTTCATGTTGATTGGTATTACACACTTATCTCTGTGTGTGCGTGTGTTTACAGGAAGACCAGGGATAGCCGTGACCTGCGTGCTGACCCCGTGTCGGCTAGTTGGTGTGTGCGTGACCGTGGTCCTATTAGGAATGGTCGGAGTGGCTGTCTGGGCTGTAGGTGAGATACACAGATTTTGCCCTCAACACACACACACACACACAAACATACACACACATCAATCCTATTCATCTGTGTTGATACCTACTGAAAAACAGTTACTGTTAATACTGTACAACACTGTATTATTCTTGTTGTTACCATTATTTGGCTGGACATTGTAGGAGCTTGAACACTCTAATGTTGCAAACATTTGTTTTATTTCCTGATTTTTCTTGTAAAGTAACCTACTGCACCAGAGAAGAAGACACAGGACTTTATGACGGTAAGTGAGAAGAGACGACCGATCCGTCAGAGTAATGCTCAGCTATACAACAAAGAAAATGGACAATTCAAGAAACCTACATTTCAAATGAAATAACTGGTCCCTGTTTCCCCTTCCCCCTTCAGTCCAGGTGAACTCGATGGACCAACAGCTACGCGTGTTTGACTCTGCCCAGCACAGGTGGAGGCCGGTCTGCTCCTCAGAAGCCAATCAGCTGTTAGCCAGCATCAGCTGTGAAGAGATGGGATTCGTCAGGTTAGAACGCAGATACCAAGATTGACATGACCTTGACCATAAATATTCAGTTGTATGTACAGAGCTTTAATTATAGTGTTAATATCTGTGTGTGTATGTGTCCTGCAGTGTTGTTAACTACTCTGCGTCAAGCTTGCCTGAGGGAAGCAACGAGGGTGTAGACTTCTTCTGTGTCAAACAGGACGAGTTGACCTATGGGAAAAGGATTAAAGACTCTCTTTATCCCTGGTAACACACAACATACTCTGTAACACTCAGTAACAAACTGTGTATCATCAGATAAGATTCTGTTTGGCATTAGTTATTAATTCAGTAAATGTTGTCCCAATGCCCTAATGAAGTTGTAACCATTCAGTATGTGTTTAGCACTGTTTTCACATAAATATTGTACTGTGTCTATATTGTTTGTGCTTACTCAGTCTTCCTGTGTTGCAGTAACTGTGAGAGTGGCCAGGTTCTGACTGTGCTGTGTCAAGGTAAGACCTGAGAACGTTTGGTGAGAAACACATACCCTTACGTAAAAGATAAAGGAAAACACCTATTTTTTGTAGTATTTAAGGTGCATTATTTAAGTATTTAAGGTTTTTCACCACACACTGACAGACCATAAAGCTCAATGTTTAGGGAGAGTTAAATCAGGTGCACCTTAGTTATTCAAGTCAACTCAGGTCTTCCTGTAAAAGACATAAATCTAGATGTGTTGTTTTATGTCCAGACTGTGGTCGACGCAGCTTGACGGAGGACCGCATTGTGGGCGGCGTGGACGCACGGCAGGGCAGCTGGCCCTGGCAGGTCAGTCTGCAGTACGACGGTGTGCACCAGTGTGGGGGCTCCGTCATCTCTGATCGCTGGGTGGTCAGCGCGGCGCACTGCTTCCCCGAGTGAGAGCACACCCATGTTACATGCACACGCAAACACAAAATAAGTAGGCCCTCACAGCCCTCACAATGCATGAAGAATACGCAGAGACTAATGGACAAATGTGCACACACACACACACAGCTGCTACAGTATGATGGTGGCATATCTTACATGTTTCCCCGCTGTACCCTCTGTCCTGGCTGTGTTTATTATTCTTCTATTCACTTCTCTTCACTCAACTGCTCCCTCTCCGCTAGGCGGTACCGGCATCTCTCTAGGTGGCGTGTGTTGCTGGGCTCCAACTATAATAAACCAGTCCACAACACAGTGGTGATGGCGGAGGTCCGGACTGTGGTTTACCACAGCAGCTACCTTCCCTTTGTGGACCCCAACATAGATGACAATAGCAGAGACATTGCCGTCCTGGCTCTGGCACAGCCCCTCACATTCACTGGTATGGACTGGAGGGAGAGAGAGGAAGACAGACAGATAGACAGGCAGAGAGAGAGAGAGACAGACAGGCAGAGAGACAGACAGACAGGCTGATAGGCAGAGAGACATAGGGCTGGCCGGCAGACAGGCATGGAGAGGGGGGGAGAGAGAGGCAGATAGGCAGCGAGACATACCAACAGACAGATAGACATACATAGTCGCATACATTAGCACAGGGGGCCAGTAGGATGTAGGATGGTGGGGTAGGTGTGGGACCAGAAGGTTGGGGGACCAGACAGTGAGAGGCTCTGTGTATAACTGGGCTGGGTGCTAGAAGTGAGAAGAGGTGGAATGAAGGATACGAGAGAGGGAGATTCTTGATAGGAGTCAGGTTACCATGGCATTCTGCTTGACAAAGGGCCTACTCACCCAAAGAAACCAGGCACGTTGATGCACTTTTACGAAAGCAACATTAATTAATGTCCCTGTTTCTCGGTCAGTTTCAACATTAGTGTCTCTCCAGACTTTTGTGGTTTTACAGAGGTAATTAACCTGCAGAAATAAAAGAGAAATAAACACAAGACAAGTCAACACTGTAGCGACCCCTTCATAGGGCAGTCATTTCTGCCACCTAGTGGTTGAACTCGCCATGGCACTGACTCATTCCTTTTGTCCCTATTATTATTTTCAGATTATATACAGCCAGTGTGTCTGCCCACCTATGGCCAAAGGCTGGTGGATGGACAGATGGGCACAGTGACAGGCTGGGGAAACGTAGGATACTACGGTGGGTCTCAGCAATCTCTTTGTTTGTCTTACATCTTCATTTCCCCCTGTTTCTCTCTCACATGTTGGTTCTTTCTGTCTCTTTTTCTGTGATAGGATTAAATAGAGTGTCCCTGATCTTTCTACTTATTAACGTAGCTCTCACAGTAGCTCTTTCTCTCTCTCTCTCTCTCTCTCTCTCTCTCTCTCTCTCTCTCACTCTCTCTCTCTGTCTGTCTTTCTAACTCTCTATAGGGATATGTAAACTATGTCCTCAAATCTACCAATCCTTCTCTCCTTTCTCCATCCCCCCCTCATTCCTCCACTCCTTGTTATTTATCCTACATCCTCTCCTTGTCTTCTCCTCTTGCCATTTCCTCCCCATCTCCCCCCTCTCCCTTTCCTCCTTCCCTCCATCTCTCCTCCAGGTATGCTAGCTGATGTCCTCCAGGAAGCTCACGTGCCCATCATCAGTGATGCTGTGTGCAACGCCCCAGATTACTATGACAACCAGATCACCACCAGTATGTTTTGTGCCGGCTTTGAGAAAGGTGGCATTGATGCGTGTCAGGTCAGGACCCTATACTCCTGCTTTCCTGTCTTATTGTCAATTGACAATAGCGTTGCTTGACACTGCCTTTACATTGTGATACTTTAATGTGTACTTTTAATTTAAGATTGCATTTCTCAGCCCTAATGTGGTGTGCATGTCTATGTGTCTATGTATGTGCTTGTGTATGTATGTGTGGCAGGGGGATAGTGGTGGTCCCTTTGTAGCAGAGGACTGCCTTTCCAAGGCTAGCCGCTACCGTCTGCTGGGTGTGGTGAGCTGGGGAACAGGCTGTGCCATGGCCAAGAAGCCTGGCGTTTATACCAGGGTGGCACGCTTCTTGCCATGGTTATCCACCGCAATGAGGGTGAGTGGGACAACACATATACATTTTGTATACACGAAAGCACGGTCATAAGGATATCCTAGCAGTCTCATACTCATACTACATATGCACATACTACACAGAGTTTCCCGCAGCACTTTTCAGTTAAGGCGGCTGCTTAAGCAACACATGCCTGCCACCTTAAATAGGCCTACGTCATTACGGCGTTTTTGTTTTTGTTTTGCAGCGATATCCGTCGTGTCATTCTGTCCTGTTTTCTCCCTACCATTCCAAAACGCCAATGTCCCTTCTCTGCAGCACGCATTAGTCTACCCCCCCCACACACACACACTTTAGTCTATCGCGGCAACCCCCCCCCCCCCCCCCCCCCCCCACCCTCCCCACGACTTGAACTAACACATTGTCTGCGGGAAACCCTGCTACATACACGAAACTGTACGCGCACACACACACGTCACATGTTGTCACAAAAGCACACTCAGAGATGCGTAGATTTAAGCAATAAGCCCCAAGAGGCCGTGTTTTGCGCTGATTTGCGCTAAGGGGAGTTACCTGTTCTAAAATCAGCATAAAACACGCGGGGCTTATTGCTTTTCTAAAACTGTCACTACAAATATTTGATATGGAGTCATAATAAAAACAATTAGAAACAAAATTGTTTAATAATAAACCGTCATTCTTCCGCCACTACAAAGTATAGTTCCTACATAAATCGTTGCCACGCAACAGCCAGATGGACACCTTTGCCGTGTTTTTATATTTGAAATTTTCGATACGCAGTAATATGGAATGTTAAAGAATGTTATGAGGACAACCTGTAAGGTTATGCTGGATTTTACAACATGGCATGTAACGCGACATAGCCAATCACAATCAAGGATGGGAACAACCAGTTTTAGAAACTAAAATACATAATAGTACATGATTCTATGTCATGGCAATAGTGTCACTGTGGAGTTAAATTATCCTTTCTTCTCTGCAGACCTATCACAACTCTCCAGGCTTTCACAAGATGGCTAGAACATGAGAAAGGGGAAATGGGAGAGGAGAACATCTCACTTAAGGTTCTCCAGTGGAACAATGATCAATGAGGCCTGGTCCAAACAAAACCTCTTTGCCATTACATTTTTTTATATGAACCTTCCCCCTTCTTGTAGGCTGCTTGATCTGCTCCTCAGGGTTCACAGTCCAAGACCTGGTTGTATAATCTGACAAACAAAAATGTGTCCTTAATGCCATGACAACTGATCAACCGTTTCTGAGGAGACAACATAGAGACGGCCATCAGGTATTTAAAACAAACGTATTTCGTTGGCGATTTCAACCAACATTTAAAGGGAGTTATTTTTCCTACCATACCTGATTTAGGCAAAGTGTCTGTCTGTCTGTCTGTGGGAGTGTGTGTGTGTGTATGTGTGTGTATGTGTGTGGTTTCTTATGGTGCGAACATGAACTAATCTATAAAAAAGGCAAATTTTCATTCAGTAATAGAGCTGGTGAATGTATGATATTATTCTTATTGGAATCAGTATTTTGTTTTCCTAACTGTAAATATTAGGTGCTTTTCATTGCAAATAAATGTCTTCTGGTTTTTGAGTTGTTACAATGAATCAGATATGCCTCTACAGTTGCATGCACTGTCCAATTCTGGTCTTGCCCTCTCACCAACATTTCACCAACAGGACAGAGGAACAACAGATGTTTATTAAGAAATCCTTCAATTAAAATTGTATTTTCTTTAATGAAAAAATTAAACTGAAGGAAACGCATCAAACGTTTACCAAGCTATACATAACATCTGTAATATGTGCCATAACCCTATGGATAGTCTTCTCTGAAGCCAACCTACATGATTCTGATTGACATTTTTCTTCTGGTTTTGTAGATTTAGTCATTTAGCAGACGCTCTTATCCAGAGCGAGTTACATTAAGTCCAGGGACATTCCCCCCAAGGCAAGTAGGGTGAATATGCTTTGCCCAAGGACACAATGTCATTTTGCATGGCTGGGATTTGAACCGGCAACCTTCAGATTATTAGCCCGATTCCCTAACCACTAAGCCATCTGACCACCATTTTGGCCCCTTTATTTTTTTTTCCTTCAGGCGTAGTCTACCAGAAGGTAGACATAAATGTGAATGTACGTATCTTTAGTGTTAATTAATGAAATTAGCAAACAACTTTTGTTACTGATTACTGTTCTGTTCATTGTATGTCAATTCTCATGTTGCATAAGGTATTGAAATAAATTCATAATTTAATTAATACTTTGAATGTCTTGTTGGTCCTGTGTTATTATTTCAGGTGTTGCATTGATTTCCTTGTCTCTACTATCTGTCTGTACGTCTTTTAAGCTGATAGGAGCATTTTAAATGGCTTGAGTTAAAGTTAAAGTGAAAGACTGAAACTTACATCTCCAAGGCATCAGTAGTACTTGTTGTTTGTGTTGCTATTCTTTACCCTTGGCATAGGAGAGGTCAAGTTGAGTGTTTGCTTTGGAAGGGAAATGTCTTTACACAAATCACACCATCCTTCCTTGAGAAGAGTGTGACAAGGGCATGGCGGAAGACCTGAAGGAGGAAGCCAGAGACTCTGGTGATTGGTCCAGGGTGTGGGAACAAGTGAAGGGCTCAGTGTCATTTGCTCCTGGCTATTGCATTGCACTCAATCTGGTTTAGTGTCTTGCTAAACCTGTTCTCTGCTTCCTCAAACATATTGTTTGCAAATGAGAAGAAATGTTAGATTGCAGATAAAGACAGAGAGAGAGAGTTGACTAACTTCTGCGACAAACGACAGATACTTTAAAATAACAAAGGGACTGGAAGGGGCTGCAAACTACAGCTAATGTAACTAAGGGAACTAGGGGATAACTAAGGGAAGTATATAGCAACAGGGGTTTGGATGACAGGTTTCTGCTTATAGTTAACTCATGAGGAGGTTCTTTACTTTCTAGTTTTGAGGAAGAGAAATGAGAAGGAGGAAGATTATGATGATGAATGTCTCTGGTATGTTTGCTGTCCTGCTGGAACTGCTCTGCCTTGCTCTGCAATCATCAGGTACCGATTTTGTGTGTATGTGGGTTTGTATCTCACTGTGTATAACACTGTAAAATCAATGGATATTTCAACTCATCAAGTATTTTTACATTGATGTTGACTGTCTCAATACCAGATTTAACCTGAATTTTAATTTATTTGTTATTATCATTTTTGACCAGGTATAAATTAGATGGGTAGAAATATAAACACTATAAGCTTTTTTGTTTACATAGCTGGCATAAAACGGAAATTACTCTGAGTTAAATCTCAGAGAGGCACAAGTGTACTAGATGTTCATTTGGGTTAGGAAGTGAAACCGATTTGGATTGGCTAAACAGTAATTGTGCTGAACTGATTTTAACAGTAAAATAGTCAAGATGAGATCTTCTTTTGAAACCAGATGGGTATTCAATTATCAATGCATTACGGTATCTTGCAATAATCTAAAAAAAAAAAAAACATTTTAACATTGTGAGAAAGGATATAATGCTGCCAATGATCAGGATTACATTTTGATGTCCCTTCCCATCTACAGCCATGGCCAAAGTATTGGGAGCAACATACATCTTTTGTGTTTGCAAAACTTGTTGGTCCTTGGCATAAAATGACTGCTAACATAATTTCAGAAAGTCATATAATCAGCACAGGGGAAAGTGTGAACTAGTTCTAGCCAGGTGAAATCACTGTCATTCTAATTGGATTTTAAGAGCAGATTGACTGCTGTAAAAGAGAGGACTATTTGCATATATTGAAAACGTCACCCGCAAAAAGCAAAAAAATATATAAAATGTGCCCTATTGTATTCCAGTATTCTATAGAAACATGTGAAAAATTTTTCCTCAAATACTGAACCAGCAAACCTTGCAAAACACAACATTTGTCATTGCCAAACCTTATGGCCACAACTGTACACTCCCCTGCCACTGCCTTCGCTTCATCTTCTCTTAGTCTCTCAAGCCAGCTACCGGACTCTACCCCTCAACAAAACGGTGGCAGTAGGCAAGTCTGCTGTCTTCCAGTGTGGAGTGTCTCTCTCCACAAATCAAACCGTCTTCACCATCTACTCCAGCAATCGCAACTACTCCCTCGAATGCCCTGGACCGGAAGTCCTGCCTGTCAAGGTGAATTACCTTATTTGAATGAATTTCTTCTTCACTCTCCCTTGCTCTCTGTCTGTCTACTGGCCAATTTTCTGGCATGGTGGCAATGCTTAGTTTGCAAGGTTGCCTCATAGCAAGAAGGTCCTGGGTTCAATTCCCCCTGGGGGCACTGCTTGGTGTTCCGGTGGGCTATCTTCCATTTCTTTCCGTCTGGAATTTGCCCCCGTGTTCAAATGACGAAGAAACCCAATATAAGAAGATGCAGACCAGATCGCTCTTGAGCACTTTTACTTGGCTCTTGGCCACCTTGATTGATCACTGCTCCTTGCTACCCTCGAAAAATGTATTGCAGGAAGGAAGAAAAGCAAAGAGGGAATTTCATCAATGGACACTTGTGTGTGCGTGTGTGTGTGTGTGTATGTGTTGGTAACGCCACTCCCTACACGTGTGTCACATTGCATTATCAACAAATGCATCTTATTCTTCTTTATCCTAGAAACTTAAAGGATCCTGTAGAAAGACAAGCGATCAACTGATAGCTGACTGGAGCTTCAGTGGGACATCGTCCTCTGACAACAACACGCGTATAGAGTGCAGACAGTCGGGTCAATCAACAGTAGAGGCTTACCTCAGAGTATACGGTAAACACACCTCTCCCCTAATAAGGAATAGTTACTCATGTATTTACCAGTAGTCATGACACACATTGATAGTTTGTCTGCCTGTCTGTCTGTCTGTTGGTTGACATATTACAACTGAATGAACAAATTATTTTCTGAAGAGGATGCCACTAAATTCGCCATCATCATCGGCTGTTCCATTGGAGGTTTCTTTGGGATCCTCTTGGTCTTTGGTTTGTCTTATGTCATGATAAAGAAGTCCCCGACACTACAGCGGTGCTTGGGTGAGTAGCACACCAACAAGCACTGTCTCCCTGCTTCCTTGTGCTGCCGTCGGGGTTATTGTGAAAAACCTCTTGCACCACAACGGTGGGTCACAATGACCCGAAGGCACATTCTTCTCTCACACTTGTCTTCTCTATCCACATATCCTCAACTCTGTTCTTACTCTTTTTTCCTTTCCTGTCTTCTCTTCTCTCACAGGAGGAAGTGATCCTGTTGATGACATGACATTGGTGTCCAAGAACTAGCACCAGCAGATGGCAGCACTAGGTTTTTGTAAACAAACTGACTTGACTTAAATGTATTTATTATTTTGTTTATTTTATTTCAATAGTTTTTGGTGGTTTTCAGCTTGTTAACTTAAAATTGTTACAATACATACATTTGAGTAATTACTCAATGTCCACTGACTATTTTTTGTTTGTTTTATAGTCCTCTATGAAAATAGTTTGACAGTAAACCAGTGACCACAGATATGTTGTAACATCGTTTGATGATTGTGTGTGTGCATGTGTGAGTGTCAGCAGGAGAACATTGAGTTGTTGATTCAGCTGGCCATGGTAATAGGCTCATGCATGGCTTCCTGCTATTCTCTGCTTTTCTCTGACACACACAGACACACACATGCACAATTCAGGACATTCAGCCCCACAATCTCTTTGCATGTATTCCTTTCCTATGTGTATTAAATGTGTGGTTTACACTTGATTCAAACTGTTTTTTGGTGGTTACTTCGGATGTATGTTTGATATATTGCTGTATAAGTCTTAAATAAATATTATCCTAATGACCCTAACCCTAATAAAGCTTTACATAATATACCTTAACATTTCAGTCACCATGGTGACTTGTTAGTGGTTATCGTTGTTTGTGTTGTCCTCTTCATGTTTGTATGTCTGTGGACAAGAAGTACAAAAAATATACATTTACAAACACATGGCACACATACACAAACAGCTCTGCCTTTAACGTTTGGACTTGGACGTCTCAGTGCAGAACCTCTGTGTGCCTCTAGTTCACTTCAGCTGTGGTATATCTTCTGTCACATTGTAGCATTATCACTTTAGGGGACCATGCACTCTCATTGTAGCATTATCACTTTAGGGGACCATGCACTCTCATTGTAGCATTATCACTTAAGGGGAGCATGCACTCTCATTGTATCATTATCACTTGAGGGGAGCATGCACTCTCATTCTCTGCAGAGTTTGGGTTATATATAGAGCGACAGATAACACATCACCACGGTGGCAATAACACACACACACATACACACACAGATACACACATAAACCCCGGCACTGTCTCATGCTGCTTTAGACATTTGGACCCTCAGGCAAGCGTGTGAAGCCTGTCAAATCAGATGGTCTGTGACTGGTCAGAGTGAGAGTGTTAAACAGATATCTGTCCATGTAGTAAATGCATCTTCATCAGCAGTTTCTTTGCTGATTTTGTTTTTACACTGTTTAACTATTCATAAGGAGCGAAGACTAATTGACATGACAAGGAAACAATATCTTGTCAACAAGACACCTGTCTCTTGGTGACCAAGAGGCTATTAGAGGAAGAATATACTGCGGCATTCTTACTTCATACCCACCTCCCACGTTTGTCTGTCTGTCTGTCTGCCTGCTTGCCTGACTGCCCAACTGTCATATAGTTCCAGCTATCTTCCTCCTCCTGTTTTTTTCTCACTCCAGAAAGATAAGCTCTTATAATCTGATAATTCACTGACATTTTCTCACTCCAAAAACAGTGAGGGAGTGTCAGGGAGCGGATCCATACTGGTATTTCAGCAGTGACAGTTTTTACAATCTTACATTGTCATTTAGCAGACTAAAACAAAAAGGTGAATCATTCTCAAATGTTTTTGGGAGAAACCTGGTGAGGAAATAGCAGATATCAGGGAGGAGGAATTGCATGCTGATGGTTATATGGTTCACACATTTATGTTCATGGTTATTCCATGCCTCCTTGACTCCAATGACAGTGGGCCATTATAGGAATCATCAAGATCATAAACACAGACACACACACAAGAGCATGTCTTTGGAGTAAAACGCCAGAGGTCACATGACGTCACACAAGTGCATACAAAACACGTTTATGCACAACATGAATTTGGATCCTCCTATTATGTGTTTATAATAACAACAATAAGGAGGAGCATTGGCACCTGTCTTGGTAAAAAGAAGTGCACAGAATGAACTGCCCAGCAGATACCCCTGGACCACTCGCGGACAAAGACACAGAGCAGACAGGTAAGAGCTGGGAAGGTTGGGCGGAGAACACCCTCAGGGCTGTGGGTGTCATAACTAAGCTGTTCAACTCAGACTCTGCGTTCAGATTACCTGTATTAATTAGAGATAACAACTGAATCAGATAGGAGGAATGGGGGAATAAGAAGAAAAAAACACTTTGGTGGGTGAAGGGTAGAGAATTGACCTCTGCTCTCTGCTGATAGTCATTAAGTTGAAAGTCATGACATTAGTCATATTATTATATCATTTAATCATTTTTCTCTCTCACTCTCATCGGTTTTCGGTAACTATGGTCAGTGTGGGTGTACGTTGCTTTTTGAGCCATTTGCTTGCTGTAGAGTTGACTGGTGACTAATGCAGAATCTTGACCCTGGTGTGTGACTGGTTCTTCGTTCTTTGAGCCAGGAGGATATTTCTCAATGTATCATGTGGAATTCTGGACTTTGTTATTCAGCAGCAAGGAACATTTGAAAAGACAATTGACAGAGATAGTTTTGTTACAACATTTGCATTGGTCAGCAATCAAGCCACGGGGTTCCCAAAGCCAAATGTTGCTGGTGGTGATTTAGTGGAGTAATGCATGGCTTTCACATGGGAGATCAAGGTCGATCCTTATTTTGGAGGCTTTCATCTTGGCCAATGAGATCACGCACCCCATAGTGACCATTCTGACCTTGACCGGCTCCCTGGAACAAAGTTTTGTAAAGATGGCATTTAAAATGAAAGATATCTAGCAGACAGCAATGAGAGACATTTTGGGGGGGTTGAATTTTGTGTATATTTTTTTTTATCAAAGAAAAACATGTCCATGTCTGTTAGAAGGTGACAGTGATAACTAAGTCTTTCTTTCAATATTTAAAATGTGATCATTACCATTTAAGTGTTAAACTTGGTATCCAGTGTAGAACTTGTTTCAGCCAGATTTCAGAACAAAAGGGTCATCATATTTCCAAAACATGGTCATATTAAACATGGCACAGGACCAAGGGCAAAACAAGGTCACCCACCTGCCCACAGAAGAGTGCAATTGTGTCCCACGATGCACTGCAAGTGTGTTTACTCTCAAAACACCCATGAGGCACTCCTGCTGTGAAGCAACCTTGCACAACACACACACACAACACACACACACACCCAAGGACATTCTGATGCAGAACACCCTAACATAGGTGCAGACAAGGGTCAACACACACAATGATGTTTAAATAGAGACTGCATTGTCTCATCATAAATGAAAGTTAGATAGACCAAATTATCCAAATAAATTACTGATGGTGGTCTTATAATCTATTTGGGAGTTTTAGGATCCCTTACAATGTTTTTTTGTTTTTTCCTACTCAGGTTGTTAAAATGGGCCAATTATCTCTTGTGGTTCTGCTGGCAGGTAAATAATATGTTTCTGATGAAGATGTTTTGATTCATCCTGCCCCAAGTAATACTGTAACAGACAATTTGACCAGGCTACCCACATGGTTTATTAAGACCATGGCTTTCTAAGACATTGATAGCCATTGATAAGACATTTCCTCAGAAAATGTACAAAACTAGTTTTTTTTACTAACTATAGTAAGCTACTATGAAGTCAGATTCTCAAAATTGATTTAAAAATTATTGAGTTTGAGGAATTTATACCAGTGATTAATATCTGAATATTTGTTTCTTTCTTTTTCCCTCAGTTCTCTGTGCATTGTTCCCTGAGACTCAAGCCAGTAAGACTCTCAACTCAGATTCCAAACGTATTTTTCTATTGTTAATTGTGAAATAATCTATCTGTATTTCATAGATCTTGTTTCATATGATCTTACTGGAGATGAGTGCAGATCAAACATTAGACAGTTGTTGTCTTGTTGTTAGTTTAAAAATCATTGTGTTCCTTTTTTCATCTCTTCTCTTGACTGGTCCACCTGCTTTATTGTCTTATTTTGCCCCCTCCCCTCTGTTAATCCCCACTTTCCTACTCCTTACATCCCTCTCTTCCCCATCTGTACACTGTGCTCCTTTCTCACACCATTTGTCTGTCTCCCTTCATCCCTACTTCACTCGTCTGCAGATCCGTTTGTTTACAGTAAGTATCATTACTTATTTATACCCACTATAATGCTCTCAATAGTAAGTAATGCGAACTAGAGCCCAATATGAGCAAGGGATATACATAAAAATGAGTTTTAGTGTAAGCCTGTGAGCTAATAAGACAATGTGTCGAATGCGTCAATAATTGTATGTCATTTAATTGTTTACCTCATTCTGCAGACTATGAAAGACTGCGAATTGGAGGTCTGGTCATTGCCGGTTTGTTTGTAGTAGGAGGGCTAGCGGTTCTTCTGTGTAAGTATGAGACTGATCACTTTGAATTAAGTTAGTACATTAAACATGTAACTAAAGACTATGTACCAACTTCAATATAAAGTTCTATGATTTTGGTGTGTTAAACTCAGACTATGCAACACTTTCTGATTCTCTTTACAGATAACAAGTGCACTGGGAACAAGTAAGCACTTCACACATGCACATACGTCTTGTGTTCTTAATTTAAAGATGTCCTCACACCTTAAAGAACCTGTCTTTCTATATCTTATGTCCTTTATTTTACCCTGTCTTTTTTATCATTGTCATTCTCTTTCTCTCCCTTTAACGCATGTAGAAAAGTGGAGGATGACACCAGTGAACTCTAAGGCTTGAGGGACGGAATCAACAAACCAGACCGTTTCCACCCATCTGACATAATAAAGAAAAGAGAATAGGAGGGGGGGGGGGGGGGGGGGGGGGGGCAGGTGTTTAGAACACTGATTCTGGGATGGGTGAGACTAGGCCTACTACACATTCATGTACTGTTCAGTGCATATGTAGTTCCAGAGATTTGGGGGGTTTCTACAGATAAACATCTATTATATTGTATGTGGTAGAAAAAGTGTGGATGTACAATTCAACAAACAAGTGTAACGATGGTGTTGTGGTTATTTAGTCCCTCCGTGGTGGGCAAGATTGAAAAAATAAGAACAGCTAAGTCATCAAACGTTATTATGTTGGTGTAGGATAGGCGCATAATATGACAATTTAATTCAAAGTTAATGTCAATGACTAATTTAAAAAACATTCTAAAAAAAACTAAACTGTGGAAAATTGTCGTTTTTCAACTCGATTCTTTAATGAGACGTCCCTAGTAATTCGGCGTTTCCAGAATTCGGTTTCTGCTGTGGTAATGACGATGACAACATAATTAACATCAGAAAATGTTAACAGCTGGTCAAAACCCATGAACATGCGTGTTCGGCAAAGAATTAGCCTCCTCCCCACTCCAACGGTGTAACTTTAAACTCAACCCAATTCCAAATCCAGTAAACCTGTTGAGCGTCATAAGGGTGTTGGCGCTGTCTTCTGAACATTACTTTACGCTACGCTACCTCTGTTGTATCTTGCTGCCAGATTTCCTGATATTTTTCCTTCCACACTTCCATTTGGGTATAACGCGTATCCAAGGTAGGTCACTATTTGTATCAAATAAGGAGCCCAATACTATCCAAATCGACAAAAGAGATGAGAACCACAATTACTATTCGTCTGAGATATAATTTTATTCCACACATTTTACTCGTCAAATGCTTCTTGGAGTTAATTTAAGTCCCCTTTTCTTTTGCTGTTAGTGTTCTCTCCAGTTGTTATTATTACTGTTCTTAATAGCCTACTATCTCATTGTGTTTGGTCGTGATGGACAACGTATTCGTGAGTAAGCTAATTAAACCCATTGTTCATAATATTTTTCCAAACGAAAAATATGTGCGCTGTTTTTGCTGTTTGAATACGATCATTTTGACCACTTTTGAACATTTGATTATCAACATTTGCAATTATTCTACTTTAATACAGTATATGAAAACATGCCTTGAAGTTTCGGAAAAACCTCCGGACGTTCTAAAATACTATGGTAGCCTACCTCATGAGCGCATGTACAGTGCGCGTTTAACGAACAATGAACGTTAAATCTATCATCTTTGCTAGCATCAATGTCATTCTCTTCTTCACCATCAGATATGGATGTCTGCCTCTACGCATTTTAGAATAATTTCCGTCTAGCCGCTGCTAGGTTTCAAATGCGGAAAAGCCGAGTAAAATGTGATCAGGATTCTGGATGTCAAACAGTGCAGTCAGAAGGAAGTAGCCTCGCACGTGTCTATGCTCGACCCAGCATGTTTGATTCTATATAGGCCTGTCCACACCGTTGTAGCTGGTCTTAAAGGAAGATGTATTAATGGCATAGAAGATGGTTGGATTGCAATGGATGAAAAGGGCATCAGGACACGGCCAGTGTCACTAGAGTAAGCATATCCAAGCCTAATGTGGGCTACACCTAGTGTATACACATTCATGCCATTGTCTCTTTGGAATTTGACTAGGTTGGTCAGATTCAAATGAATGGAGGTTGAAACTTTGACCTCAAGGTACTGTAACTTACAGAAGTCTTTCCAGATCAGAGAGGAAAGGGGGAAAGAAGACACTGGTAAAATGCAGTGTGTCACACTTTCTAGCTGAGGTATGCTTCACACCTCTACAAGGTGATAATCCCAGTTGAACCTATTCCTATCTGCATAGTCTTTAGACTCACATGACTCTTATTCATCACTGAGACGCCAGCACTCGCATCAGAACACGCACGTTTGGGTTTTAACCATCACCTAGGCCTTTCTCTCCTTTTGAGCAGGACAGTTGTTTCTAGGCCTCCAGCTCCTTTGAAACACAGGCAGCAGGAGATCTTGAGAACCCGTGAGGCTGTTGAACCAGTGAGCATGTCGCCAACTGTGTTGCTAACTGCTAACCTTGTGACGAGCCCAGATGACTCATGGTTATAATATGCTGTCCTTAGCGCCCTCCCTTCTTCGCTGAGACTAGAAGAATCGCATCAGAACTCTACTGTGGCTACTCTCTTGTCTGACTGGAGACAACATGGCAGCTTTCGAAACGGTGAAACAAGTAGAGCACAGTTAACTGACAAAAGCACAGCTGAAAAGTATTTGTCTCTTTATTTTTTACCCCACCCAAAAAAGTAATTTCAGAGGATCCAGTGTGCTCATTGCAGACACAGTTGTATGACTTTAATTTCACTCAGACATTTGTGTGTGTGCGTGCACACACTACAGTCACACTACAAAGGGCAATGCCTATTCTCAGTGGTATGTTTTGTTCCTAAATTAGCTGCGTTTTGGATTCCTGTATCCAGGCACCACATCCTTTATGAGGCTGCCAGACATAAACACACACACACACGTGTATACACACTCAAAATCAATGGGCAAGCAACCTTAAAACGGGGGTGAAGAGCTAAAGGGCCTGCCATATTAGAGAGTAACTTATGCACACACTCGCATACAACAAACCACATACTCAGATTGACTTCAATGAACTTACTGTTATAGTAAGACTTCAAGACAGCCTAGAGCATCAGCAACAGGTATTAGGCTAACCATTTGTCTGTGGCAATATGTGATGTGGGAAAAGGTTGTGTATTATGTTTGCGTGATATCATGCACATGATCTGGAATTCCTTTAATTTCTTGGTTTTAAACCCCACATTACAGGAGGCCTGATCCAGCCAGCCTCCATTGCTGTAGGCCCCAGCTGGGCACAGTGTTTACCCCAGGAATGAAAGACCTTCAAGGCCAAGCAGCCTCAGCCTCCTGTCCCTTTTATCCCTGTGGGTGCTTGGAACTTTATCCTGCTCAGTTTCTTTTTGAAGCCCTCTAGTACAGCGTTCCTGACCTCTAGGTCTTTCACCCTTGCCTGTACAAATCAGATCTGGGTTGTGTATTTGAACAGCTTTTTTGTAGACTGAGGTAGACTGGTGACAGGTTGTGGCGACCAAAGGGCTAACATGCCAGATTGGAGCTCAGCATTTTTTATAATGCTGCAAATGTAAGGAAAAACACGGTTTGTGTATTTGGGAATAAGGGAAGGTAGAAAGACGTCACAAACTTGAACAGTGAAGTTATGAGTGATGATGGAAATAAGAGTTTGTGTTAAAAGGACAGAAAGGGTTTGCCATCTGAGGAGGAAAGAAGAGATGGTGGGGGCTTTCAGTAAAGATGTGCGTGCGTGCAAAGACAAAGAAGTGTACGTATTTGTGTCCCAATACAAATGTTAAATTATTCGAGCAGCTCAAGAACGAGAAACGGGTAGTCCGTAACAAACAACTAGATACAGTCAGACTACTATGTAGTCAGGCAGGGCAGCATGACCCAACAGGAACACTGGTTTCTTTTATACAAGGGAGTGGCCTGACTGCATGTCAGCCTTCTTGCATCCCTGCCAGCCTGCTTGCCTTTCTGCCTGCTGAGGGAGAAGGATGGGTACAGAGGGTTGCTGGATGTCTTCAAATTGCTGCTCGACTAAACCATCCACAACTGCACTGTCGAACTCCTCTGACCTCCTCTCTTACCCACACCCTTAACTAACATTTACTTTGTTATACGACTCTCCGAGTCTCTTCAGAGCTGTTACTCTCCTTTCAGAGCTCTCTAACTCTTTAGCTACAACTCTCTTCAATCTATCCCTTTGTCTTTTTTCTTGTTCTTTTCTTTTTAAGATCAACTATCACTTTGGCATTTTTTACTGTCTCTCCTGCCTCTCTTCTCTTTCCATCTCCCTTTGGATTGGAACATGAAGCATGCACGACTAGGTTCTGGAGAGGTCAGTTCTTGCTTCGCTCCCGTCACCTTGTTGCCAGGCTTGGGTCTGGGGCAGCTGCTTCTGCCTGGTCCTGCCAGACAGTATGTATGGTACATCCGTGCCACTGTAGGACAATCAGAACATCCTGGTATGTTTTAATGAGGATTCATGGACATACATATTGGACACAGATGTGGTTCCTGAGAGCCAGGAACCCTTTTTATTTGATAATTCAACCCTAACTTTGACTTTTAGTGCAGTAGTAGTTATAGATAAAGGTATACATTTTATTCTAATTTGGTGCAGGTGTGGATAAAACCTGATTTGTCTGGTCCCACCTCTAGGCCTGATTTGGTTGTAAATGCTGAGGGTTAGCACATACAAATGGCTTTAAATTTGAAAAAGAGTTGACAAAAGAACGTGGAAAAACTTGTTGTCTTTATCATCCTCATTGCATTCCTGAAGCCCAAACCATTGTTACTACAGCCCTAAAGGGGTCATGTTTCAACAGGTGTGGGTATTTTTCTATTTGCACTGCATAACTGATCTGTAAGCCTGACCTTTTTCACCAACCTTAACTACCTCTCACTGATTACTTTAAAACTAGACAATGTTTTTAGGATAACATTAAGGCAAATCCTAGATGGGAGAGCTTAAACATTTCTCACTCTGCATGGGCTCAGCTGGCCTGTAAGGTCATTGAGTACCAATCTAAATCAGATGAAATGTCGGACTCCAGGGAATGGCTTGTGGTTGCGTCACTTTTCTGTTGACTTTGGGAGCCGGTGCGAGCCAGTTCTGGTTCCCTGGGAAGACCTATAGCTATCTGCCTGCCCGAGCTGGCTTTATCAAATCAGTATAGGACAGGAGGAACACGGGGTAATTTAATTCAGCAATTGTGCGATACGATTGGAGCCTTAGTAGGTTTGTGGTCAGGAGTTAGCTTTTAGGTCCTGCTTGTACTGCTTGAGCCTAAACTCAGATCGTTTAGGTCATTAAGATCATGATGGATTTGAGTGCCTTCTAGGGTAAGGCCTCTGGCTTCATGTTCTTTTAGAGGTTGGCCTATCCCAAGTCTGAACAAAGGACCTTACAGTAGACTTAAGTAAATCTGCATTGAAATAGGCACATTTTTAAACGGTTACTGCTTGGTCGGATCTCCCAGGTCTTTTTGTATTTTAATTGTTTTACTGATCTTTGTTGTGTTTAGAGAAGTAGAATAATACATCCGCTACATACTAAAGCAGAATGTATTGCAGGGTTTGTGTCCAACGTCTCATGAAATCCTGGTATGCAGTTTTATAAACCAGGCACATCTTCAAATATACATGTATGCTTACCATGTACATGTATGGCTGTACAGTACTCAAACATATTTCTCTTTTGTTTGTTGAATTCAGGTCAAACAGCTCCAAGATGGCCATGATCTCAGCTTGGGTTTTGATGGCAGGTGAGTGACGGGTCTTTTACATTTACATTTAGTCATTTAGCAGACGCTCTTATCCAGAGCGACCTACAGTACAGGGACATTCCCTCCAAAGCAAGTAGGGTGAAGTGCCTTGCCCAAGGACACAACATCATTTGGCACGGCTGGGATCGAATTAGCAACCTTCAGATTACTAGCCCAACTCCCTCACCGCTCAGCCATCTGGCTCACTCAGTCCTTACCTGTCCTCTCAGACCGAACCTTATCATCAGTTATGACCACCACCTCCTTCTCACAGAGGAAATTGACACGGTCTTAAGAGTTTGTGTCATAATATAAGCACGATTTTGTTGGACCATATACTAACAAAGAAACTGTACAGAGCATGAGTGGAGCACAGTACATGAATCCATTGACCTTTTTAAGAATGCTATTTAAGGACAATCTCCTTAACATAACACAACCGTTACAAGTGCTACATTCACTGGCACAGCTGCCATTGTTGGGATGCCATTTAATATGGGAGTCAGGTGGCAGAGCGGTGAGGGAGTTGGGCTAGTAATCTGAAGGTTGCCAGTTCGATTCCCGGTCGGTGCACATGACGTTGTGTCCTTGGGCAAGGCACTTCACCCTACTTGCCTCGGGGAGAATGTCCCTGTACTTACTGTAAGTCGCTCTGGATAAGAGCTCTGCTAAATGACTAAATGTAATGGAAATGTAATGCAGCTTGTATTCTGTCAGCCTTACCATATATTTCTGTTACTTCCCAGTTGTATCCCTGGTTTTCGCTGAGGAGCAGAAACGTATGTACCAAGGCTTTATGTGGCACAGTTTCATAAACAAGTTTGGCGTGTGTGTATTTGAATGGAGATATGGACCATATGGGGCAGTCTGATCCTTGGTATTCAATGTTTAGGAAAGCAGAATTTGCAGTTCACCCACAAGGAGAAGCATCTGTTTGCATTATTCAGCCTTTGTCTGCATGAAGGGTGTTTTTTACTTTCAAACTGACTTGTCACCTCTCTGACTCTACAGCTGAAGAGGACCCATTTACCTTTGGTAAGTTCACTAGCGTCTAGTGTCAAGTCCTGAATCATAATATGATCCCTTGCTAGAAACTAACCTTTTTTTTCCTTTTTCCAGATTACCACAGGCTTCGTGTCGGTGGTCTGATCCTGGCAGCAGTCCTCTGCCTGATAGGCATCACTATTCTCTTCAGTAAGACTATCAGCATTAACTCAATGTCTCATACACGCTCTTACATATACAGAAAGAGGGTGTATGTATAATTATTAGTTGTAGATATAGATATGCATACATACAGACACACAAACGCATAGGCACACGTGTACAGTGTCCTTAATGCTTCACACAGAAAGCCTACTACAAAGACATAGTGGCAGATAGTTGTGTTTGCTCACTTGCAGGTGGACACTGCCGATGCAAGTTTAACCAGGACAAGAGAAGGAGGACTGGAAGCAACGCCCAGCAGATGCTAAATGACCAAGGTACAACTTCACCCTATTTTGCCAAGCATATTGTACATCATTTGATCAAATGTTCTTTTTTTTTTTTTGTCTGTTAAATTAGTTGAATAATTGGATGGAATCATTCTAATCTCAAAGTATTTTCCAGTTTCTACTGTATTGCTTTGTGTCTACCTCCCTCTCAAAAGACATTTGAAGGAGGCAAACGTAGGAGAAGGGAGAGAATACATCCTCCTCAATCTCAGTAGAGAGGCAGTGTTTGAGGCTGTGGGTGGGTTCTAGTCCGTCTGCCCTCCATATGTCTGTGTTGATTACCTGATGGCACATATGGCCATGGAGAGGCTTGTCTGACATGCATGCACTGGCACAGATATTCAGCCCAGCATCAGGTAGCACTGATGCCCTTAGCCCTTTTTGCTCACAGATCTGATACTGGGCATTGGAAAAACACAATCTTATATGGACAATAATATCAGATCTTGTGTTGCATTGTGAACAAGGGCATGTTGGATGGAACACATTTCTGAAGATGAAACGCATGCATGGTCCTCGCTTTCCCACATGTAGCACGGAGAGGAAAAACACTAGTGTCAATATTTCCATTATGACTCATCTGCTGTTGTGTGTGTGTGTGTACCCCTGAGAGTCACAGGGTGAGATGCATATACTTGAAGAGAGTCTGAGACAGAAAGCAAGTAAAGGCACTACCATGTGTTTAATTAACAAAAAAAGTAGCAATGTCAACTATTCCTCCACGGAGGGCTTCTCCTCAGGGAACCATGCTTCACCCGGATTGGCTACTTACGCCTGTTGCAAAAAAAACAACGTTAGGAATGGACAGTAATCATGCAAATGTTTCTCTCCTGCTTTGTAGCTTGCTGTGTTTTCTCACTTTGAGCCCAGTTGGCTCAATTTATGTGGAGCGGAGTGTCTGTTAGCTGACGAGTCACAGCCGTGCTTGCTCATCAGCTAAGTCGGGAAACGTTCCAAGATGCTGCACACGACCTGGCCATGAGGGGGCCTGGGCCACTGGTGTGTGTGTGTGTGTGTGTTCCCCAAGATCAGAAACATCCCCGCCCAATGTCCTTCTCTGTGCTCAGTGTATTTGTAAAGCTAAATACTATTTGGAATTAGTGTTGGTATTTCCACGCTGGTCTGACCAACGTTCTATTTCTGTGTCTCTTTCACTAGCTCGGGCCAGTGAGTGTTAGGAACCTAACCTAAAGCTGTCAACCGACTTCCTGCCTCTGCAACAACCAATAAACAATCTAAATGTGTGAAGGTGAATTGTTTTATTTTATTTTTTGGTCCAATCTAAACCTGTTAATTTAGAGAGTGGAAGGTTTCACCACCCTATTGCTTTAGTTGGACATTTGGACACTTACCACCTGAACCAGCCTAGTATGCACACAAACACATGCACACACTACATAGAACACACAAAGTAGGATTCTTTTTTATTATATTCTTTTGTATTTAAAACTAAGAAAGACAACTTAAATATTAATATTTCTGAGCTACTTGTTTCCACTTATTGGACGTAAAATATAGGAGATAGACTGCTGTGTGTTTAAGTGGTGTTATACATGTTACTGTTGAAATTATTCCTATAAACTACTAGACTGCAGTATCATAAATCTCACCATGTTAATTGATGTTCATTAGGTTTTGTAGAATGTTGATAATTACAGTCATGTATGGTTAAAGCGATTGTTAAATAAAGTCAGTGTTTCTATATCTCTACTTGTTGGTGTCATTCTCGTGTCATCTGTGGCTGATAAACTAGTAAGTCAGAGATTTGTTTGCCATATGTACAGTATAACAGCAACACACATTTTGGGCAATGGAATTCTTTCGACAAGACACCACGTAGTAGGCATAAAAAACAAAAACAAATGTTAAACATTTCTAGCAAAAATACCACGAAACAGCAATGAAAGTAGCAATAAAAAGGATCCAGTTGTAAATGGAGGTGTAAAGACCCCAAATCCTGAGTTTGAGGATGAATGTATTTAGCAGGCACAATTGTGTTAAAAGCTGGTCTGTAATCAATAAACAGCCTCCCCATGTATTTGTCATGCTTGTCCAGGTGGGAGGGGGCAATGTCCATAGATCCATTGGGGCAGTATGGGAATTACAAGGGGCCACAGGCATCAGGAAGGGGGGAGCAGATGTGAGATCAGCGTAACCGCTCAAAGCACTTCATGATGGTGGAGGTCAAAGGTTACAGGGTGGCAAGGCAGTCAAGCAGGTAATGAAAGGTTTCTTGGATACGGGGACAATTGTTGTCTGTTGTCAGCAAGAGGGGACAGCAGATTGGTTCAGAGAGAGGCTGAGTACAGAGGTGCTTATCTATGCTACCTGGTCGGAACACACAGGGAGGACACTGAATGCCATCTGGCTCTGGTGACTTCTGAGAATTGACTCTTTCCAGAGCTCTCAACAGCCGTAGGTATGGAGTCTAGTGACAGAGTTCTGGTTTCCTGGTCTTCAGCTAGACTTGCTGAAGGAATGGTGTTGCTCTTCTCAAACTGTAGGTAAGTGGTGTTAAGCATATTGTGAAGAGAGGCGACGGACTGGGCTTTACTGCTAACTCAGTCCACTCCACATGTGCCTGGGGCTGGAGATGTAATAGTGGGACTCCAACTTATAGGCTCATTTAGCATCTCTGATGACCTTCCGAAGGCCTTCCGAAAGTCAGGTATCTAGACAATTGGACAACTGGACAATCGATTCCTGGCAGTGCAAAATGACGTTGTGTCCTTGGGCAAGGCACTTCACCCTACTGGTCTCGGGGGAGTATCCCTGTACTTACTGTGAGTCGCTCTGGATAAGAGCATCTGCTAAATGACTAAAATGTAAAAAAAAAAAGTAAAACACCGAACTCTCCGTTTACAAAACCTAGCAAGTGGATGTTTATCTACTATCTGTTTATCAGTGGAGGCTGGTCCATTAGAGGCAGAAGAGGATGCTCCTCCTTTATTTTTTAAAGGCGAGAGTAATATCCAGATATAAAAAAAGACTAATTGGTTGAAATAAACCATTACCTAATTTTAGTACAATTTATTAAAAAAATTCTCTCTTTGTAAAGAAATCGATTATTTAAATTCAGATTAAAATGCTTTAATAGCGTCACCTGCAGGTAGAGGGGAAAGGGCTGTGTGAAGGAGGGGGGCAGAGCATATGCTATAAGTAGATAAGTTGCTTAAGTAGCTATAAAATAACACGACGCAGTTGGTCGGTTTTCCTCATGTCATCCCCAATTTGATACTACACTGTAGTCTATATCGTATTTAATTTTGTAAGTTCTCTTGTGTAGTGAAATAATTCCAAGTCTCGTAGTGGAGAAAAATGTTAAGTCCTGACAAGTCAAAAATAAGGCTGAGTCCAAACGTTTAAAATGATTATAAATCCAAAACAAATGCACTGGAACTCAGAGTTTTGATGCAAAGGTTTATTCAGACACAGGGTGACAAAAGTATCCAAGTGAGTGTGCTACCAAGACCAGACTGGCAAGTTTTCTCCAGACATTCACATATATATTTTCTTCCTATTATTTGTGTCAATTTTGCTATTGGTACCTTTCTGTTGGTGTCAATTTCTACGCTTTGTCACCCAATTGGCTCCTCTACTAGGGTTTCTGATTACAGAAGCTGTACCACATTGGCATCTCTGTCCTTACATAAATCTGACCATGTTGGGTGTAAACACATCAAATTTATTCTAATTGGTATGGGATGCTCATGCTTTATAAACATAGAAAACCCCTAGACACAGACCTACGCCTGACCTGGGTACGACAGCTTCAGACATGGCTTGTAGGAGTTCCCGATGCTAGGCCATAAATGTATGTCCTAATTTACGGCTAGGCCTCTGCATTCCTTTGAGTGGTATTTCCCCATCCTCTATTAAAACCAATGCTCCACACTTCTATTGTTCACACTCAGTCACAGCTTGGCATCACATTTCCAATAATACAACTTCAAGAGTATAATATAAGGCATAACTGAGAAATTCATTTTTCAATCAGATAGTTCCATACGTGTAACCCATCTCCATCATTTCAGCAGGGTGACATCAATTTCTTCATCGTCTACTACTTAATTATTTGCCATAAAAAAAAGCTCCATGCGGAGGCGCTAGAGTGTTTGTAGTGATACTCTTTAGTTATACACATCACGAGGATGAACTTGTCCACTTCTGATCTTCATTTTTTGCCCCCTTTTAGCCCCCCCCCCCCTCCCCTACACACACACACACACACACACACACATCCACACCCCCTTCACAACCCCGCCCAGATGAGAACATCCAGAGACAGAGAGAGAGGACGAGAGAAAAATAATCAAGTTTCACAACCGGGCAGTTCCTAAACAACTGAAATTGGGTGTGGATGTGGCAAAGCTAGTCTGTGGAAATACATTATTTTCAAAACTTTTTTTTGTAAAAAGAAGATAAGAGAAAACCGTTATGGATCCAAACAAGAGTCCTAGCGCCCCCCCTGCGGCTTGGAATTCGGGGGAAAAGTCTATGATGGGACAACCACCTCCACCTTCATACCAGGAATATCCCCAGTACCCCGGTGCAGGCCAGCCCCAGCCCGGATACTATCCCGGCCACCCGCAAGGATACGTACCGCCGCCTCAACCCATGGGAGCCCCGGGGTACGGCCAGCCCTATCCCGGCGGCATGTACCCCCAGGGCGCCCAAGCCACAGTTGCAGTACAACCAACGACGGTATACGTGACTTGCGCTCCTTTAGCAAACCCCGTGCCAGACTACCTGGGATATTCCATCTTCACGATGCTTTGCTGCTGCTTGCCTATTGGAATCGCCGCGCTGGTTTCCTCCATTTCGGTGAGTTGGAGTTGATGCCAAGTTCCGATTTTGAGCAGAAGCATCTTGTTGCATCTAGGTTATTTGAGATTGGCCATCAGCCAAAACTAGCCCTAAGCCTTGACATTTACAGAAAAATGACGCCTCTTTGCGCTGAAATGTATCAAAGCAAAGTAAAAAAATATTTCCAAATCAAGGCCATTTGCTACGTTTTGTTCTCTTTGATATGGATAAGAACATTGCACACGTAAAAATAAAGCAGAGGTAATTAATGAATTAATGAATTACCAACTATTGAAACAGACTGAAACAAAGCTATTACCACAATACCAAACAACAGACAATTCATAGGCTAAAACTTTTTGAAACAAGTGTGAGTGAGTGTGTCTATCTTTTTATCTTGATTTTTCTATCGAGAATCATCAGACAGAGATTGCTATGTGAGACTACTGTAACCATATAATGCCCCATGATTCTACGGGATTCTTAGCACTTTGTGTTCCATTCCAGAAAGTTTTTCTTGACAACTTTCTGTTACAGCTTATATGTTTGAAACACATATTATTTAACATAAATATGTATATGTATAAACAATAGAAAGGCAATGATGACGTTATATGAAGGGAGCATTTCTGGTAAATGGACCCATTTCCTGGCAGGGGAGATGACGTCATCCTCAAGTTTGTGTGCACGCTCATTCTGGGCCTTATAAAAACGATTTTATATTTTCAACCTTTATATAATTTTCGCCTCTTTTTTGGATATCTTCGTTTGTATTTTCCAATAACTTATTTCGCATTTTTACCATAAAATCACAAGAAGAGGGTCCCTCACTGTACAACTCCTTTCCTGAGGGTTTAGGACATTGCTTTCCTAAAAACGATACAAATCAAATTGGATAAATCTCATTGTGCTTGCAGCTAATCCTGATGACAACCTTGAGAAAAAGAGTGGGATCCCAGGTTATACGTGATACATGAGATGATGTTTCAGGCTTATATTGTTTACTCTCTCAGTACTGTAGTACTAACAGCGTAGTGCCATGAATCTCAGAGCTCAAATGAAGCAAATCTCTCCTGTCTCTTCCCACTTCAGACCAGGGATGCTAACAACCAAGGAAATGCAGAAGCGGCCCAGAAGAGCTCTCGTCGGGCCAGGAACCTGAACCACACTGGCCTAGGAATCGGTCTTGCCATCATCATCATCTGGATTGTCTTGTCTGTGGTTGTGCGCAGCCAATAAGGAAAAGCTCCAATCCTACAGGTTATAGTTTTTGCTGATTTCATACACATGATTTTTTGAAACTATGGCTCTTTTAGTTTAGCAAGGGAACAACATGACTAACCCATGTTTTTTATGTTTAAGAGACTGGATAGTGTCTAGTCCAGTGATTCAGTAATAATGCAGTAATTTTGTTGGTACATGTTTCAATCGTGATAAAACTACAGATAATAACATCTCCATTGCTATTTGAAGATCTAACACTTTGACATTTTGAATACCTTTAGATCTTAATAAAAATACGTTTGGGTGAGCTCATTAATGATC
The DNA here is from genome assembly GCF_021917145.1 of Hypomesus transpacificus. Lineage (NCBI taxonomy): Eukaryota > Metazoa > Chordata > Actinopteri > Osmeriformes > Osmeridae > Hypomesus > Hypomesus transpacificus. The sequence goes on from NC_061061.1 coordinate 15,333,974, forward strand.
AGTATGTTCCACCAATGAAACAAGTTCTGTTCTATTCTCCCCCTAGTGCATATGCAAATTACCACTCCTAAGCAAAACTTAAATGAGGGTTTTTGATTTTTGCACATTGATGCACTGACTGTGACTCCAAGCATTGTCCCAGTCTCTGACTCTAGAAAGGCCCAACTCTGTACACAGACTTTCTTTGTCTTTCAAAGATCTTTCCCTCTCTCTGTCTCTCTTGCTGTCTGCCTTTCTCTTTCTGTCTCAGACCCTCTCATCCTTAAGTCTTTTCTGAAGCCTCTTTTTCTGAATGGTGCTTATTGACAATGAGGCAACACTATTCAAACATTTTTTAGCTACTAGCACAATTTATTTTGAGATCCTAGTTAGAAAGTACACTAGGAATTAGTTTTAGTAACTAAAATTGACAGTAATGACCAGACATTCCCAACTGTTTCAATACAGTCCCAACTGTTTCAATACATTCAATAAGTATTTTTACGGATCTGTTCTTTGTAGCAAGATATGCACGTTGGCACCCCTATCTTGAAGCAAAGGCCCCAATGGATATTGGTGGTATTGCATTTCCTTTCCGGCAAGCCAAATGACTGTGCAAGACCGTACCAGCCAGAATATGGTTTGACTGAACATTGTTTTTCGAGCCTCAATGCACCACAGAGTACAATCAATAGAAACTAACGAGGCTCCATCTTTAATCAGCTTTTATACTTGGTCTACTAATAATAGGTCTATGGTGTAAGCACCCAAACCTCCAGTTCTCCTATGGGCTTAGACCTTGGCTCAATGCTGCTTTCAACTTTAACATTAAGGTGGCTGTCCAAAGTACCACAGTGTCACTCAACATAACCTTTGGTTAGGATGACAGGATGATGCTATTTTTGAATGGAAATTGTAGCTTGTGTTGACCAACTATTCCGAAATATGAGTGAATATTTAGTTGAAGTTATGTATTGAATGGATTTTGGCATTTTTATTTCTTAGATTATTTATATTTTGGCCTAAATTTACTTGGAAAAGGGAATATCCAAAAAATTAAGGCTACATCCTGTTGATTGCCAAGGAACCATGCTCTGAGTATTCAATGGATATTTCATATATTCCTACTTTTTTAACAGATCTTTTCAAATATCCTCATATTTTGGATGCTAAAACCTTGCTATACACTGGACAACACACATACGCTCCAGAATAATCAAAATTGCTCCTCAGTATAGGGTGGAAGGAAACTGGTATGTAATCTAATTATTCCAAGGCCAAATGGATTCTATTTGCGCAACAGAAATAGGGAGGGGGAAGGGATTGTTTTTACTGCCGGAAGCAGTGGGGGTAGTAACTGGAATCTGTCTTTCTCTCACACACACAAATACTTTTTAACACAGCGGACAAGGGAACCAAGTCAGATGGCAAATAGAGGTCATTTACAGAGGAATTTGTGGTCTGGTTCCAGTCAGGATGTTCTGAAGTGGTGTCCAGTAAAGAGTGTGTTAGACCGATTATGTTCGTTTGCCTCTCCACATTTTTCGGCACCGGCAGCCAGATTCCAAAGGAGTGTCCTAGACACCATTTTAACTTTGTTAAACGTGAAATGGGAGAAGTTCTTCTACTAAATCTCTCACTTTATTACTTGCTGAGGGATGCCTACTTGAAGTTTATTCCACCTACTGACATGTTACTGATCAAACCTCACCTTTAAACAAAATTACAAATGTTATTAGGTTGCTGTGAAATGGGTTAGATGCCAGTTGTGGTATTGTCAACATGTGGATTCTTCTTTCCACTCCCCATTCCACAGCCTGCCATGGGGCCAGGGTTCAGGAGATTTATTTGTGTAGCCACTCTCAAAAAAACATGCTTTGCATGACCCTGTCTCAAGCAATCAGCATTTTGTTGACCGCAATGCTCCACTCACACCTAGTCAACTCAGGCTGAGAAATGGCAAATAAGACATTTTACATGTAATAAATCAGAACATTGTTCTTGACATTTGACATGACATTTTGTTTGTTGTGATTGAATGAGCAATAATGCCTCTCACTAAAGAAAGTAATGCTCATTCTCTTTACCCCTATTTACAACACAACCTTGAGAAACACAGCCTCAACAGGAACTTATAAAGAGTAAAAGAAAATAATGGTATCAACCCAACCCATCCTTATTTGCTTTTCCTTTTATCAACTCCTGAAAGTGTCTTTGGAAAACCTTTCCAGACTTACTGTATGAAATTGTACGCACAGAGACATCCACATATACTTTGTCTGACCATAATTGGAATAGTCTATTTTAGTTTGGGAGGGGGTTGGGGTAACTTGAATCTGTCATGTCTTATAGCAGAAAGATAGAATTGATAGATTTGTGCTGTTGTTTTAAATGATTCACAATCTCTATCTCCTGTTTTTCTGTCTGAAGAGTTGCTGGGAGACCCAAGTCTAGTTCCCTGTGTGTCGCCTTGTTTGTAATGCTGACTTCAGAAGTGTTTTTAAGGCCTCTGGTATGTAGAATCTGCTGGGAGGATCTCAAGTACTTAGAGTTATCTACACTGTCAATATCTTTGCTTTAGCAGTTGCTCTCTTTGCCATTTTATTGGTTTAAAAAATTCCCCTATTTTAGTTTCTGCAAGTTCCCAGTTCCTGATTTCAGTTGACAAAGAAGTTTAGTGCATTTTTTATTTCTTCTGCATTGGTTTATGGTGTTACTTTCAACTAACACAGTTGGAAATTAGTCACAAAAAATGCCTCCTTTGAGGAGAATGGATAAGACATTTAGAGCCTGACTAGACAAACAGAAGAAAAAAAATAGTCTGTTGAACAATAGATTTGCTGGTTTAAGATTCCTGTTTATCTTGTGTTCTTGAGTACAGCACGCTTTAGGATGCTTCCCCAAACAGGCCATTGTTCTCCCTTCAGGTGATATATGGGTTTCGGAGTGGAGGTTGACAGGAGGTTCAATATACACAAAAGTTAGTAAACACAATTCAGCAAAGGACTGAAATGTCCTAGATAGACTACTTGGGGCAGGGGACATCGACAGGCCTACACAACAATCTCTTAAAAGCACTGGTCGCTATGACAACAGGCTAATTAAATTGTTCACTGTCTGGGAGGTTTTCTCACAACTATCAATATCTGTCAAGTCTCTTCGACTTGGAGCCAAGCAGGGCCAGAATTGCACTGTAAAGGAAAACAAGGCCTTCACTTGGCACCTCCATAGATATAAAGCAGTTGTACTGTACATATATGTATAGATACATCTCGACCTTACTTCCCCATTCACTATCCCATTCTGTTTCACAACATCCAATAAACTAACATTTCACTCTTTCCTGCTCTTTCATAGGATTTTCATGCCAAGCCACACCTCAAACTGTCTTTGTCTCTCTTCTGCTTTCATGTCACTTCTCTCGCTCTGCCTCCCTTTCACTTTCACTGCTGTTTAGCTGTGTATTTGACTCTTTGTAATTTCTGTTACTGTCATCTTCTTGCAACATTGTTTATCATAATCACTTTGGCATTTGTATGTATACATTTATTTTGTTTAGAAGACATCCTGGTTTTTCCATTCTAAAGTCATTTATCTTTATCTACAATGTGGCTTCAGTCAAGGTTCAGGAGTTTATGCTTTCATCAGTCAGCTAAGTGGAAAGATAGCAACACCACACAAAAGTTGGGACTCAAGAATAATGAAGAATGTAGATCAAAGATACAGAAATGGTCTGCTTCAAAGTCCTTCGGAGGCACTGAGGTGTTTTACAGGGAATTCAAGCATAGCAGAAGAAAAATACAACCAACAAGTGTTGTAAAAATGGCAAAGTCACACTCAAGCTTAGCCTATGAGAAAGCCTTCTCCAGCCCTTGTTCCCACACACACCCTAAGCTAACGCCCAGTTGAGCAGTTGAGCGAACTGAGAACAAGATTACCAATGCTTAGGGCCGCCCATAGAAATTGCTGGGGGGTGCTGGTCGTGTATTGCATGCCGCACTGTCTGATCAAAATGACAGTTCTTTCTACAGTCAGAGTTCGCGGAAGAAAGTGGAACGTAAGGGAGATACCCTTTCCTGAACTTGTAAGGGCCAGTTTGGTTAAACCTTCTGGATTGGTGGGCTGCCGTTCACCAACCTGTAACTTGACCCATGTGCGAATACACTCAAACACAAAAAATAAACTCAGAGAGGGCTGGCAGCTGCCAGCAATCTGGAGGTTTAAATGAGTAGACCAGGTTCCTCTCACGCAACATTTTCCTGCCAAGACTGAGCTCAAACTGCCTTTGTCTCTTTTCTTCTTTCGTTTCACTCTTCTCTCTCCGCCACTCTTTTACTAGTCTGCTGTTTTGGAGCCAACAAAATATAAAGTCTGACAGTAGCAAGGCCTTACATTACAGATTAAATTAGCTAGTTGAGATAGAGATAAGACCCAAGCAGTTAGGCTAGTTTTTTGGGGGGAATTTCTTCGTCTCTGCTAATATCCATCAATATTGATCTCTGTTTTCTTCCTCTCCCCATCATCTCAATCCCCGTCTTCTTTCTCCAATTCCTCTTCCTCATCCCCACCCACCATTCTCTCTCCCTCTCCCCACCTCCCTTCTTCCCGTCCCTGTACCACCCCTTTGTCCCTCTCCAGACGAGAGATGGTAACCACCAGAAGGATCAGGAGGTGGTTCTAAAGAACTCTCGTCGGGCCAGGATTCTTAATACACCACCCTGGGGGACCGGCATCGCCATTGCCATCCTTTGGATCATCCTACTTGTCATCACTGGCAAATTTGCCATTGGTCAACATTGATTTTACCCCACCCCCTTCCCTTCTACATACACAAACACACACTCTTACCACCTGGATCCCACAACTCCTCCATACTTTTTTCAATCATCTTCCAGTTTGTGCTTCAATGTGTATGTGCATGTATGTATCAGTGGGAGCTGCAGATAAATGTAGTTTAATGAAATTACCAGGAAGAATACAATATAATAAGAAACATACAATAAAACTCTATTGTCGCCAAAGGGAAATCTGTCTTGGACTGCAGTTATAGGTAGTATAACTAAAACAAAATATACCAACCAATTGTTAAATGTTTATGTTTTCTTTTATCCTTATTAGATGATATTCAGCTTTATTGTACGCTTTCACAGAACAAGTACAGAGCCAATAACATGTATATTCTGTTCTTTCACTTCTGTACCATGACACAAGCCAAATGCTCTCGCATGCAAATCCACTATACTTTTTAAACATTAGGTATTGTATATGAATGATCTTATGGCTTTGTGCCATACTCATATTTGTAGACACAGTTTAAACGTTTCAAATGTGATGCTTGCACATTATAATACCAAATCTCTGTCATTAAATGTTACGATAATAAAACATTCTGTCATTAATATCATTGTGACAGGAAGGATCATAAGACATGTCATATTGAAAATATTTCAGTTTGTTTTAAATGTCTGCATTTTTAACTGTATCTGAACCAATATCCAATAAACTGGGCTAACGTCTTGTCTATGAACTTCAGAACAATGACAGATATTCCCTGGTGAGCTCTCAGACAGATTGCAGCCAATCACCTTCTCTGCAGTGCGGATGATACGCTGCAGCCTGCTCTTGTCCTTGGCAGTGGCAGCAGCGTACCAGATGGTGATGGAGGAGGTGAGGATAGACTCAATGATGGCTGTGTAGAAGTGCACCATCATTGTCTTTGGCAGGTTGAATTTCTTCAGCTGCCGCAGGAAGTACATCCTCTGTTGTGCTTTCTTGGTGAGGGAACTGATGTTCAGTTCCCACATGAGGTCCTGGGAGAGGATAGTGCCCAGGAAGCAGAAGGACTCCACAGTGTTGACTGGGGAGTCACACAGGGTGATGGGGGTGAGTGGGGCTGTGTTCTTCCTGAAGTCCAAAACCATCTCCACTGTCTTGAGAGCATTGAGCTCTAGGTTGTTCTGGCTGCACCAGGTCACCAGGTTGTCCACTTCCCACCTATAGTCGGACTCGTCTCCACCAGAGATGAGCCCAATGAGGGTGGTGTCGTCCGCAAACTTCAGGAGTTTGACGGACGGATGGCTGGAGGTGCAGCTGTTGGTGTACAGGGAGAAGAGCAGAGGAGAAAGGACGCAGCCCTGGGAAGATCCAGTGCTGATGGACCGGGAATCAGAGACTTGTGTTCCCAGCTTAACGCACTGCTTCCTGTCAGACAGGAAGTCTGTGATCCACATGCAGGTGGAATCAGGCACGTTCAGCTGGGAGAGCTTGTCCTGAAGCAGAGCGGGGATGATGGTGTTGAAGGCAGAGCTGAAGTCCACAAACAGGATCCTGGGGTAGGATGCTGGGGAGTCCAGGTGCTGTAGGGTGAAGTGGAGGGCCAAATTAACTGCATCGTCCACAGACCTGTTGGCTCTGTAGGCAAACTGCAGGGGGTCCAGTAGAGGGTCAGTGATGGATTTAAGGTGTGCCAGCACCAAGCGCTCAAAAGACTTAATTACCACAGAGGTCAGGGCGACGGGTCTGTAGTCATTATGTCCTGTTGGCCTGGGCTTTTTGGGCACAGGGATGATGGTGGGAGGACTTGAAACAGGCTGGCACATGGCATGTCTCCAGGGAGGTGTTAAAGATGTAGGTAAACACCGGAGACAGCTGGTCAGCGCAGTTCTTAAGGGTGGCTGGAGAGACAGAGTCTGGCCCAGCTGCTTTGCGGGGGTTCTGTCTCTTGAACAGTTTGTTCACTTCTCTCTCCTGAATGGAAATGGAGAGGGTCGTCACTGTAGATGGGGGAAGGGGGGGGGGGGGCCTCACGGGTGGAAAGGGGTTGTTCAGGACTGTCCAATTGTCTTTCAAATCTCCAGTAGAACTCATTCAGGTCGTTGGCCAGGCGGGAGTTGTTAGTGATGTGGGGGGCTCTGGGCTTGAAGTTGGTGATCTGCCTGAGGCCTCTCCAGACAGAAGCAGAGTCGTTAGCAGAGAATTGGTTTTCCAGTCTCTGCGAGTACAGTCGTTTAGCCACTCTCACCGCCTAGCTAAACCTGTTTTTCGACTCCTTGAATCTGTCCCTTGTCCCCACTCCTAAACGCTGCCTCTTTGTCCAGCCTCAGCCTTCTGAGTTTAGCTGTAAACCAGGGTTTGTCGTTGTTGTAGCTCACCCTGGTGCGTGTTGGTATACAGCAGTCCTCACAGAAGCTGATGTATGATGTCACAGCCTCCGTGAGCTCATCCAGACTATTGGTAGCAGTCATGAACATGTCCCAGTCAGTACAGTCCAAGCACGCCCGCAGTTCCTCCATAGCCTCACTGGTCCACTGTTTCGATGTCCTCACAGCAGGCTTACAGCGCTTAAGCTTCTGCCTGTATGCAGGAATCAGGTGGACCATGGCGTGGTCTGAGTGACCCAGTGATGCTTGGGGAACCGCATGGTATGCTTTATTGATAGTAGAGTAGCAGTGATCCAAAGTGTTCTCTTCTCTGGTAGGGCATTTGATGAATTGTCTGTATTTGGAGAGTTCTTGAGTGAGATTGCCTTTGTTAAAGTCGCCTAGCACAATAACCAAGGAATCTGGATTTTCATGCTCCATGCACAATATCTGGTTCGCTAATACACGTTGAGGCTCGTTGGCGCTAGCATGAGGGGGCATGTAGACGCCAACTAGTATGAATGTGACACCGACCAGTATGAATAGATGTGCGTGGGCAGAGGATTGTAATGAAACTACTGGGGCAAAGGGCCCTATTCATATCCTTTTTTTCTTTCAAGCTTGCTGTGCTAAATGTCCCATTGCTTTAACCCACTATATAACAGTTAAGGGACGCAAGTTTGATATCAGCTTTGGCAGGGACATCAATAGTTAATGCGAGCGTGCAACAACAAAAAATGCATTCAGTTGAGCGCAATATACGTTTTTTTTTTTTTAGCTTCATGTGATATTGTTTTCATGTTTTAGTCCAAATATATTGATCGGAAGGCCTATCATTTAGAACATTTCTTTAGTTTTGTAATGTTTTCTCAATTCTGACTTGTGTGCCGAGTCCGACAACTGGACTTCTGTGTGCGTGCCACAGTGGCTATTTGGAAAGCTCGAAGAGTGCGCTGACATGGAATTCTGTAAGCATCGGTTTCTATTTTCGGTTAAACTGCTTTGATTTTACAAACGTTGATTGGGATACTGCGTTTATTGTTTCCGGGATTATCAATCGAAATTAATGCACTGACTAATAAGGCAAATTGTTAAAACTTTAGATTTTACTGGGACACAGCAGATTTATAAGGGAGACTTGGTATGGTTGTAACACTTTTTTCTTCAGCACCTAAAATTACCTTTTTTTTTTGCTACACGTCTGAAACTTTTAGGCAAAGTACCCATATTTTTCTACTACAAATGGCAACAATTAAAATGTTCTTCAACTATATCACAGACTTGTGAGATGATGACAAATTCAAGGTGGTCTTTTGGTACAACTAATCCCACTACTGGGGTAGGTTGTAACAGACACTGGGGTAAGTTGTAACAGCTAGACAAAATGCACAAAAACCAAGTGATATGCCACAATAGTTTTATTTTAAATGAATGGCTGCAGCAATAAAATATGTGTGAATATGGGGAGTGTATGTGCATATTGTGTGTGTTTGTGCATGCACACGTGTCCGTTTGTGTGTGCATGTCCATATGTGTACATTCATATGTATAAATCTGATGTTTTTCCCTTTTCGACGCTCCTCCTCTTCCAATGCCAGCTTCACTGGAGTATCAGTGAGGATTTCCAAGCGCCTCTTCTTCTTACTCCTACCTGTCTCTTTGGTTGTAACACTTTCAAAACACACGTTACAACCATCCCCGCCAAGGTCACCCATTGTTTAGCTAGCTGTATTAGCATGGTGCTTTGAAATTAGCAGGAGGTTGATATACCATTGTTTACTAAAGAAACTGCAGTTTGACCTGATATAAACATTATCTACAACGGTGGAAGTACTAAATGAAAAATTATATATTTTTACTTTCTTACCTCAGAATAACATTTTCTGCTGTAGCTTCAGGTGAGATAGCACCACAGACTGGAAAACCTCCATGTGGGATCTAAAGGAAATCTGAGGAAACTGAAACTGTCACATGACTCTTATCTTAGCCCTAATTCATGGAATTGGTAGTGTTACAACTCTCCCTGTGTTACAACTATACCCTGTCTCCCCTACTGGGGCACTTGCCCAAGTAAAAAGGGTCTAACAACACTCCTGTGTGTGGGTATAGATGACTAACTTGGAGAGTATGCAACTGGAAACCCACCATCACAACCACCTCTCGAACGGAAGATGTGAATCCCCAAAAGTCTTCAGTGCCTTCCAGTCGAGATGTGTTTGTGATGATGATACCTTCTGATGGTTGCAATGTGGCTTGTAAGAACAGACCGTTCCTTGAATCTGACGACTGAGAATAACTGTAGAGTAATGCATTGATCTTCTGTTATTTCTATATATACTTTGTGTATGTTGCTTTAGATAAAAGCGTCTGATGAAATTATACAAGTGTACTTGTTTCTGAATAGTTCAGATGTTTCAAGTTCATGAGTTCTCTGCTCCTTCTGCCTTCTTTTGGTAAACACAGTCAATGTTGTGGAGGAGACTTTCAGCGTCATTACACAACTGCGCTAATCTCTGACATCAGACCAGACTGATCGTAGCTTTCCCTTGTGTGTTTATGATAATGTAACATGGTTCCTTGATCTGATTGACGGACCAGCTCCAGTCTGGACATATAGTTCCAGAATGCAACAGTAAGCCGCAAGGTGAACCACAAAAAGTATTTTAGAAAATGATTCCCGCTCCAGAGTCTGTCATCTACACAATCTTTATCTCAAGAACGGGTCGTGCTAAGCTACCAAAAAAAATAATAATTCCAGTCGATTGTCGATGGGTTTATGTTTTGTTTCTTCAGAGGTTAATAGGATTTTGGTGGCACGGTTCGACAGGTGATCGTTCTACACCAGTAAGGTAGCTACCCTTTGTCAACATGGATGGATATGGTTGGCAAATAAAGGATGGGACCTTTCACGTTGGATGACCAGAAATTGATGACCAACTGCCGCTGACAGTGTTTTGTATGTGATACACTGCGGCTGCAAAAGTGCCTGTGAGTAAGGGAGATGTTCCTGTTTTTCGCTGAGACTGTGTTGCACAGACTTATGTGGTTGTTGTAATTGTGTCAACACAAAAGAAACTGAAGAACTGGAAGATAACTGTCCTGACACTGACAATGAGGACTGTGTGTCCTTAATCTGTTATTCCTTATTCTGTTTTGTACAGTTTTATATATCATATTTCATACTTTTCATAAAGATTGTTTTTTATCGTTGATCAGTGTTGTTTTCATTTGTGGAAGAATGAATTGAATGTTACAACAATTACATAAGTCTGTGCAACACAGTCCTAGTGAAAAACAGGAACATCTAACTGCACTCTCTCACTGTATCGAACCAAAATCCTATTACGCTCTGAAGAAACTAGTTCTGCATTAAACATAGACGCATCGACGCGTCTAACAGATCTTACCCTGAACCTGTCCACAACTGTCAACATCATGAAAATACTTATTTGTTTGATTGTTTTGTCCAGTGCATTTCAGTTGTTTACCAGGAAAAGACAGCATCAAGAAACTTCAGTGTTGACGTGGTTGAATTTTCGATTATTGATTGTGTCTGAAGTCAGAAGAATTTGTCTTTATCTGTTTATTCTTAAAATCAAGGAGGAGCAATTCCAGAACAGTATCATAAATGATGTCTGGAGTAGAAGGGCTCTCTAAAGGTGTCATGATCTGAGCACTGTTTTATACAGTGATTCCAGACAGTTACATCATTAGTTCTATAGTTCATGTCTATCAAAAGAGGAACTCTTCAATAACAGAAAGTTAAAAAGGAAATACAGTGCCCTCCAAAAGTATTGGAACAGTGAGGCCAATTCCTTTATTTTTGCTGTAGACTGAAAACATTTGGGCTTGACATCAAACGATGAATGTGAAACCAGAGATCAACGTTTCAGCTTTTATTTCCAGGTATTTACATCAGGATCTGATGCACAAATTAGAAAATATCACCTTTTTGTTCGAACCCACCCATTTGTCACGTGAGCAAAAGTATTGGAACATATGACTGACAGGTGTGTTTTGTTGCCCAGGTGTGTCCTATTACATACATTATTCAATCAATAAATACCACTGAATGTCTACACTCAGGTTCAGATTGGGTAAGATAGGTTTTGTCTATGCAGACTGTATTCAGAGGTGAAAACAACATGAAAACCGGAGCGCTGTCTTTGGGTGAAAAACAAGCAATTGTGAGTCTTAGAGAAGATGGAAAATCAATCAGAGCCATTGCAGAAACATTGGCCATAGCCAGTACAACCATTTGGAATGTCCTGAAGAAGAAGAAAACTACTGGTGTACTAAGTAACAGACGTCGAACAGGTAGACCAAGGAAAACATCAGCAGTTGATGACAGAAACATTGTGAGAGCTGTAAAGAAAGACCCTAAAACAACTGTTAGTGAGATCAGCAACAACCTCCAGATGGCAGGAGTGAAGGTATCACTATCTACTGTTCGCAGAAGACTTCATGAACCAAAGTACAAGGGCTACACCAGAAGATGCAAACCACTCATTAGCAAGAAGAATAGGAAGGCCAGGCTGGAATTTGCCAAAAAGTACAGAGATGAACCTCAAAAATTCTGGGACAAAGTTTTATGGACTGATGAGACAAAGATTAACTTTTACCAAAGTGATGGAAAGGCTAAAGTTTGGAGAAAGAAAGGAACTGCTCATGATCCCAAACACACAAGCTCATCTGTGAAACACGGTGGAGGTAATGTCATGGCTTGGGCTTGCATGGCTTCTTCTAGGACGGGCTCATTAATCTTCATTGAGGATGTAACACATGATGGCAGCAGCAAAATGAACTCGGAAGTCTACAGAAACATTTTGTCTGCCAATTTAAGGAAAGATGCAACCAAACTGATTGGCAGAGCCTTCATCATGCAGCAAGATAACGACCCAAAACACACTGCCAAAACAACAAAGGAGTTCATCAGGGGCAAGAAATGGAAGGTATTAGACTGGCCAAGTCAATCTCCAGACTTAAACCCTATAGAGCATGCATTTTACCTGCTTAAGAGGAGACTGAAGGGAGGAACCCCACAAAACAAACAACAACTGAAAGAGGCTGCAGTGAAAGCCTGGGAAAGCATCAAAAAGGAAGAATGCAAAAGTTTGGTGACGTCAATGGGTCACAGACTTGCTGCAGTTATTGAAAGCAAAGGATTTGCAACTAAATATTAAGTCTTATTCACTTAAATATGTTTTAAGTATGTCTGTTCCAATACTTTTGCTCACATGACAAATGGGTGGATTCAAACAAAATGTGATATTTTCTTAGTTGTGCATCAGATCCTGATGTAAATACCTGGAAATAAAAGCTGAAACGTTGATCTCTGGTCTCACGTTCATTATTTGATGTCAAGCCCAAATGTTTTCAGTCTACAGCAAAAATAAAGGAATTCGCCTCACTGTTCCAATACTTTTGGAGGGCACTGTAGGTTGCGGAACGAGATACAGATGCTCAATATTAAAAAACTGAGCTTGAGACAACAGAAGCATAACTTGTGAGCAAAAAACCCTTGAGTATGGGCAAAACAACCAGGGTCAAACAGTCAAATAGTTAGACGTTTGTCAGCAAACAAAAACTTAACATTACTGTCTTTGACCAAAAGGTTATGCTATTTTTACAGAAGTTAAAACCTCAGCAATAATTCTTCTAGGCCAAAGAATATTATAGACATCTTAAAGAATACACATTTTCTATTACAGTAGTTAGACGTAAAGAGGTATTTGAGAGTGACATTTGTGATATTAACCTGCCTACAGTGGTAATGACATTACAATGACATTTACCTTTTACAGTGACGCTGCCGACACCAGAGAAGACCAGTCAGGATAGAATCCATGGATTCAGGTGTCGTGTTCACTGTTATGAAGGTGACATTTGTGTGATGGAGAGATTAAAAATGTATTTGTAAACATGAGATTAGTTCACAACTGATCTTTCTCATTGGCCTTCAAGAAGACAGTGGAAATTCCTTTCAATTCCACAAACAAGTTCCAGGTAAAATATTTAACATGGAACATTTGGTTAACATTGAGAAACAAATCTATGTCAACTTGTTACAGGAATTCTGTGAGTATTTTTTTTTTTACATTGATTCACGGAACAGATGAAGGTCAGGGGGTGGTTTTTATAAATATTGGCAGAAGCAGCTCAGTAAATGATTAATTTGAAGAACTCAACAAGAAAAAAAGAAAACTTCCCCTCCTTTCCACCCACCTCTTTTTTCCTTTTCTTTTCTTCTCTCTGGTGGTGAGTAGCTGTCAGTACATGAGCTGGAAGACCCCCTCGACTTGCACTACCTGCTGGTGATGAAGGGAGCCCCAGAGAGGATCCTGGAGCATTGTCAACCATCCTAATCAAAGGCCAGGAGTTGCCTCTGGACGAGCAATGGAAAGAGGCCTTCCAAACTGCATACATGGACCTGGGGAGCCTAGGGGAGAGAGTGCTGGGTGAGGCTTCATCTGTGGAAATAAAGAGAAGTGCTGAAGGGTTGTCAGGGGGAGGGACTTGAAGGGAGGGATGAAAAGCTCTTGGAAAGAGGGACCTGGAGAAGAGGGAAGGCTTGGGGAGAATGGTGGCTGAGATGGGGAAGGAGGACAGGAATAATTTGTATCCAACTCCATACAGCATAGGAGTAAAATGTCACCTCGGGGAGACAGATTGGGGTTGGGGAATTGGGCTATTAATCAAAAGGTTTCTGGTTCGATTCCCGGCCGTGCAAAATGACGTTCTGTCCTTGGGCAAGGCACTTCGCCCTATTGGCTTCTGAGGAATGTCCCTGTACTTACTGTGAGTCGCTCTGGATAAGAGTGTCTGCTAAAGGACTAAAATGTTAAACTTTTTTTTTAAAGACCGAACTCTTAGCTTACCAAACCTAGCAAGTGGATGTTTATCTACTACCTGTTTGTCAGTGGAGGCTGGTCCATTAGAGGCAGAGGAGGATGCTCCTCCTTTATTATAAGGCGAGTAGATTTATAAAGTAGCTAGTATAAAATAACATGACGCAGTTGGTCGGTTTTCCTCCTGTCCTCCCCAATTTCATTCTACACTGTAGTCTACTACTTAATTATTTGCCATTTAAAAAAGCCTCCATGCGGAGGCGCTAGAGTATTTGCAGTGACACTCTTTTGTTACACACATAACGAGGATGATCTTGTTCACTTTTGGTCTATACTTTTGCACCCCCGCCTTAAAGAACTCAGGGCGGAGCTCATCCACCCCAGGGGCCCTGCCACCGCTGAGCTTTTCAACCACCTCGGCAGCCTCAGCCCCAGAGATAGAAGATCCCCCCCCCCCCCCCCCCCCCCCGATGTCCCCAGACACGTCGGAAAGCGTGCTGGTTCCTGAAAATCTGTTTATTCTAATGTTATGTAAACTGACTATCCACATACATGGATGACCTGGCAGCTGTGATGTGAAGCTGTGAACAATTGATTAGGAACACATGGATCCTCCAGTACTGAGAAGTAGAAGGCAATGGCTACAGTGTTCTGTTCACATACCAGGGTGTTATTCCCTTCCAGTAAACTGTTCCCTCCCATGTTCCCCTCTTGCAATTCTTAAATTCTATTCTTTATAGCAACATTTTTCTCTTAAATCCATCATGGAACATATGATTCAGGTCATGGAGTTTCTGTTTGGAGAATTTGTGGTGTGGTGAAGTGTGTTTGATCGTGGAAACATTAAACGATTTCATACATCCCAACCTCCTTCGGAGACTCATTTCAGGGAGGTGGCTTCCCCCCCCCCCCCCCCGCCCCTTCTGGTAAACACAGTCAATGCTGTGGAGGAGACTTTCAGCGTCATTACACAACTGCGCAAATCTCTGACATCAGACCAGAGAGACTGATCGTAGCTTTCCCTTGTGTGTTTATGATAACGTAACATGGTTCCTTGATCTGATTGGCGGACCAGCTCCAGTCTGGACATATATTCCCAGAATGCAACAGGGCTGTGTGGAACGGATGAGAGTAACCTTCAGCTTCGGTCAGGAAAGGACATTCTTAGCTTTACCTCATTATTATTTCCTGATGATGATAGAGACTACATGCCTGTTACAGCAAGCACATTACATTCAAAGTATTCATTTGTTTTAAATGTGTATGACCAGTGTGGAGGATTTTACCACAGGCAGACATTTACTTATAATTCCTATAAGTAATTTGCCTCTACCTCAGCTGTGTAACAGATCTTACCCTGAACCTGTCCACAACTGTCAACATCGTTAAAATACTTATTGTTTGATTGTTTTGTCCAGTGCATTTCAGTTGTTTACCAGGAAAAGACAACATTAAGAAACTTAAGTGATAGTTAGACGTAAGGAGGTATTTGAGAGTGACATTGGTGATATTAACCTGCCTGCCGCGTTAATGACATTGCAATGACATTGACCTTTTACAGTGACTCAGTTTATCAGTCAGTGTAGAAACGTGCTGGTGAAGATTAGATATCAATTCTACAAGTACTAGTCTTGTGTGTGTGTCTGTGAGTGTGAGTGTGTGTGCGTGTCTTGGGCAGGGGTGACATTGGCCACTGCATGCATCAGTATAAAGTTGGGACGGTACAACAAGTGTGTTATAGAGTGGGGTGGTATATAAGGCTAGCCATGCAGAGCAGTCCTGGTCGAGGGAGTTGGAGACAGAGGAGCTCAAAAAAAACTTTGGTGTGGATCTAAGAGGCCGCCAAGATTTCGGGGGTTTGGACTTCTATTGATCTGGACGGAGACTCCTTCGGACGGCCAGCAACCATGAGTAAAGGGGTAAAAAAACAAAACGTTTTTTTATTTAATTGGTTTTATGTTGAAAGAAGCAGTAGGCCAGTGTCATGTCCTTGAAGAACTTGAAAAAAAAAACAAGAAATCCTGTTTTCGGATTGTGTTTCTTCAAAGGAGGGTTTTTGAAAATCAATTTTTTTACAGATGTAACCGCTGCTTATTTCTGAAATGTCTGCCTGCCTGTTGCCCTGTCTGTCTGTCTATCCGTCTGTCAGAAAGACTACGATATGTTTGTGGAGATGGACAAGATGGGGGACAAGATGGACGTCCAAATCAAGAAAAATAAAAAAACGAAGAAGAAGGAGAGACTGGAGGGCATGAAGAAAGAGATGGACACAGTAGGTGGAGAGCCATTCAGAGCAAAACATAAGAAGATTGGAAATGCATTGATTATTACTCTTGAAGATTGACATGAATACAATAAGAGGCTACTCAGAGATTATGTCAGTTGTTACAATGCCCATAAGCTCATACATGTAGAACTAGCATCAGAATGTCTGTCCTGTGGCTTCACAGGATGACCATCAGATACCTCTTGAAGAGTTGGAAATTAGGTACACCACAAGTATTACAAAGGTAATAGATGTACTAAATATATATACAGTAATATACATATATTTATAATCCTCCCCAGGCACACAAACAAACTTTTCTGCTTCTCTCCTCTTCTTCCTCTCTGCCACAGGGCCTGAGCACCACCATTGCAAAACAGGTTCAGGAGAGGGATGGCCCTAATGCATTGAAGCCCCCCAAAGGTACACCAGAGTATGTGAAATTTGCTCGACAGCTGGCCGGGGGGCTGCAGTGTCTGATGTGGGTGGCAGCGGCCATCTGCTTCATCGCTTTCGGCATTGAGCTCAGTCGAGGAAACCTCACCAGCTTTGACGACGTGAGGAGTTGAGGGGGAAGGCGAGGGGTTGTGGGAGGTGGTGGTGGTGGTGGGGGGGGGGACCATAAATTCCACCATTAGAAATGTGTTGTTTAAAATGTCATTGTAAGACAAGCATTTCTCTTCTTTTCCACCTCTCTCTCCCTCGACCTAACTAGCTGTACCTAGCGATTACTTTAATAGCTGTTGTGGTGGTGACAGGATGCTTTGGTTACTACCAGGAGTTCAAGAGTACTAACATTATTGCCAGCTTCAAGAACCTGGTGCCACAGGTAAAATCTGCCCGGAGAAAATAAGCATTTGTTGATTTGAAAGCAAACTGTGTTCTTTTGACAATGTATCCCTGTCTGATTTGACCCTTTTCACCACAAGAATATATTGAAATATAGACACGTTAGCATAAATTAGTATGAAGATGTATATTTATGCACATCATGAGAAGTTCAGCATAATATTTTATCTTGAATTTACATTCATATCCTTTTGTGTATTTTTGGTTTCTATGTTGTCTGCTGCCTCCTTTGCTCGTGCCCTGTAGCAAGCCCTAGTGATCCGCGACGGGCAAAAGAACGAGATCAATGCCGTTGATCTGGTGGTGGGAGACTTGGTGGAGATTAAGGGTGGTGACCGTGTGCCAGCTGACATACGCATTATCACCTCACATGGCTGTAAGGTAGGTGACTCACACCTAGATCACACAATTTCCATGTGTGATGAATAAAATAAAATATCTATTTATCTACTGTCTCGTTCTACTCTAATCCATCTATCCATCCCACCATCCAACAATCTATCTATCTGTCTGTTTACCCAACCTAGTTTGTTACTGTGTTGTGGTGCATGTAAGATGTTCTATGTTCCATTTTCCCCTCAGGTGGACAACTCATCCCTGACAGGAGAGTCAGAGCCCCAGTCAAAAACACCAGAGTGTACCCACGAGAACCCCTTGGAGACCAAGAACATTGCATTCTTCTCCACCACCTGCCTGGAAGGTTACAGACACTATCTCAATTACACCTCTGTCTCTCTCTCTCTCTCTCTCTTTCTCTCTCTCTCTCTCTCTCTCTCTCTCTCTCTCTCTCTCCTCTCTCTCTCTCTCTCTCTCTCTCTCTCTCTCTCTCTCTCCCCTCTCTCCCCTCTCTCCCTCTCTCCCTCTCTCTCTCTCTTTCTCTCTCTCCTCTCTCTCTCTCTCTCTCTCTCTCTCTCTCCTCTCTCTCTCTCTCTCTCTCTCTCTCTCTCTCTCTCTCTCTCTCTCTCTCTCTCTCTCTCTCTCTCTCTCTCTCTCTCTCTCTCAAACACACACACGCATATGTAAATATCCATTACCTTTCCTTGTCCCTCTCCTAGGCGTGGCCACTGGCATCATCATCAATACAGGAGACCGCACCATTATTGGGCGCATTGCCACCTTGGCATCAGGTGTCGGCAATGAGAAGACTCCTATCGCCATAGAGATTGAGCACTTTGTTGATATCATTGCTGGGCTGGCCATTTTCTTTGGTTTCACTTTCTTTGTGGTGGCCATGTTTATTGGCTACCGCTTCCTGGAAGCCATGATCTTCTTCATGGCAATTGTGGTGGCGTATGTCCCCGAGGGTCTGCTGGCTACTGTTACTGTGAGTCTCCAACACATATGGGTTCCTCTAGTGTTGCTGGTTTCTCCAGAGTGTTGGTGCGAGGGGCCCTATTTTAAAAGGCACAACTGTCAATATTACACTGGTCCATCCGTGGTGTCTCTGGCCCCAATCTCTTGCTTGACTTTAGCACCTGTTTCTCTCGCCCCCAGGTCTGTCTGTCTTTGACTGCCAAGCGTCTGGCCAGGAAAAATTGTGTTGTGAAAAACCTGGAAGCGGTGGAGACCCTGGGTTCTACCTCAGTCATCTGCTCAGACAAAACTGGAACCCTCACGCAGAACCGAATGACTGTAGCCCACCTTTGGTTCGACAACACGATACACGCTGCCGACACCACAGAAGACCAGTCAGGTTAGAATCCATGGATTCAGGTGTCGTGTTCACTGTTATGAAGGTGACATTTGTGTGATGGCGAGATTCTAAATGTATTTGTAAACATGAGATTAGTTCACAACTGTTCTTTCTCATTGGCCTGTCAGGACAGAGTTTTGACCAATCGTCAGAGACCTGGCGTGCTTTGGGAAGGGTGGCAGCGTTGTGTAACAGAGCCATCTTCAAACCCAATCAAGAGAATCTGCCTATTCCAAGGGTAAGTGGATGTAGACTTAGAGCTAGTAGATTACTGCAATAAACTAGCCATCTTAAATTGATCCCTTATATCACTTGCTCCATCACTGGAAAAAGTGTAAACATATACATGTAAACTCTATTTCTCATTCTCCCATGTCACAGAGAATAGTGGTGGGTGATGCATCTGAAACGGCCCTGTTGAAGTTTACTGAGCTGACCATAGGTAACATCATAGAATACAGAGAGCGCTTCAAGAAGACAGTGGAGATTCCTTTCAATTCCACAAACAAGTTCCAGGTAAAACGTTGAACATGGAACATTTGGTTAACATTGAGCAACAAATCTATGACAACTTGTTACAAGAATGATGTGAGTAAATGTGTTTTTACATTGATTCACGTAACAGATCAAGATCAGGGGGTACATTTTATAAATATTGGCAGAAGCAGCTGAGTAAATGATTAATTTAAACTCAACAAGAAAAAAAGAAAACTTCCCCTCCTTTCCACCCACCTCTTTTTTCCTTTTCTTTTCTTCCCTCTGGTGGTGAGTAGCTGTCAGTACATGAGCTGGAAGACCCCCTCGACTTGCGCTACCTGCTGGTGATGAAGGGAGCCCCAGAGAGGATCCTGGAGCGTTGCTCAACCATCCTAATCAAAGGCCAGGAGTTGCCTTTGGACGAGCAATGGAAAGAGGCCTTCCAAACTGCATACATGGACCTGGGGAGCCTAGGGGAGAGAGTGCTGGGTGAGGCTTCATCTGTGGAAAGGCCCTGATAGAGAATAAGTGCTGAAGGGTTGTCAGGGAGAGGGTATTGAAGGGAGGGATGAAAAGCTCTTGGAAAGAGGGACCTGGAGAAGTGGGAAGGCTTGGGGAGAGTGGTGGCTGAGGTGGGGAAGGAGGATATTTTTTTATCAAACTCCATACAGAATAGGAGTAAAATGCCTCCTCGGGAGTCAGATGGCTGAGCGATGGCTAGATTGTCAGATGGCTATTAATCAGAAGGTTTCTGGTTCGATTCCCTGACGTGCAAAATGACATCGTGTCCCTGGGCAATGTACTACACTATACTTGCCTCGGCGGAATGTCCCTGTATACTGTAAGTCGCTCTGGATAAGAGCGTCTGCTAAATGACTAAATGTAAAATATCTGTATTTTGTCTATGATATATTGTATTTGCTGCCTACAGGTTTCTGTCACATCTACCTGAATGAGAAGGAGTTTCCCAGAGGTTTCCACTTTGATTCAGATGAGATGAATTTCACCACCTCAGACCTTTGCTTTGCTGGTCTCATCTCCATGATCGACCCGCCCCGCGCCACAGTGCCAGATGCCGTCATGAAGTGTCGCACAGCTGGGATCCGGGTACGAGATGGAGGGAAGGAGCAGAGGAGAGAGGAGTGGGAGGGTGGTGTGGGGGGGCAAGGGTGGGGGGGCATAACATTTGTATATGTAGTTGCACAATATTACCAGACAGTTTTTCAGTTTCAAGCTTTTCAGTTTCAAGTAGTACACACACTCCACACTCTTATGGCAACATACCTTACCTTGGCAGGTTGTCATGGTGACTGGAGACCACCCAATCACTGCAAAGGCCATAGCGGCAAACGTGGGGATCATCTCAGAGGGAAGTGAGACAGTGGAGGACATTGCTGCCAGGAAACGTATCCCTGTGGAGCAGGTCAACAAGAGGTCAGTTTCTAACACACTTTCCTAACCTCTCTCTATATGTGCATGTGTATCCTTCTGTAATGTAATTGTGTGTATGTGTCTACTTGGGGTGCAGGGATGCGCGAGCATGTGTGATCAGTGGGGGCCAACTGAAAGAAATGAGCAGTGAGGATCTGGATGACACTCTGAGGAATCATCCGGAGATGGTGTTTGCACGAACATCCCCCCAGCAGAAACTCATTATTGTAGAAAGCTGCCAACGCCTGGTGAGGCACACAGCTATGCACTAACTGCACACACACACACACACACACAAACAAACACATGTACTTTAACTCCTCTGCCTCTTCCCATCCAGGGCTCCATTGTGGCAGTGACTGGGGACGGTGTCAATGACTCTCCAGCTTTAAAAAAGGCGGACATTGGTATCGCTATGGGAATAGCCGGTTCTGATGCTGCCAAGAATGCAGCAGACATGATCCTATTGGATGATAACTTTGCCTCCATTGTCACTGGGGTGGAGCAGGGTGAGTGAGTGTGTGTGTACTCGTGTATGTACGTACATGTGTGTAGTTATGCGTGTATGTGTTTTTTTTAGCCTGGTTCAGGTCCTTATGGTAACCCGTGCGCCTCCTCTAAACCCTTAGGTCGTCTGATCTTTGATAACCTGAAGAAATCCATCGCCTACACCCTGACCAAGAACATCCCTGAGCTCACACCCTACCTCATCTACATCACCGTCAGTGTGCCTCTTCCTCTCGGCTGCATCACCATCCTTTTCATCGAACTGGCCACTGACATTGTGAGTCTCTACGTTCTCCCCCCCCCCCCCTCACTTGTCATTGGCTCAATACACATCCCCTCCTCCCTTCTCATTAGCTGCATAAATCTATAGTATGAAGGCTCTCTGGACTGTAAGGCCAATCCTTGTCTTGTCCTTTCTAATTCCACAGTACCCCTCTGTTTCACTCGCTTATGAGAAGGCAGAGAGTGACATCATGAATCTGAAGCCCAGGAACCCACGCAGGGATAGGCTGGTCAACGAAGCGCTGGCTGCCTATTCTTACTTCCAGATAGGTTAGAAGTCATACTTCCTTCTGTGTATATCTACATACAAATCATGTACCTGCGGAACACACTGTGCACAACTGGAGCACTGCATATGCATTCATTATCTTCGTGTCAGAAATAACCTGGTCAAGGGTAACTTGCTGGGATGTCAAGTGTACATGTGTGTGAGTGCGTTTGCATGTCTCTGTGTATCAACAGAGCCTATTATCATGTCGCCCCTCTCCCCTTCTCTCCCCCTCTTCAGGAGCAATCCAGTCCTTTGCGGGCTTTACAGATTACTTTGCTGCCATGGCGCAGGAAGGCTGGTACCCCTTGCTGTGCGTTGGCCTCCGGTCCCAGTGGGAGAACACACACCTGCAGGATGTACAGGACAGCTATGGCCAGGAGTGGGTATGTGTGTCTGAAAGTAAACTCAGTTCTGTGTTCTTCTTCCCTATTTTCTTTCTCGTCTCCCTTGTTTTAACCCTCCTCACCTCGTCCAGCTTGTCTTCAGATCTACAGACAGCTTGTCTACTTCCAGGGGGACACGTGTTACATTGTATTGTCCACAAGAGTGTATCCCCCACCCTCTTCTTCTCCTCCTAATCCTAATCATTTCTTCCTTTCTCCTTTTATTTTTATAATCCGCCTTTTTCTCCTTTTTCCTCAGACCTTTAGCCAGCGGCTCTACCAGCAATACACTTGTTACACAGTCTTTTTCGTCAGTATAGAGATCTGCCAGATCTCAGATGTCCTTATTAGGAAGACCCGTCGCCTGTCGGTCTTTCAGCAGGGCTTGTTCAGGTCAGTATTGCTTCAGTACATATTATAAACGAGCCAATTCAAACTGTGGACTGAATATCAATCATTCATGTATGTAATTCCAATGGTTTTTATGGTTTTTAAGTATTTAATAAGCTGATGAACTTGTGCAAGGTTAGCCTACAGCCAAACATACTTGTTATATATGTGTTTACAGTACTGTCTGTATTTTATTATTCTTTTGAAATGAACTGATGTTTTTTCTTGATCTATTGTTCCATTTGACAGGAACAAGGTTCTAGTGAGTGCTATCGTATTCCAGCTGCTTTTGGGTAACCTGCTGTGTTACTGCCCGGGGATGCCAAACATTTTTAACTTCATGCCCATCAGGTACACATCACACTGTTCACCCTACACCTTGACCATCTTGGTAATAACCCTCATCCATGCCCTTTACACTTTGTATTCATGATCCATGATTCATGATCCATTATCTGGCAAAAAACTGCACCTACAAGTAGTGTTCAGATGATATTGTTGCACTGTGACGTGGTTTAATTTGTGCAATGTGGCTTGCAAATACAGACCGTTAATTGACTCTGACCACCAAAATACCGTATAACCATGCATTTCAGATCCTTGATCTTCTACTGTAATTTCTACATGCACTTGGATATACTTGCATGTTGGATGAAAGCATATTACATTAAATGAAAAAAAAAACTAAATAAAATACATGTTCCGTAAATATAACAGTTTTTGTGTCATTATAACTGATGAATTTGACTACGTTTGCAGGGTTCAATGGTGGTTTGTTCCAGTGCCATATGGAATTCTAATCTTTGTTTATGACGAGATCAGAAAACTGGGAGTGAGACGATATCCAGGAAGTGAGTCTAGCCATCTAGCCATCCTCCTGCCTTTCAACCCACCCATCAATCCACCCATTCATCCATTTATCCATCAATTCATATATTTAATTATAAATATGTGTATTTAACCAGCTTTTCATCTATCCACAAAGCAATCACTTCTAATCTTCATCATTTCCATTTCCTCAGGTTGGTGGGACCAGGAGCTTTACTACTGAGAGACAGACCCAGGTGGCAAGTCTTTTTATTAGGTCCTACGGCATTAGGTCACTACACTCAAACAATCAAGTCATGTGTGAATAAGAGTAGTGTTAATGTTCATAGTGGTCCAGTATTCAAGTGTTTCTTCTACATTATATTCCATAAGGTACCAGCACCATATTCATGATTATGATTTGTGTCCAAGACAGAAATCGTTCAGCCAAAAACCTTGTACGTGAAATATCATGTATTTGTACAAATAAAGTGAGTGATATATCCATCAGACTTTTAACTAATTAATTTCCAGCAGACAACAGCAATGGCTTGCAACATTTTTCCTAACTCTAGAATACTATTAAATGACTCACCCGGATTCTAAAGCAGGACCCATGCCAGGGTTTTGCTCATATCAAAGCGTTGTTCCCTTCCACATACTATTAACTACCCGCCTAGACAAATCTGGTAGGACAAGGTGAACATGTCTCTCGATTTGTCATTTATAAGTTTAGCCACACGATGGCGCAATTAACGTAGGCTAACAGAAAATAATGTAATAAACGCTAAACATGATAAATGGTTTTGGATGCTAAGCAAGCTGTATCTGATCGTATTCTGTTTGGATGACTACTGTTATTGCAATTTTGGTCGCGATACATATATTGAGTTCCTTCACATCCTTTTCATGAGAGGAGAGTATAGGCCTAAAAGCTGGTCTGTACTTAGCCGATCGACAAATTATGTGAATCAGAAAGGTCACATACGAGGTTTCCTCAGACACGCGTCATCTGTCACGTCCTACACCAGCCAGATGCAGATGGAGGATAGATTGGCATATTCCAAAGACACCGTCACTCATTCAATTATTTTTAAACCACAAACACAAACGTTCTAAATGAATTAGGCCAGTGAAAGGGGTGACGACAAATGATGATAGGCCAAGTTTACTGCAGGCCATTTCTGTGTTATATAAATAAAAGATATTCTTCAGCTAGCCAAGTCCTACTAAGCTTCAATATGGAGCTTAGGTTAACTTTCATTGCATGCTACGTGGTATACACGTTGGTTACGTGGTAATACATCCAGAATTCTATTTCACGTTTAAATGTTGTAATTTACAACATGTATAGGCCATCTTTCTCCCTCTTACATTCTCCCGGTTTCACGATAATTGTCCCTTAGAAACGCCGCCCAACCCTCCCCTACACGGTTCGCCCACGGAAGCAACAGGGTTCTATTGCTCGTGCTCAAAGTGGTATCCGTGACTATCTCCTCGTTCTGTCTCCGTCCTAACCACTGGTAGAAGAAAGTGTGACGTCACGTTTCCAGGGCGACTAGACCAGTGCACGTGTCCTCTATAAATTCGGTAGGCAGTTCCATTACCTCGTCCAGACACTGCAGCATCTCACCGCAAAGGTAAGCGACAGTCACAGGATTCATCTGGTACCTTAAATACGTTCACATTACGTACTTATTCATCTAGTCGGTACATTGAGTTCCATTTTGTTCAAGTGCTCTTTATAGCCTAACTTGCGCAGTTTTCTCTACAATGAATGGCGTAAAGATGGGGGCGGGTTGAAGGTTTGCAAGGATGCGGTCGAGGCCTCCTAGGCGGTTGTGTAATAATTTTAGACTATATTTGTTAATAATTTCTCCGAAAAGGACTTGTTTGATGAAGTTCTGTACATGAATATTTTTTTATTATTCAAGTATATAACATCGTCTTTACAGTTGAAGAGTGTATTCATAATTTATATGAATGCAAAATGTCCAGTGCCGAGGTAACGTGACAGCAGTGGCATCTCGCAATGATGTACAGTATATTGCGGAAGAAGCGGCTGCGAGAAACTCCTTAAACAATTCGTAGCTGATCATATTATTAAACAATATCCTGTGAATATCCAATCCTGTGGATGGTATTTGTACAGATAGAAGTGGAAATAGTGGAATAAAAATGTCAGGAGTTTTACAGAAAAGAGTTTCTGCAGCTACGTGCCTCACTACCACCTTCCTATGAATTATTGTCTTGCGTCAGTCACAGCATTCTGGAAAGTAGGCTACAGTAGGTTAAGAAATGGTGACTGAATATTAATACATGGGCTATTACGACTTAACGTAAGTCGTGTCAAATAGGATGTACCTACTCTAATTTTCTATCTGCTTCATAATATGGTTATGTAGCCTACCGGTTTTACATGTAAGAAATTAAGATCGTTGTGTTGAATAATCTATGGGCATATCAACTACAACCAATTGTACGAAAAGAATACGACTAAGAGTAACAGGTTCTGGCCCGTCTGGTCGTCATCCGGCCGCTGCTGAAGGTCATATCACACTTAAGGTCATATAATCTCGTCCGTAGACATGAAGCATCATAGCCTACTCTCCTCATAATGTAATTTTGGGAATGTTGTAATATTGATGATGATACTATATTCGACAATCTTGCAAGTAGACGTCTAAATGAATGGAAATGAGCAACTTAGTAAATGCGTGCCATTGTTGGGAAGTATTTTGGATTCCCTGATGACAGACGTATCTACTCAACTTGACCTAATTTGCGCAGAGTCGAGTTGCCTTCGCGCAGGTTTCACTGCAACAGAGCAGTACGTGCTGGTGATGCGGTAGATTTAGAGACTAGCTGGTGTATTTCCCTTTCATAAAGGTACACTGAATATGTATACAAAATCCCCCTCTGGCTCAGTTCTTTCGTACAATCTCTATGTGTGAGCTTATGCACATCCCAATACCCTTATATGGCATAAACTCTCCATCCCTTTGAGGTTGCCATGGAGACTGTCCTCTCCATTTTATTTTACCCTCACGATTGCACTTTACACACTATAACTGTTGCATCGTGAATAGAACGTGTGTGGTGGCATCGCTAACCTCTAGTTTTCAATGCATTGCCATCAGGATTCCTTTTTCTCAAACTTGTAGGCCCAAATGTTGCTCTTAAGGGGGTGGGGGTATAGGGCTGGGCCACTGCAGTGTGACACTGCAACTTATTGAATCATGCATGTTGAAGAAGGGGGGGGGGGTCAATATGTCTGGGAAGCCAAGGTTACTCTGCATCAGGTTACTGTGCTCAAACCACACCACAGATTGTTGCTAGGTAGACCTTCACAGCAGCTGACAAAGGTAATAGAAGCTCGGCTATGGACAGGATTATCCATTTTATTTAAATTTAATGGACAATAAGTCTTTATCTTCTTATTTTATCTAGTGACATGATGGTTTGTGATTGTAACTGACAAGTGGTCCACTGAGATGTGACACTGGGTTGCTGATGTAAGCACAATGAGGCTGCAACTAAAGCCTCCTAGATTCAGAGTTTTCTCATTGGCTTGGGGAAGAGTCCACCTACTACTGTAAGCATGCTACTGATAAATTGCGTCGGCAAGATTATAACATAGCAAGGATATCTGCAGTAAATGAGCAGTTGCTATGTGGGAAAGGGGCGTGGCTGCTACATGACATCTAAATAGAGAGAAAATACCTGGCTTACCCCCCTCTGTCAGCCATTCAACTCACCAATGGAAAACTACTGAGCTGCCATAGAGGAATTTGCGCTAGAACGAGGGTGTGGGTGTGTCAAGCTGCATGTTTCTCTCTTCCGCCTCCCTCTGTCCGCAGCATTTTCTCTCTCTTCCTGTCTTTTACATATGCTTTTCTCCGGTCTCTAAGACACATTCCCCCCTCAAAATCCAGGTAAAAATTGACATTTAGACCAAGACATACATACTGATCAAACACTAGCATATTTTTTACGTTGCTATAACAGCCTAGCCTGTTGCATTATTGCCAGCGTATGTGCACCCCTCCTCCTCCATCTCTTCCTGTGTGTGTTAATGGTGGCTATGACACAGCACTCTTTCAAAATGGCTGCCAGTCTCTCACCTCAATGGAGTGGTGCCTGTTGCTCTTCACTCAGACTCACTTTCTTCTAAGCTCTGTTTTACAATTTTTTTGTAATTGTAAAAACAGTGAAATGCCTTGCCTAAAGGAAGAATATACTACAATGGGTCGTTCTTGGTTGCAAAAACAATCCCGCGCCAACGGATTAACATTTTAATAAAAGACGAGTAACGCCGATCAGTGAATGCCGTTGCTGCTCTCCTGCGGTGTGTCTATTTTAGTCCCATTGTCATGAATGTTTCTGCCTGAGTGGGTATCTCTGTGGGTCTGGGGAGACTGACCCAGTTAGTGTAGGATGCTGGCACCCTGGGCTCCCCAGGACAGCCAAGCGTTAGTGTACCTATGGAAAGGTAGGGCATGGGAGGGGAGCATAAGAGGGCGAGGGAGCTTGTAACTGGGACAGGGCTCACAGAGGGTGGTACAGTGAAGAGCCTGGGAGGGGTGTCTTCAGTGTACCTGGTGCAGCTACCCCAGTAACTCTCTTTTGATTACTCAGCATGGACTGTAGAAAGAAGTTATAAAATGGGATGTGACACTATGTCCATCTGTATGTTGTACGGAGGGATAACACTCCAGTAGAAAGGACACGACACCGAAAGGACTCTTCTGTCATTCTCTGTATCACTGTGGGTGTGTTGCTTGAAGTGGAGATGTATGGGGGATGCTCACCTAACACGATTATTTTGCGTAATAACTCTGATGTTGAACTCTGCTGTGGTATGAAGTCAGTATAGAGTATTTAATTAGAGCCATAGATAGAGGTAGGCTGGATAACCAGGCTCCAACACAGCAGCCATCTGTCTCTGGTCTCTGCTGGACTGGTTTCTAATTAGTCAGCACCATGCTCTCCCACCAGGCTGACCTACCCTACTACAATATGCTGTATTCACTGCCCTCACCTCTTGATAGAGAGCTTCTATCTAATATGAATTACATACACTCTAGATTTTTGGATTGAGTATTGACTGGACACTGAACAAAGGGTTGCATTCCTAGTCAGCCTACAGTTTTCTTGCAAAAATAGGGGTGGTCTGAACATCAACCCAATTGCCGACTGAAAAGAGATGAACAAATATTTTCACCAGAAGATCACAAGACCATAATAGGCTCGTCTGTTCTATACAACAAAATGGAGGTAGGGAAAATGGAGGATAGACTAGAGCTGAGGAGAACACAGGGATGGTGTGGGCAGAATGTCAAAAGAGAGAGGAGGAAATGTGAGAACATGATGACATAGAGCACTCTCTTTCCCTCTCCCCTTTTCCTCCGAGCATCCTCCACATTAGGGTCACCTTGTATGCTAGTGTGGCCACTGCAGAGAGAAGAGCACAAAATGGATGCCATAACACAACAGCAGTTCCCTGGGTTAGACAAAGGACAAATCTAAAGGATTTTGTAAAAATCGAAAGAATCAGTAGCAAACGAGGCAGCGTACGGAGCAGCAATTATAGTTACTGTTACTATAGTAACAGCTTCGTGCTCATGACACTGCAGCTGAGGCACAGATGCCACTCAGGTCATGTGATTGTCACTGGTGGATTCACTCATTTGCCGGTTCAGTTAGGACACTGTCAATCCTGGCGCAGTGCATTGTGGGGCCCTTTAAAAAGACTACTGGGGAAGTGAGCAGATTAGGATAAGCCCGCTGGGATAGTACAGTGTCAAAGCAGTGGCGCGCGCACACACACACACACATCAGACACACACTCAGGTACCAACACACTCAGGCACAGATTAGGAGATTATCAGGATCTCTAACGATACACCCTAACAGTTACAAGGTCAATCCTGAGCATCCTACCAACTAAAACAGTGCATGGTTGCTTGCATGAATTAGGAGATGCATCCTACCAACTTAACAGTGCATGGTTGCTCGCATGAATTAGGAGACGTAACATAAAAAATTGCTCAAATTCTTAGTTTGTCAAATTAATGTCGAAAGCCAGAAATTAAAAAGGCTTCATTCTGTTCAACAAGGTTGTGAACTCAAGTCTCCCAAGGGCAAACACAGTAGCCGAAGGCAGTAGCAGACCATTTGGTTTTAGATTCATCTATTGTCATGTCAGTTTGCCTTGTGCTGAGTGAGGAAAAGCAGGAACTGATGTAAATGGAAAAACCCTCACATGGCTCTTCAAACTGGTTGCCAGACAGACAACAAATGAGGTTGACAACCCCACATCCAGGTGACCTCCGATAGATTCACTGAACCCAAGTTTATAGGTGTCCTTAATGTAATTTAGATCAGAACTAGGATCAGTAGTCACTAACATCCAGACTGGTTTAAATTAACAATGTGCCAGACAAGTTGGAAACATAAAAAACGATCAGGGTTGACTTTCCAAAGTGCTACATTGATTGGTGCAAAGTGTGGCAGTGTTCTTGCCCCACAGGCTGTTTCCCTACCAGTCTGACATTCAGAGACATGGACCATATTATCTGATAGTTCTGTATGCCCTATGGATTGGATGGGTTTAGTTCAGCCAACCATTTTCAGTTCCTGTCTGGGGAAAGGCTAAAAGAGGATACAAACTTCTTCCATGGTCTCTGTCTGGTTAGAGCTGCCTAAGAATGCTATAGGCTATTATTCTTTTTGGCATCAGTTTACTAGAGATTCAATATCCTTGATAAAGGTTGGACCACTAGCCTACAGTAGGCTTGGACTGGGCCTGCTCTCTCTCACTAGGCCTGTAAACAGGTTGAGCCTTTTATGCTATTCACTGCAATCAGTTTGGGTCAAGCATAGAGGTAATTGTAATCCTTGATGTTTACAACAGAAGGAATTTAGGCTTCTTTTAAATTAAGGTGTGTTCCCATGTGCTGTAGATCGGTTGTACCAAATCTCTGCAGACAAAATTGTGTAATTATTGAATGTCAACCACAGTAGTTTGTTGTATTAAGGGAATAGGGAAGGGCGAAGGCATGAAGTAAGCAATGTAGTATTTCCTGATTATTGCAACAGTAGCATTTGTTGACCAAGGGATGGGAGCCTTAAACAATGTGTTCTAAGATATACCAGAATTTTCTATATATCAGCTCAGTAGGGTATAACCTCCAGAAAAAAATCACAGAAAAAAAATGTCCCAACATTTAACTATGAAAAATGATCACATTAACATCTAACTAATGTTAGAAGTACTAATCCATCCCATCCATTCGGTCACAGTTAAGATTATGACTTGGTTCAACTATTCAGACTAATAGGTTATAATACAGTTCTCCAAATATCAGCAAGCGGGAAATGTCTCATGTCTACAATAATGCGTTCTTCGAGGTCCACTTCCTGTGTTCCTGCTGGACCTTTTCCTCCCTGTCATGTGACCAATCCTTATATGGAAGAGGAGGTCACATACTTGACTCTTGTCCAGCCCTTCTTTTTGTTTAACTCTTGTTCAGCTCATGCTCTCCCGCTTTCTTACTCTTACATAATACACCCACTACCCCTCTCTACATGCTAAGCATGGCTACTAGGTAGACAGACACTACAACAGCACACAGGCTACAGCTTGCCCTTAAGATAGAGTAGGAATTCCAATACTGCTGCACTCTGAACAAGATTAGACTGGATTCAACACAGGCTGTGGCCTAACAAAGATGGTGCTTACTTTACAGTTTTAAGTAAAGAATTTGACATCAGACCAAGTATGATGTGAATTGAGAAAAAAATCTGGGATTTTTATGTGCAGGAAGACAGCTTATTTGATCCAAACAGGTTGAGACAAGCTAAAGGTGAGCGTTGTGGCCATAGCTGCATTTAGTCATTTAGCTGCATGTGTATCCCCACTGTCTCCTGGAGCTGCAGAATGGAGCGCATCTGATCTGACATGTGAATGGGAGCCCAGAGCAGACTACAGCTCTTAGCCTCTCTGACTGGCCTGCTAAGTAGACCTGCAGACAATAGCCTCCCCAAGCCAAATCGTTGCTAAGTTACACTCTGGAACCTAGCCACGCCTTGCACACAATACAGCCTCAGCCCCCAGCTACACCCTCCTCAATTCCCTCTCCCCCCTCCGAACTCACCCAAACCCATCTAGTGTCTGCGACACCAGGCTACCTAGTTTAACTGACACTAGTTGCAGCGTATGTTACGTAACCTAGTAAAGGACAGTGTGACACCCCTTTGTTGCTGAAACTGTACGTTTTTTTGCAACAGTGGGAGGTTTGGAAGACTGTTGTAAGAGTTTGATTTCCTTCACGATCAGTATGACCATTTCTCAGCCCTCTCGCCCTAACGTGCTGGTATTGTTGTCCATGTACTGTGCCGTTTTTGACAATCTTTTTGGTATTATTGCAGGTTCACAACTACAACCCAATCAACAGCAACCATGTCAGACCTTTGTGTTGGAATCAATGGGTAAGCAGCTCAACTGTAACACACATACTTAAAATGCCTCAAATTTCTTCCTTGACTCGTAAATATGCAAGCACTTGCGCTGACACGATCAGAAAAGGATTGAAATAGACATTCATCCCCTGTGGGTATCATAGGTATCAACCACCAACGCATAAAGCTAGACACTCCCAAACAACTCCCTTATTACTGATAGTTCCCTCAAAACTCATACCCAGTGTAACTCATACCCAGTGTAACTCATACCCAGTGTAACTAATCTCCTCTCCTGCCCCCTCCAGATTTGGCCGTATCGGCCGTCTGGTCCTGAGGGCCTGCCTCCAGAAGGGCATCAAGGTTGTGGCCATCAACGACCCATTCATCGACCTGAAGTACATGGTGAGTGATCACTTAACTACAACAATTAACTGTAACACAGATACTACGCAAAAGGGCTCAAACACACGACTCAAAAGGCAGGGTATAATTCAAACAGTCTTTACTTGCAAGGGTCCGTTACACGGCAAGGCAATCAGTCTTACAGGTATACAATCCAAAAGGGAAAAGGCCAAGGAGAGGTCCAGGAACACAGCAGAAATCAGTAAATTCAGAGCAAACAAATCCAAATGGAGTAAGCGAAAGGAATAGTCCTGCAAATAAAGCAGGATTAAGAAATCACAAGGATTCAGACTTGAAGGAAATAATACTGGGTCTCCAGACACACAGATTCGAAGACAAACTGGCAGAAAGGGGCCGAAACGCTCGGGCTAAATTCACTGGGAAGGGAGGTATAACGAGGGACAGTTATACCTCGTTGAACTAATCAGTGCGTGGGAAGACAGTCACACAGGCAGGAACACACAGGCAAGGCAGGAAGTGGAGACGAGAGGAAAGGCGAGTATTTCAAAATAAAACCGGAATGAGAATAAAATACATGACAAAAAGAAAACACAACCTAGGGAGCAAGGCTACAAGGTACATGAATGTATACTGACACCAGACCTCTGCCCTGCCCCAGGTCTACATGTTCAAGTATGACTCTACCCACGGCCGTTACAATGGCGAGGTGCGCGAGGACGGTGGCAAGCTGATCGTTGATGACCAGGAAATCTCAGTCTTCCAGTGGTGAGTGGAGTCTAGTTCCACTTATCTTCTCAAACATGTATCTACACAGTGCTGATAGCAGGGAGCATGGGTGGGAAGTGATTGACACAACACTCACATACACACTGCCCTCTCACCTACGTCCTCCTAACTATTTAATTTATCTTTTGCCCCTCGCAGTTTGGGTTTTCCTTTTGTCCAAAAGGCTGCAGAATGCAATCACAGTCACATGTATCAGAACATGAGTCCAACTTTTGGGAGAAATAATGATGAACTCTTTGCTGCCCTCTGTCTGTCTGTCTCTCTCTCTCTCTCTGTGGTTCTCTCTTTCTGTGGTTCTCTCTCTCTCTATTCCTCTGCACCAGTATGAAGCCTGCTGAGATCCCTTGGGGAGATTCTGGGGCTCTGTACGTAGTGGAGTCCACCGGAGTGTTCCTCAGCGTGGACAAGGCCTCTGTAAGTACCCAGGCTAACACACACAGCCACTAGGCCTCTGTAAGTACCCAGGCTAACACACACAGCCACAAGGCCTCTGTAAGTACCCAGGCTAACACACACAGCCACAAGGCCTCTGTAAGTACCCAGGCTAACACACACAGCCACAAGGCCTCTGTAAGTACCCAGGCTAACACACACAGCCACAAGGCCTCTGTAAGTACCCAGGCTAACACACACAGCCACAAGGCCTCTGTAAGTACCCAGGCTAACACACACAGCCACAAGGCCTCTGTAAGTACCCAGGCTAACACACACAGCCACAAGGCCTCTGTAAGTACCCAGGCTAACACACACAGCCACAAGGCCTCTGTAAGTACCCAGGCTAACACACTCAGCCACATGAATATATTTTCTAGTGTTTATCCTAATATGTATTATGAGAAACAGATTGCATGACATATGGACAGACTAAAAGGGGGATAAGCCCATGAGAGGACATCTATACACAGTTGCATACATGCAAAACATAACGTATTTTTTGTGTTTGGTTTTCTCTTTGTTTGTGCAGTCTCACATCCAGGGTGGAGCTAAGCGTGTTGTGGTGTCTGCCCCCTCCCCTGACGCCCCTATGTTCGTGATGGGCGTGAACGAGGACAAGTACGACCCCTCCAGCATGAACATCGTCAGGTACGTTGACAAACGCCGCCATACAGCAGCAATATGTGATGTTGTTTGTCAGATCCAAAAGCAGGCAAACTTCCTGTGTGTGTTGTGGACAGTGGATAATGTGATTGGAGTTGTAAAGAGATTGTCTGTGTTGATTTACAGCAACGCATCCTGCACCACCAACTGCCTGGCACCATTGGCTAAGGTCATCCAGGACAACTTTGGCATTGAGGAGGCTCTAATGGTGAGGCCATCTTTCTGTAATTGTTAAATGTGTCTCTTGCCTGTTAACTTTGCCTGTCTTTAAATCTTTTTTTAACCTGTGTATGTGTTTGTTAACCCATTGCCCTTTCTTATAGACCACAGTCCATGCCTACACGGCCACCCAGAAGACAGTAGATGGGCCGTCTGCCAAGGCCTGGCGTGATGGGCGTGGAGCCCACCAGAACATCATCCCTGCATCCACTGGCGCCGCTAAGGCCGTGGGCAAGGTTATCCCCGAGCTCAATGGGTCAGTACCCAGCATGCCCTGCTCTCTGGCTGAGAACAGCCAGAGTACAGAAGACAATGAAATCAAATGTGTGGGATCTCTATGAAAAGAGAAAATCTAGACATTTTGTCACATTCTGTGAGTTAGTTTACCATACTCTCTGCATCACGTTAACATCCACTTTTTCCACTGTGCAAAACAGGAAGCTTACCGGCATGGCATTCCGAGTGCCCGTAGCCGACGTTTCTGTGGTGGACCTGACCTGCCGTTTGACCAGGCCCGCCAGCTACGCTGCCATCAAGGAGTCTGTCAAGAAAGCTGCTCACGGTCCCATGAAGGGCATCCTGGGATACACTGAGGACTCTGTGAGTTGCTTATAATCAGTCTGTGACTTTGTCCCCAGCTTGTAGTTTATGTTGGTATATTTGATGTTTAGTAGTTAAAGAATATATAGAAAATATACAAGAGAGGAAAATATAGGACAAGAGGTGACTGCACTCAATTACATATCAAAGTAAGTGGTGTATGTATTTTTTCTTGAATTTTATCATTTTTCTCTGTAGGTGGTTTCTTCTGATTTCATTGGAGACACTCACTCCTCCATCTTTGATGCTGGAGCCGGCATCTCTCTGAACGACAACTTTGTCAAACTGATTTCCTGGTGAGTCCCACACTTACCTTACACTAAAATATAAAGCATTGTCTTTTAAATTTCACTAATCATTCTCTCTTCCTCTCTCTACCCCCCCACCCCACCCCAGGTACGACAACGAGTTTGGCTACAGCCACCGTGTAGCTGACCTGTTGCTGTACATGCATTCCAAGGAGTAACTTCTTGCCTTGCCCACTCTGCAAGAGCAGAAGCCTGCAAAGGGACCATCCTCACCCTCTTTTACACACAGTCCCAGCATAGTCAAGCCATAGTGTCACACCCTTATAGCACCCCCAGCCCCCACTCTTTACAAGGCTCTCAGATGTCTAGTAGGAGGCTGTGTGTACGAGTGTTTGTTTTTCCTTTATGAAACAATTTCTCTCTGAATGGTTTTGACTTGACAGTATTTGTTTCTGTGTCTCCCCTAAGCATTGCTATGCTAGTCTTCATACTGGGTGTTACCATGTACTATTGGTGTAAATGATTACAGTTCTAGAGATAAACTAGTAACTGTAATTCAGCAAAAAATAACAAATAAACATGAAAAATATTAAATGCTCTTGTTTCTGTGTTGTGTTTTTACATTTCTCTCATAATTATAAGAAGACCAAGGCATGAAGCAATTATTCCATTCTACTAAGACTCAAGCCCTCATATATATGGCAGCAAATAAAGGTGAAACGACTAAACCCTTATGAGCACTACGTGTGTTTGACTTCATGCAGTGCCGGCGTCGCCTGCAGCTGCCTGCAGCCCGGCTGACTTGAAGCAGCCAATTGGATTCTCAGCTTCAAGGCAGCCGGTTGCAGCCGACTGTCGGCATCGCCGGCGCTGCATGAAGTCGAACACACCTATTGTAATTGGGATGATGTAAAAATCAAGAGTGAGGCTTCCATGTAGTTTAATGGACCATGCACATACTCTTATACTACATTTAGTAAGCACTTCTGTTTACCCACAACTGTATATTTGTGAACAATTATTGTATATATTTTTGAGTGTCTACGTTGCACGCCATTTAGATTTGTTGTAGACTGAGTTAAGTGAATTTAGTTTGTGTTTTATAATACCAGATATTACTAACCATTGCTGTGTGACAACTGGAACCTTCATTTGGCAGAATCCTAAACGGAATTCTTTCCACAGGGACCTCTGACAACTTCCGTCACACAAATGCAACGCGTTTACTGCCATATCTAGCCAGCGGGTTAGATAGCAGCCTTGTGTTAGCACTGGAGAGGTTATTCATTCAGTCAGCGTAAGTAACATTTTTATAATTATATACAGATAATAATCAAGCAGAGGTAATTTTTGTTTGATGGACAAAATAAATGTTTGTGACATGACAGACTGTAGGGTATAAAGCAAAACTTGGCTAGCTAGTCGGTACCAAATCCCGGTGGCAGGTGGACTGCGATTAAAAATTATAGATAGCTAGCTCTACAGTAGTTAGCTACCTAGGCAGCAGCTAACGTAACACGCGTTGTTAGCTGCATCTACGTGTCTATTTGCTTATTTTATTTGAATGCCATGATGTGTTAAGATTGTAATTTATAAGTTACCTTTTTGCTACCTTAGCTAACATGTGCTAACGTTAGGTAGATCAACAAGGCTAGTACTAAGCTATCTGGCCCAGGCTAGCCAACTAGCCAGTAAAAACGCGATACACTGACAGGATATGGATTTAACTAGTTTTCATTTTTTTCTGTTAAGTGTAATCAATTTTCTTTGAACAGCACTGTCAAAGAAAAACACATACCAGTGCTGGACCATTTGAGATCATGACGCTCTTTCATTTTGGAAACTGCTTTGCCTTGGCTTACTTCCCCTACTTCATCACCTACAAGTGCAGTGGATTGTAAGTGTTGAAACTGATCTAAGCAACTGCTTAATTGTGGGATTATCATTTCTCAATATTCCTTCGTCACTATTATATATTATATATGCTATATAATCATCTAGTTGTAATACAGGGGTTGAAAGATTTGATCTGTACTGATAATCTAATTTGAAATGTCAGCAGTTTGGGGGTGGACTTTTCTAATCCTTTTAGGGACTGAGGTGGGGGTAGAATCTCCCTCAGTAATTCTCTTTAAACAACCATGTGACATTAAGTGGTTCTGGGTATTGCTAACTACTAGATTATGTGTATACTGCCATCATTTCTCCACATGGTATTATCACATATTGTTATTGAGCAGATTATCTAAGTAAATTGTATTATTCTTTCAGGTCAGAATACAATGCTTTCTGGAGATGTGTCCAGGCAGGGGCAACCTATCTGTTTGTCCAGCTATGCAAGGTGGGCTGCTCTTCTGTGTGGATGTGTGTGTTAAAAAGAGAGAGGAACAAGAATGACGAAGATAAATAAATACACGGTTTTGTGACATAACCTTTTCTGCAACTCTACCTGCCTGTGTTCCAGATGCTGTTCCTGGCTACATTCTTCCCCACCTGGGAGGGAGGGGCTGGTGTCTATGACTTTGTTGGGGTAGGTGAGGTTCAGGTGGCAAATTCACACAAAAATGACTTGTAAATGTTTCGTTAACTTATTATTGACTGCGAAAAAAAAACGTTTTTCTTTTAACACTGTGGGTGTGCAGGAGTTTATGAAAGCTACAGTTGATATGGCTGACCTGCTGGGTCTTCACCTGGTCATGTCCAGGAATGCTGGGAAGGGCGAGTACAAGATCATGGTGGCCGCTATGGGCTGGGCCACTGCTGAACTGGTCATGTCAAGGTAGCTCCATCTGTCTCGTCTCATGTTCTGTATGTGTGTTTCTGCCTTCTGTTCTTTCCCTATTACTCTGCTCTCTTTCCCTTTTCCTCATTAAAAAAAATTGCGATATTAAATATCCTTACCTATTTCTCCTTGTTGATTTGCTCCATCTCCCAGGTGTCTGCCTCTGTGGGTCGGCGCCCGAGGTATTGAGTTTGACTGGAAGTACATCCAGATGAGCTTTGACTCCAATATCAGCCTGGTGAGGCATTTTGATATCTTATCAGCACCTCATCAGTCTCTCCTTATGAAAAGACGGGTCCGTTAATTTTTTTTTTACCTGTTTGCCTCTGCAGGTGCATTACATTGCCATGGCAGCGGTGGTTTGGATGTTCACACGGTACGACCTACCCAAGACCTTCCGTCTGCCCGTGACAGTGCTGCTTGGGCTGTGTGTCTACAAGGCCTTCCTTATGGAGTAAGTACCACACACACACACACACACACACACACACACATTCAAAAGCAGAGAAACATTTACATATGTAATGTAGATGGGTTGTCATATGTATGTGGTTTGAACAAGGAGGGGGGTTTGACATGTAAAATTTTGAGTAGTGAGTTGCCACTAGATGGCATCGAAAGCATTTAATAGTTTTCTAAACCGTGTTAACTAGTCTAATGAGTGCTGTGGAATAGAATGTTGTCTGTCCCTCCTAGAACAATGTGACTATTAGTTTAGGTTTGGGGTTTATAAGTATTAGATAACCAGCTGATTGGAGACAGAGTAACACACACCTACAGTGTTTCCCCCAGGTTTACAGCTCGGACACAAACACTTAAAGGAATCATGGT
Organism: Hypomesus transpacificus; assembly: GCF_021917145.1. Classification (NCBI taxonomy): domain Eukaryota; kingdom Metazoa; phylum Chordata; class Actinopteri; order Osmeriformes; family Osmeridae; genus Hypomesus; species Hypomesus transpacificus. The sequence continues at coordinate 15,372,689 of NC_061061.1, forward strand.
GTTCATGTGTTTCTTTTAACGACAGAAATGACATGCTGTCGTGTAAATAAGATAATTAACATAAGGCCATTTAGTGTGTTTGATGAAAGAGTAAGATATAGACCTCTTTTATAGGAAAGGTAACCTTAAATGACTTATTTTGTGATTTGGTGCTATATATAAAATTTTAAAAAAGGGTGCCCCCCCAATATAATGGTAAGGGAAACGCTGCACACCTCGATGACACTAATAACCAGTTCAGACTACAGTAGTTGTGGCAAAGTCTTTCTGGGGTTAACATAGGCACATAGGAAATCTTTGATTTCTCCCACAGTGCTCACTTTGTCTCTCTCCCCCCACCCCAGACTGTTTGTGCACATGTTCCTGCTGGGAAGCTGGACAGCTCTGCTGGTGAAGGCTGTGCTGACTGGAGCTATCTCCCTCTCCTCACTGATCCTCTTCGTTACACTCGTCCACAGCAACTGAGGCTGACTCTGGCAGCCAGAGCGCCTGGGGTTGGCACACTACATCTGTGGTTCATCCCTAGTGGGAAGGTCTGGTGCGTAGAATTTTGGTCTGTGGACTGGCCTGTGAATGTCATATACACATGACTGGTTTATAGGAGTGTATGAGAATGCTCCTTTTGCAGGTTCATTTTGGATTGCTCACATAAGGATCATCGATATGATCCTCAAAACATTTTCTTCTTCTTTTTTTTACCAGCTACATCTTGTATGTGATTCAAATGAGCTTATGTGTGATTGGTTCTGCAGCAGTAGAGGATGTAGATAAAGTATTTATAACTTGTGTATGAATATGGATGTTTTTTGTTTGTTTTTTAACCACATGATGCGAGACAGAAGCCAGTCTATGCCATGTTAGCTGAGGGTGTTCTACTGTTGTTACTATGGTCACCTTCCCATTTTCAATGCTGTTTCCAGAAGCATTTAAGCATTTAAAGCATCAATTGAAAATATAAGTGAATCATGGATATGCTCAAATGCTAAGACCAAATGCACACAGAAATTCTGAACCTATGAAGGGGAGAGATGTGCATTGTTCAAGGGGAAGGGTAGAGTTTGGAAAAATAACATTTGTCCTGCAGCATGGTGGGTAAATTATACTAATTTCTTTAGAGCTAAAAAGTTGAGACAGTTGCCCTCATCACCTGACTGGAGTGGTAGGATGCCATTTGTAATCTTGGCATTCCATCCACATGCCAAGGGACTAGGAGGCAAATTACCTTTCTATTGGAGATGTATGTCTATGATTAAATATGAATGAAATGTAATACTGTGTTGTCTGCATTTATTTATTTATTTTTACTAAACTGAATAATGTAAATCATACATTTGGATTATTAGGATCCCAGGCTCCACCAATGCCCTTATTCCCACTAGGAGAAACTGTCCTGAAAACAACTAGCCAAACTGCTTTTAATGTTTGGATCAACACAAACTTCTCTCCTGTTTGCAACCGGTTTGGTTGCGCCATCATGTCTGAAATATGATTCTAGACATTTTAACGAGGCCTCCTTTCTATGCCACGGTTGACGCTTATCTCACGTCGGACGATTTCATAAATTATCTTTGCAGGGCCTCTTTCCAGGACAAAGACCTCTATGAAAGAGTCCACAATGACTGGGCTATCTGACCATGATTCCGTTTGTTTCTTAGCCTTCGTGTCGTTGGCACATTACCCAAGTCTCACATTATATGTTGGACTCATGCTGATGGTGCCGTACTGTAGCTTACTATACACTATTATAGCAGGGCTCAAGTTTCATTAAAAGTTTTTAGAAAAAGAGATTAGCATACATGTCAACGTTTTGATACAAAACGTTCGAGGGATGTTTGTGCTGCTGGTGATGATTATGACTGGTTTGCTGGTTTTTAGCTGTTTAACTCGAGGCAACTATCAGTTCGGCAGAAATATGCGCCTCGTCCATTAATTGTAGCCTAGAGGGACTACTTATTCCTTCTCGGCGTGAGAAATGTTCGAAATGTGAGAAAAATACGAAGTTTCAAGAAAATGTTGAAATGAGAGCCCTCTATTGTAGTGTAGTTGAAGTGTAATTATAGTTCACCGTGCCTAGTAGCTGAGATGTGGATCCCTTGCACTGTTAATAGACAGTGACACTGATTCTGATCTCATGAATGTATTTTTTCCCGTTTGTTGAATAAATTACCCATATCTGGGTTTGACTCCATCCCTCAGACCTTCATTCTTCTTTTACAAGACTAAAGGCTCGGCACATATCGGACCGAAAGGTTCCTGCTTGCCTGCATTTCCATCACGGACGCCTTGTGTACCATGTCATCGGACATGTGCCGTCGATCTGCACCAGGGCATGCTGCAGTAACCTATCGTAAAACAATTTGAAACCTTGTATAATGCATTTCAAAAAAATTTTCACGCCGAAAAGACGCAGACTCAACACAAACTTACTGGGAAAGAGTCAAAATTATCAACCAATGAGCGAAGGGGTAAAAACAGACAGCTGCAAGGAAAGTAGTGCCATATTATTTAGTCTTCGATTTTTCTTCTACAGACAACACACTTGCCTCGATCGTGGCGGTTTATGATGATTTCACACGGGAAATACTGGGTCTATAATGGATTAATGTTGCCAAAAGAAACTCACTCAGCGGAGAGTTTAAAATTTGCGGAAGAACTGAAAGTTCAGAACGACGATATATTTGCAATTACCTACCCGAAATCAGGTAAAGTATGCTAGGCTGTAGCCTAAAATAAATATTCAATTAAACAAATAAACATTCACGCCAAAAATATATATTTTTGTGCTTGCATTGCATAACTTTCCTGCTTCAAAGAATACATGTATAGGCGTTATTTACACCACCTTTACAACTACCAAAATAAGCCCGAAATGTATCTAGCAAAAACGATTGATTGAAGCCTATGAAACATAGGAAATCATTTTTTTGGGTGAGATTCAAAATGTCAAGACAGGCATTGAAACAGACAGGCTAAGAATCAGGGCTCTCAAGTTTTTTCATACTGGGGGGAAGCTGGTCATGTTGAGGATGTTAGCATGATGGTATAGTAACATGGTATGGTAAAATACCTTAAAATGAAAGATTAAAGATGCCCTACAATTCCACTGACTTTAGTTATATGGGAAAGAGATGGCACACATAATTTAAGATTATATCAGAGTGTTTTTATTCACAAGGCACCACATGGATGCAGGAAATTCTGCCTCTGGTTCTCAATGGAGGGGACCTTACGCCAGTGCAAACTATTCCCAACTGGGACCGTGTTCCTTGGGTGGAAGAGACTCGAGCAGCTCTGGTCATGGACAACCTGGTTGCCCCCAGGACCATGGTCTCTCACATGCCCTACAATTTAATGCCTCCCTCTTTCATGTCCTCCAAAGCTAAGGTAAGAGTCAGTTGGCTTAATTTCAAACTTCCATAGTATTTCGCCTGTCGTCTCATGCGCTATTGTGAATGTGTCTCATTCGGGTCTCCTGTGTAGGACTGTTATCCAATTTAACCTAATGTATACGTTATGATTTTGACCTTAAGACTGGAATATGTTTTTTGATTTCAGTTTTGTACTTGTGATCCATTACTGCTTTGCAAACTTGCCATATGAGATGTCTAATACATGATCTATTTTACAGTATACGTTTGACCAGCTGAGAGTCTTTATGCTACCCACCTCGTCCCTCTAGGCTATCTATGTCACTAGGAACCCCAGAGATGTCTTGGTGTCCTCATTCCACTTCCATAAGATGGCCAACTTCCTGGATGACCCAGGGACTTTTGATGAGTTTCTGGAAAAGTTCCTTTCTGGAAAAGGTCAGTACAGAAGGCTGTGCTTACTCTTCAAATATAGCATTCTACAACTGTGTTTGATTTTTATTTTACTGCCAAAACTGTGTTCATGTGCACAGTCATGTTTGGGAAATGGACTGACCATGTGAAGAGCTGGAAGAAGGCCAATTTGAGGGACAGAATCCTGTTTGTCACCTATGAAGAGATGGTTCAGGTGAGGAATTTACTTCCCTAAGAGTTACTAGTCAGCAACCCTGTCTGTCAGCCCTTTGTCTCTCTGCCTATCTCCATATTTCCCTCCATGCCCAAGTCTCTTTAGTCACTCCATCTCCATGCCCATCTCCCTGTCCATATTCAAGTCTGTCTCCCTGACCGACTGCAGGACCTACGGGGCGTTATCAGGCGTTTCTCATCTTTCCTGGGTCAAGGCCTGGATGAGGAGACAGTGGAGCGGGTGGCCAACCATTGCTGCTTCAGCAATATGAAGACCAACATTATGTCCAACTACTCTCTGGTTCCGCAGGAAATCATGGACAGCAGCAAGTCTCCCTTCCTTAGAAAAGGTACTGAAGTTAGTGCTAGATCACATTTGTTTCCTTTAATCTCTTACCTTTTCTCTTCTCTCTCCTTGTCTCTTGGTCTCTCTCCCTCTTGCACACATAATGTAGTTGGACTACTTGCTGTTGGGTGTTGCATAGCATAATATTCGGCATCTTACAGTAAATGTATTGTAAAACTCGTATTTGTTTTATTTTCAGGTGTTGTAGGGGACTGGAAAAACTATTTCAGTCCTGAACAGGAGGCCAGATTTGTAGCTGTTATACAACAGGAAATGGCTGGAATTCATATTACATTCCCCTGGGATCAGGAGTAAGCTGAAGACATGGGGCTGGTATGGTCTTTGGGCCTATAACCAATAACACTGACAAGAGTAACCAGTATTTAGATGTTCTCATTCTGATGATTAGAGGACATTTTTATCATTTGGATTACTTTTTTGTAGATATTATTCAGATCATTTGATCAACCACTGACATATACTGATGCAACCATATATTTTGCGCAGCTATTTTACTCATTTGGTTAAGTTGTTTATTAACTGGTGGTGACCGTGTACAGAAGCACATTTTGAGATATTTCAAACTGTTTTAATAAACTGATTTAATAAACATGTTTACAGAATGATATAGCACATGACTTTAACAGACTCTGTGTCACTTGGAAGTTCTCGTATCAATCTCACGAGCCAACTGACATAAAGCACACATGCCACAGAAGATTCCATGACACCAGTCTGACAGGATGCTCCCCTAGAAATAAACGGAGTATGAAGAACACTGTAAAATGTATCACATCTACATGAGAGACCATCATTACATGGTTATACATATACCTCAATGTTATATCTCTCCCTTAAGCCTGTTCGAAGCAGAAGATCAGATCCAGGAAGCAGAGGAAGCAAAAAACAATCTCCATATTTTTCTGCATTCAAATTGCCCAGGATAAAGGGGCAGAAGCATCCAAGCAAACCTGATTATTGTGAATAAAGAATAACAGGTGTGTAAGTGATCTGCTATTATGATATGATATATCTGCTAATATGAGAAAACTGCTGTAGCATACTATGTCAGAACTGCTTGACTTACAGGTATCTCTGTCCTCACAACAGTCACTCAACTTTGAGCTCCATACTGTTTTCTGTCTATAATTGGCGGGTAAGGCCTTGGGTTGACTTGATGTGGCATCTTCAAGCACGTTGCACATATTTACTGAAATTGATAAATGTAGCTCTAGCAGTACTGTTCAGTAGGCTAACTGCAAATAGAGAATAGCCTACTACAGCGGCCATAGCAAACGGTACAGTTTAACGTAGACAAGCTTCGTTAGCCAACAGATTAATGACAATGATGAGCTATAGTATTGCCTACAATGGGAAAGCATGTGTACCACATAATATCCAAATACCATTCAGTGAATATGTTTGTCCTAGCTTTGTGTAGTTATAGCGAGTTATTCCCCTGTAGCTATATTTTGCGCTACAAGATGATACCAACCCGAACCGGACTCAGGAACAAGAACGTTTCTTAGCAACGGATTCAGCGTTTACATTTCCATACAGCCTCCACAGTAGGATCAATGCTTGGTAAATTATGAGTCATTTTTATTATGAGTTTACATTCTAGACAAGCAAATAAATAAAGCAAAAATAAGAACTTGGCTGAATTGCTTAGGCTACACAAATATCTCAGACAGGGAATGTGTGATTTGTCTTGTATTCTTATTCTTTCGGGGACATAATATCTGGTATGGGATGAGTCAAAAAAGAGGTAATGAGTTTGGAGTTTAGTTCAAGTCTTCGAGTACTCTGAACTTTTATTAACATGCATACTTATGCATTTACGTTGTGAAATTGTGCTTCTTTTCAGCGCATTCTGTGCTTAATTTCTTTAGCCATCTGACACAGTGCACATGGGCCACAGCACATATGTACCGCCCAGTCATCCACAATGCTACCCTGCAAACAGAGATGGACAAAAGGACAAAACACTGGTGTAAATGTTCACGTCAAAATAAATAAACATGAATGTGTCTTATAGTCTATCTATGTATTTAAGTAATCACTCTCACAGGGATATTGTATCTCTCCCGCATTCCTGTACGCATCATCATCATAGCTCCTGGCAAAATGGGGAGACAGAAACATTCTCCATACTTCTCGGCCATCTGGCAGGACAGCACTCCAGGACAGAAGGCGCCACACATACCTGAAGGACAGGATACTCAATCTCAAGCAACTAATAGGTTCTGATTACATGGAACTGATTAATCATTGCTATTTTTTTCTATGTAGCCTATACCTTACCTCTGACACAATGGGAAATCACGTAAACCAGCAGCTGCTGACTCAGTCCTCTAGCTCTGGCACTGAGCCTGATTTTTTGCTATAGTACTTTTTCTAATACACAACTTTCTTAGAGACATGACAGCTAGTCTTCTTCCTACCCATACTCACACACTCTTTTGTCAATGCAACATTCCAACATGCGTGAATGCCATCTGGTTTGGACGACCACTGTTCCAGTCATTCTTGGCTGACTCATTACTGTTTTTTTGAATCCTTCAAATTTGTTGGCTGGAAGAAATGTGTGGATGAAAATGAAAAAAAAAGCCGATGATCATACCAAACTGGAGCCCCGGGTGCAGCAATTGGCCTACAGTGGTCAAAATATTTATTTTGCATGTAGCCTAATTTACAAGAGACAGGTTTTTCTAGCCCGTCTGAATTAAGCAGACATCATTTAGATTGTAGAGAAACATTTTCCAACACAAGCATAAAAAGAGTAGCCTATAGCCTTTAGGCTATGTTTTTTTATTAGGCTATCCTATATGTGAGCATAATATATTTTCATCAAGCTATATTTATATTTTTCTACACAAATGAAACTGTAACCTTCTTAAAATATACTGTTGTAGGCTACATTCAGACTTATTGTCAATTTTAATATATGTAAGAATGTAGTGCTTGACTATACTGTAGCCTATTAAAGTATAAGGACTAATATTCTTTTCGCTTGGGATGGTTGCCAGTGGCGCACATCTTCATTTTGAATTAAGATAAACACCCCCATCTAATGGACATCTGGGCATTTTACATAGGCCTACAGTAAATCACTTGCCAACATTAAATTAGGACAATATAAAGTAGGTCTATATTTCTGTGCACGGTAAATAGTTATCTTTAAGTTGTGCTGCAGTTAGATAAAGTTAGCGCTACTGTAAGCCTAGTAGTAGCCTGCATTGAATCACCACAACATGGTTAGCTAGCCTAATACCATAGCAACCGGTAATCTGGACCCGATCCTCATGTTAACACCCGTAGGGTACTACTGTTGCTCTATGACTTTAATCTAGGCCCTATATATTATTTCCAACAAAATAGTGTTACAGTTTTTTTTTCAATTAACGTTTTACCTTCTTGTGTGTCCATTTTATAGACAGTGCAACGTTATTTTAATGATAGTTCCAAATGGGGTCCAGGCTGGATGGTTGTTGTCAGATGGGCGTTCTTAGAATGTTGCTTGAAGTTGAATACAAATATGGTCGGAGTCAGATGCATTAGGAACAAATTAGCCTACCTATCATTCAAAACGATGTCGTTTTACTCGTGTTTATAACATTTTTGTGAATGTGGGGAATTCACGTTTAAAGTGCTAGTTAAATTTATATTTGGAATGCCGGAGCATGAGCTTACATTTAGACAAATACAAGTTAATGATAATTCTGAATTTAAGGATATTTTGCATTTGGGTAGCAAATGCCGAGCTGCCAGCGTAGCCTACTTAAACGTTGCTATCACACTTTCTATTGTTCACAATTTCCTTTAAGGAAAGGATGTTTCTTCAAAATAGCCTACTTCCGATTCTTTTCGGACACACATGTTATCCTGGCAGTTTCTTAGGTGTCATTCTCAATGAATTGTCTGTTTGTGATGTGGACGCAACGTAAAATGCTTACTGACATGAATGAATGACAGGTCCTTAAAGTGCACCTCAAGATCGCTGAAGTTCATTCAAAAATTTATTGTGTGTGCAAGCGCGCGCGATAGGCTACGAGTGTGTGTGAGGTGTGGTCATTGTGTATAGTGTATGATGCGTGTGCCTGTGCAGTCTGTGCGTGTCTATCTCAGGTTTCTGAAATTGATTTACAGTAGGTTGATCAGTTGTTGAAATATAAATAAATAAATAAAACACAATGATTGTGTTTTACACACTGACTGTTCTGTCTTTATATCTTTGCTAATCATGAATCATGTGTGTAGGCCTACTTATACTTTCAACAGATCCTGGTTCTTCACCATTTTTCAATTGCTGAAATAAAAGAATCCTAGCAATTGCAATGTCTAGACGTAGATGTAATATTTTATTGTATTATCAACAGTAGCTCATATTTACAGTAATACATCCTAACTGTGATTATCATAGTCGTCATGATTAACTGAGTACATCCTCACTGCCTAACTTGGAAAACTGTTGAAAAAGCTTGAAACAGAACATCACCAAACGTCTGGATGGAGAAGATCTCCAACCACCTCTCCGGCCACAAAAACATTGTGTAGGGAGGACAGTGTTTACGTGTGTACAACACCTCCTCACTTTCTATCAAGCTCAGATGCTGACTCAATTAGATACCTCTGCTTCCTACCTGGGGGAGAAGGTGGTTCATGTGGCATCAATGTTGGCCACCTCAGGACACCCACTTTGCTGTCACGATGGCATGGCCGGTTGGGTTTTCCCAGGGCAGCTCACAGGATACTAGGCTTTTTTGATCATTGCCTTTTATGTGGTCCCAGCAGATGCTACCATTGAACAAGAGCAAAGGTCCATGATAGGCTTTAATTGCCATCATCCGGACACACACACACACACAGAGAGATAGCCGGTCTCACTAAGGGCTAAATCCTCAGCTCTTTTTACTGCAACATATTCTATCATATGGCGCACAGGTAGGTTGCTTACTATGCTAATAGCATGATTTTGAACATTTACATTTATTCATTTAGCAGACACTTTTATACAAAGCGACTTCCAAGAGAGAGCTTTACAAAGTGCATAGGTCACTGATAATAACAACAAGATATCCCCAAAAACATTGCGGGTAGCCAAAACATGAAGCACACATTGTGAACAGCCAATTGTGAACACAAAGATTTGTTCCTTTTGTCTAATTGCTGACTAGATGCTTAGCTTAGTGAGCAACGTAGATGTTAAATCTCCTGATGATGAATTGCAATCCAGACTTGTCTGGACTAGTGCAGACAGTTGTCGTGGAACCACCTAGGCCTATGGGGACAGCACTGAGACATGAGATAGCTGAGATAGCTTACTCTGCAGGGTCATCGACTGTCTGTTCCACTAGCTAGCGCTACTCCACACATTAACACAAAATAAGGAAGAACCTGTCTACATCTGACGTCAATGATGATATACCATGTCTTTACACAGAGGAATACACATGCACGTACGTGCACCCACACATACGCATGTACACATGCACACACCCACCCAAACACCCACCCACACTGAAAACACCCCACCCAGTTTTTTGGTTTTTTTTTGGGTTCTGGCCTCAGGCAATTAGTGTAAATTGCAGGAAGGTCGTTAGTCTTATCACTTGCCGTCAAGGCTGCAGCTGGCAAAGATGAACATTTCAAGAGTCACGTAGGGCTGAGAGCCCTCAGGTCATATGCCCTGGGAGCAGAGCACACACAGACACACACAAACACACACTTGCATGAATGTGCGCATGTGTACTCTCACACATGACGGCATATACATGCATGTCTATTGTAATATTTGAAGATGAGATTTTAAACGTTGTCTGCATGTTTTCATGATTCTGTACCACATAAATATTATTCACATTGCAAACGTTATAAAGGCACTGCTAAGCAAGATCTCAAGATTTCAAAGGACAAACGACGGGGGTAAAGTCTGCTCATTGCACTCTTTAACTAAATATTGCTGTTTTAACCCGTTCAACATAAATTGAGCAGTCCTGTACATCTTGGCAGACACAACAATTGCATAAATGCCCCCCAGCAAATAGTTTGCTTCTTTCAAACTCAGAAAAAGACACAAACCCAGCTGGCCAGTTTGTTCATGTACAATGAGATGAGTGGGTCTAGATGGGTCTGGATGGGTCTGGATGGGTCTTTGTATGTTGTCAACAAGGGGCAATAAAATACCAAATGATTAAGCGAAATCCCTAAACTTACTCCTGATAGGTTTCCACACCACATCAGTCACGTCAAAGGAGTAAATACAGTTTTTCTCGATTGCTAACAAAAAATTGTATGTGTAAGCTATCCTCACAAAACCATTTTGCCAAATCCCAGCAGGAAGACCATGTACCCCAGTCTTTAAACACAATTTACCCTTTCTGACACATTTCTCAGGGTCATTCACACTTCTTTGTAAAAGTCTAAACACACCTCTCACTTTAAGAGACAATTGTCACCATTATGTCATTCAGAAAACACTGCCGTTTGATAAGTGAACTCAAACCAGCGCAATTCAAACACCCTTAACAAACAATTATCCATGTGTAAGCACTAACAATCAAATATACTCAACAAGCAATCGGGTTTGGAATGAATACAAAGGTAAGATCATCTGTACTTTGAAATCATGGAAGCAAATATCAGAGGAAGAGGCAGAATTGTCAGAATGAGAGGAGGTGGAAGGGAGAGAAAGAGGCAGAGGAAGAGTACGTTAGAAGAACAACAATCTCAAATGAGATCCATGCCTCACTATGACAGAAATCCCTATGACAGAACAACCTTCTCCAAGCCATGGAAGAAACTTGTGGGGACATTGCTCTGGAGTCTTGTCAGGGATGGCTCAGGCATTCAAAGGCATTTTCCCTGCTGTTTGGCAAGAGAAAACATTGCCTGTGATGTTGAGGAAAGATTTTGGCCTGACCCTGGTCAGAGACAGGATGCTGACCCAGAATGAACAGTACTGAAGCATATTCAAGCCCTGTTACCCAGGTAAAAAATATTTGTTTATTTCCTTGTTTTCTAAGCCTTTGTTCCCAAATTTACAGCAATGAATTTGTGTTGGGCCAACTGCTTGGACACAAGAATGTCAAATAACACACAGTTAATGAAACCTGACACTCAAGGAAAAAAAACTGAAGCCCAGACCTGCACAATTATAAGCACATTCTCATCCTCACACTATTTGCAAAATACTACACACAGTGTTTTGCGAATCACTAAACACACTTTTCTACATTAGACACAGAAATTGGGTACGATTACGTCACTTCATTGGCTTTTTTAGACACTGCCTTGTAAAATGCCACACGTGAAGGAATGGATCAAACACGAGCGTCAAGTTTACAAGCACTAAAGTGCTAAACTGTAAACATACCAATCAGGTGTAAGCACTATAAAAAGGCAACAGGTCAGTGTACCTGTCCTCATTAAAAATGGAAGGCAATGTTGCAGGAAGGGGAATACGGAGAGGTAGGATGAGAGTGGGAGCCCGTGGAGGAAGAGTGGTAGGGAGAGGGAGAGTTAGACCTGGAGGCTGTGGCCAAATTTACAGTATCTAATGAAATTCAAACAACATTGAACATTGGTTGACCATGCCCAAAGAATAGTTAGTGTAAAAGCATTTTAAATTTTGCATTACAGAGTGTAACTGGTTCAGAGTCCAATTTTATGAACCATGTGTGTGGCATACGGTGACAGAAATTGAAAGTTTTTTTTGTTTGAATTTTTGAATGCAAAGTTAGGTTTATACTACAGATTACATGGTTTTGATTACAGTGTTTGATTTTGGGCCAAAAGTAAAGGATTTGGCCAAAACAGTGTAAGTATGAAGATGTGTGTTTAGAGTTTGGAGAAAGCACAGTACACATTCATAAAATGTGTTTTAGCAATTGAGAAAAACTGTAGTATAAGTCATCTCACAAAGGAGCAAAGAAATCTTTGCCCACAATTAAATTACTGAAAGGTTTGAAGCTTCTGCGTGACTATGTCACAATGCCATCTGGTTTGGCTTTGGCAGCGAGAAACTGAAACCCCTTTTGAGTCTAATTTTACCTATTGTCTTCAGGATGTGGTTATCTCTACATCCACCAATTGTCAAGTGGAGGTCGGGGAGAGTTCTACAGGTTACAGGTGAGGAGGACATGTGGAGGGAGGAAATTAATTTGTAAATTTCTCTTTGGCTTCAAAGTATATTAAAGGGAAAGTGGTCACTTGAGATGTGTCTGCTAAACAGTTGCTGGTGTCAAAGATGACTTCACCATAACTTGCCATTGCGTTGGATCTAGGGTTCTCTGAATCAGGCACCACTGAAAAGTATGTACTTTCCTGTGAGACAGTCTCTGCTGACTTACTGTGTAAATATCAATGTAATTGATGACTATGTAAATATCATGACGTGACTAGTCAAATATTAGCCTGGTCCTAACCAGACCCTTGCACATTTCATTTGTACAGAGGGTCTGGGATCGCATTGACAAGCGTTAACTTCCTTGAAGGCGGGTACTCTGTTAAAGTTTAAAGCTATTGGATCTGCCCAGAGCCACTCTGATCTGCCATAACCAATCGCTAGCATTCGCCTTAGCCAACTTGACCACGGAGCTTGCTGCGGTACCTGGAAAATGAAACTTTTCCCGAACCCCGTGGGGAGGAGGGCCACAACATCATGACCACCAACAAAACTCAGCAAGGATTGTTCTTGCTCCGGCTTTAACTTATTGATATCCGGCAGCGTTGCCACAACCGCAGAATAGCTTCGTTCGCATCTTTCTCCGCCTCCATTACTGAACTACCACTCAAACTAGTCCACAACATCAACGTCATCATTCTCAGCCACTCCCTCTGTTCGCTGATTGGACCTACAAAAAAATTGTTTCTGAAAACCAACTGATGCACTGAAATCCCAGACCTAGTACAGAAGCTAAATCCAAATTGAGTGGAAGTAAGGGGTAAGTAGATGCTGTAAACTGGCAGTTGAAGGTAATGTTACCAAAACAAGATCAATGTTAACATCTACTCACCCTTGGAAAACCCAACCTACCAATTTTCACCTGTGTAATACCTTACAATTCGTAATGAAGTGTGACTACAGAACATTTCCTATGGATTATAACTTTCACCATCCTCTAGGCATCACCTGAGATACAACACGTCTTCTGTCTCAACTACTCTGTGAACCAGCCTCTACTGTAACTATATTTATCCGAGTCATTGTTGTCATGTAAACTGTCCTAAAACAAACAATGCGTGTTGTGTCTTAAGGGTGTATGCATTTGGCCATCGAACAACATAAACAGCTCTATTCTGGTCCCCTGAATCCAGCATGAGCTAGCCAAATCCCTGCACCTCCACAGACCAGGCCTCTCTAACAGATACCCACACAAAGGGACTCCTTCCTGCCTTCCAAACTTGAATAAATATATCTAAATATATCTACAGTCCTGTATGTCTCCTCAACAACCTGCCAGTCAGACAAAGAGACTGTCACTGAAGAACCCTCAAGCCAATCTTGGAGTTCAGAGTATAAGACAATTATTCACCCTCATTTATGGTTGATCCACCTGGTTCAACATATTTTATTTACTTTTTTATGTCCACAGTTACAGAAAGAACCACAAAACATTGGATATTATTTATGCTTTAGCTTGAATGTGTGAATTTGTATGTGTGTGTATCGGTGTGTGTGTGTGTGTGTGTGTGGGTGTGATTGTGTGTATGTGTAGAATGCGTAGTGGTTTGTGTTTATTATCTAAACCAAGTTATCATCCTGACTCCACAACAACAGACTATTGTTCATCTCTCCTTTGTTTGTTTACTAACGTGTGTGGAGGACAAAGAAGGGAACACAGCTGGGTTCCCATTGGACGACACAGCATTCATCAACCACGATTTGAACCTGAGATACTTGAGCTAAACATACCAGGAGACTGTCGTTCGGCTGCTCATGTCGCTCCAGTCTGCTGTTGGATTTAAGACTCCATGGTATTTACATTTAAATTTAGTTATTTAGCAGACGCTCTTATCCAAAGCTACTTACAGGAAGTACAGGGACATTCCCCCGAGGCAAGTAAGGTGATGTGCCTTACCCAAGAAAGCAATGTCATTTGGCACGGCCGGGAATCGAACGGTATTGGTCTCTGTTGTTAGTTCTCACATAGAGAAACTGCTATCTGAAAGTTAGGACTGAGAAAAAATTTATAGAGTGGATGGGGGAATTAGGAAACTTGGGGGACATAAAAAGGGAAACAAGGGAGTTCGAAAGGGAAGGAGGGGTGGTAGCTCTAATCACAGTTGGGACTGTGAATTTTCCTTCATGTGCCAGAATTTCTAAAGAGCACGCTCCCCAGTAATGAGCGATAATGAGAGGCAGTGATAATCACTGTGATAGGTGGCCTCAGTGGACACACTGGTACTCCATTGGCTGGGCGGGGACCAGCCTGCCATTGAGAGGCTATCAGTGTGGAGGTGCTGGAAACCCACGCCCTGGCTGATGTAGCCTAGTCCTGTGGGTCTTTGAGCCAAAAAGTGTGACACACTGGTCAGTAACCTTGGCTGGCACAATCCTTGATGGCAGGTTTGGGCATATTAAGATGTGTGCTTTTGTGTGTGTGTGTAGGTGTACTACCACACTAACAGTTCTGTTCTGTGTCTGTTAAGGCAGAACTGCTAAGAAAACGACCCACTAACAAGAAAAAGGCCTTTTGCCTTGGACGGGAAGTTCTGCGTCTTCTTTTTGGCAAGAAACTGAACTGTAAACTGTCTCTTCATGAGGATCACTGGTCAAATACTTAATTTGCCTCAGAGATTACCTTGATACTGTCCAAGGATAAACATGAAGCCATGCCTTTTTCAGGATGTGCTCTATCAAAGAAGATTAATCAAAACCTTAGTTGCCAGATTGCTGGTGGATTGCCCAGTTTACAGTGGGAATGTGTGTACAACTCTTCCTCTAACTCTCATCATTTGATCTATGAGTCGCTCAACATCACAACATCACGGTGGTGCACAGTCAATCTCCACTTCAATCTGCAGAGTGTGTTTTATAATGTGTTAGATTTCACCTTACATTCCCCAACAGTGGAAGTAAGCAATTCTGTGATGTGGTGCAGGAAAAGGATGGGAACTGAGGTCAGCATACAGCCATACTCTTGAATGTTTTGTATAATTATACTTAGGACTTCCGCAGTTCATGTTGAAATTGTACCCAGACAATGGCATTAAGAAACGTGCCCTCCCTTGACAGTCTGGTCATCCCCCAGCATGTCACATCAGTCTTGGCCTCAATGGGCAGTCAGCTACAGAGGCCAGCCTGTTTCCTATAGGATGTCTGTATGGTCTGTGGAAGGCTGAATGGGATGGGGTGGCAACCCTTACATCATGGGAAAACAAACATCCGGAATTTATCATGAACAAATCTGGACAGATATTAAACTGAGAAGTATTTCAGAAGAGATGCAATCCCCTTGTAAGAGCCCATGCAAAATCTTTCAGAAATCAAGACAAGTCCTGTTGTGTCACCTTTGCGTGTGTGGCTTTAACTTTGGATGTGTCTACGTGAAAAAAATGATATCAATTACCTAAAATGTATTCATAAACCACAAATAAAACAACTATAAATCTACAGAATCTATTGTAGCATGACTTGTGTCGTGCAAAGCACAATGGTCATTGTCCTGAGGATGTCCCAGGGGATTGTAACAGAGCAAGCAATATATTTCAGAAGACAGGGTTTGATTAATTACATTTGTAACTATTAGAAATGTGTCCTCATATTCTATGACAATGAACAGCTGGCACTCAATCATATTCATCATATTAATATAAAGATGAATGCCAATATTTATATTAATTATTATAATCAATGTCTCAATGTACCTACTGACAAAACTTAATGTAACTTCACAATGCCAACAGTATTTAATATACCATAAGAAGAAAAAGAAAAAGAAGAATGGAATACATCTTTATCCAAATCATCATCATATTCACGGAATAAAATATCATTCTTCCATCCCTCAAATGTAGACTCGAAAAACCGGTTATAACATTGTTATTGTGTAGCCTTTATAATACAAATCAAATTTAGGATACAATAGAACGCAATCCTTCTTAGTTCTTAGATTAATTATGTTATTCGGTGTTCAGCAGGAACTTAAATAGAAATTAAAATTAAAAACAAATAAAAATTATTTACCACAATGTATTTAAAAAGCTCTTTAAACTCAAGAGGGGGGAAAGTAGCATTGTTCATCTGGGCTCAGGAGGATCGCGGAGCCCTTTTCATCCGGTAATTGACGTAACGAGGTCGGGGCTGCGGTGGCGCCTAAGAGGGAAGGATACTTTCGAGTAGCCTATTCATCCTTCACGGTCATACCCGGAAATTTTTAAAAGAGTGTTGGACGGAGGGGAGGGGGGAGGATGCAAGAGATGAGGAAGATTATGGGGTTCCTGTCTCACTCGTTCACATCTCTTGGCCTATAAAACCACCGAGAACATGTCCCTGACATTGTTGAACTACATGCGCACAGCAGGTGCCCGTTTGTACAACTCGGATAAGTGATAGAGAGGTGGAGATGGCTCAAAGCGTTCTCATTTTGAGATTAGGGATGTTGATTCTCGTTTTGGGATTAACAGGTAAGGATTATATTGAATTAAAAAATGTACTAGGCTACCATGACAGGTTGGGTTATCATTGCTAATATTGTGTTAATTAATTTGTTGCGTAATTTTGGTTTACGGGAAAGCTTTTATGATTGTATAGGCAATTGATTTCAACCAGTAATCTCTGGAATAAAAATGGGAATGCGTTCTCAATGAAATGTAAAATAAAATTGTAGTTTTTCTCTATATTTTAAAGTAAATTGTAATCAACAGCATCATCTAAATTTCAGTGATTTACATCTGAATAATTAATCGTTATTAATTAATAATTTACGATAAATAATAATCACCCCCTCTACAGTTGTTTCACTGAATGTCTGTCTTTTCTTAATTAAAAAAATGAGTTCAAAGAAAAGACTGTTATTCTTCTAAACCCCAAAGGAATTTGAGATAGTGGTAAAAAGAGATTTAAATGAAAGCATAAAAGTCACAATAATGCCAATAATAACTCCCACCTGGACTTGTTACTACCAGTTACCACTATAGTCCAACAATAAGATTAACTGATGCTTAGCTAAGTCTTCAACATCAGGTCATGCACTTTTGTAGCATTAATGAGAAGGAAAAGGACGTGGAGACTGACTGCATAAGCAGTAAGCTGCTTCTATTTTCCTCGACTTTCCTCTACATCAAGGTCCCAACACAGCCAAGGTCTTCCTTGATGCCTGGCAGCATACTGTACTTAATACTACAAGGCCATTTCTGATGTCAAACAATCGAAAATTAACACCAACATACGCACACATGCATCTGTCTTGTTGTCTTTTCCAAGTTTGTTCTCGTTGTCCTAAAGACTTAAGTCTAAATGACACTATTATTTCGATATTATCTCGTTAATGCGTATTAAGTTATGTTTTTCATTGCTCCTCATCGTCCTACCCTCTCCTCCTTCTCCTTCTTCTCCCCTCCTTTCTTCCCTTTCCTCTCTCCTTCTCAGAGGCTAAGGTAGAGATCATCACAAGTACAGCTGATGTGAATTTGGGAGAAGACCACATGTTGCTCTGTAAAGGTTGGTAGTCTATTCTATCATCTGCAGATTAAATGAATCAGTTTAATCAAAGCCAATAGGAGTTTAACACAAGTATAATGTTCTCTTACGATGACTGTCTAACTGAAAGAATTCTGTATTCTCTAATTTCTCTGTCCATCACCCCTTCACAAACACACACAAACACACACCTCTCCCCCACACACCTTACGTGGGTTAGCAAATGTGGAGGGGGACTTCATCTGGTATAAAGATGACCTGGAAGTGGATGAGGATGTGGAAAAGGTGGATGAGACCAGCAGCAAGTTGTTCATCAGAAAGGCGAAGATGGGTGATTCTGGACGTTACACGTGTGAGTGTACACCTGATAACGGACGTAAAAGCAGCAATTCGCTCACAATCTTTGTCTATGGTAAGTCAGGGCACAGACAAACATTCATGTTGTATGGGGTTGAGGTGGGGGCAGGTTTGACACCCAGCCTTACAATGTACAGTATGTACTGTACATGCACACACCCATACACACACTAACTACTGTATATAATCCCTATAGAGCGCCCATCGTTTGGGGACACCCAACTCTTCCATGAGTTCCTGGTGGGCCAGGATGCAGTGGTTCCATGCATAGTGACTGGCCAGCCTAAAGTTGAAGTCCGCTGGATCAGGGATGATGAGGTTGTGAGGCGAGATGGTAAGTGGGGCTCCCTCACAGCGAAGGTTTCTAATTGTATTGCGGCGTGCTGGTTGCAATAGCTCAGCATGTTGCCTGCCTTGGGATTGGTGGAAAGGTGGCAATGAGTCCAGGGTAAACCTCTTTTCCAGCTTTCTGTGATCTCTTTCCTTCCACAGCAACATCAACCCAATCTCAAACCCACCCCAACCCTGGCTTAAAACGCCACCATTGACATCCTAACAGAGAAAATGTGTCTGGGCGTGCATTGGAGTGTGCTTGTGCCTGCCTGTTTCTATATGTGTGTCTACCTACACCCATGTGTGTTAGCTTTCCACAGCTTATGCCTTTTATGTTGTTGAGTAAAAGACAGAATGGCCCTGATGGTGGCATGTCGAACGTTTGTTCGTCTTTTCATTTCTTCCCTCCCAGGTATGCGTGTTAGCGTTATGAGTGACAACTCGCTCCAAATAAGAAACATAAGGAGGACAGATGGTGGCTCCTACACGTGTGAGGGCAGCTTCAGGGGACGGCAAAGCATATCCGAAAAACTTGCCATCTCTATCACTATTAATGGTGAGGCTTGGGGATGGCATGGGGGAGGCTGGAGGGAGCAGTGATGGACAGGGAAGATCTCATTCTTTAAGGAAGTGGTGAGGAGTCTGTGTGTGAGTGTGTGTTTGTGTTTGTGTATGTGTGTGTGTGTGTGTGTGAGGGGAGGGGGGCAAGGGAGGGACGGAGACCATGTGGTGATCTCACTTAACTGACTACACAGGAACCAAATCCCACATATTTTGCTTACCTAAAATTTTGAATTTCAACATTCAAGCACATACACACAAAAGTACCCCCTGCTTTGCTCTTCCACAGCTCCCCCTACAGTGAGGATCCACGAGGAGGTAAAGAGAGTAGTGGCAGGACCAGAGACCAACGTTTCCCTTATCTGTTTGGTAGACGGGCTCCCAAAACCTAACATTTCCTGGACTTTGTAAGTCTGTTTGTGCGTATGTTTGTGTGTTTGTATGTATATGTGCACACATGAGTATGTGATTGCTATGGAGAGATAATTTTCCGCCCACGGAGATGGAGTGGAAGAGAAAGGAAGATAGCGATAGTGGTCATTTTCTTTCCACACACTTTCTACTGTGTGTCTGTTTATGTGGACCACAACGTTGCAGTGAACTAATGTGGCGTACCATTTTAAGAATGAGCGTGTGTATTTGTGTAGAGAGACTGTGTTTGTGTTTTGCAGTGTTGTATGTGTCTGACTTCCTTCTAGTCTTATCAGCAGTGTAGTGTTGCAACATACAGTACTTATGCCCATTCTTTCCTCCCTCTCAGGCCTGCTACTTTCGACACCACTCGGCACCAATTCAACTCGGACCGTAGCGAGCTGACCCTATACTCAGTTGTGAGGAAGGATTATGGAGAGTATGTTTGCATGGCCAAGAACAAGATAGGAGAGAACAGTGCCACCATCATGCTGGATGTTTCAGGTCAGGACTAAAATACAACAATACTCACCACATTTGCCTTTGTTTCATGTCAATTTGGGAAAAAAAGCAACATAAAAATACTACATTAACTAAATGTAACTGTAGAACAGAACAGATCTTATGGTTATTAAAGAGAGCATGCGTGAAAATAGTGCATATACAAAGTAGGCTACATCCGAAAATTAAAGATCCAAAAACGTGTAGTTCTAACAGTATTCGGTTGTCAATAAAGTAACGGTCTCAACTACAATATGACATTGTACAGTGCAGTGAAACATCTTATAAAAATATCTTGAAAATAATTTTTCTTTTTTCAGAGCACCCGGTGGTAGCCTTGAGTCAAGAGGCGGTGGATGTGAATCCAGGAGAGGATGTGTTTGTCTCATGTAACGTGTCAGGCCACCCCACACCCTCACTGCTGTGGATCAGTAACACAGGACACCCTCTAGTAAGACACACACACACACACATACTAAAACACACATGACCACACACACACACAACCTTTATTGACCAATTCTGTGTGACTCTGTGCCCAGAACTCCAGTGAAGGTAGGGTGAGGGTTGAGGATGGCTCACAACTGGTGGTGGAGAAGGTGGTGCCCTCCAATGGGGGTGTGTACAGCTGCATGGCCATCAGCCCTTCTGGCAACATCTCCAAAGAATTCAGCCTTCAGAGTAAGGCTGGAGTATGCCTCCTTTATAGACTTTACCGACATATTTCACCAATATCATTCCTCCTCACCCTCAATCTGTCTCACCCCTCCACATGCTCACCCAAAGCCCCATTTCAACCCAACCCACTTTTCTTTCACACCCTCCAGCCCCTCCTTACTTTCTCATCCACCAGAAACTACAGACTGTAGGACTGAACAACATCACCAGAGCCAATTGTATCACTATTCAAAATTAGATTTTAGATTTTTGATGTTGGTTCCAACTAACATCTTTCTTCCTCTATCCCCTTACCAGCCCACCCTGGCCCTCCAAGCCAGGTGAGTGCCTACCCAGGCCCCACCTCAGTCATCTTTTCTCTTGGGAGGACACAGGTAGACGGGGGCTCTCCAATTACTCACTACACCGTACAGTGGAGGAAAAGTGCTCAGGACCCTTGGAATGAGACAACTGTCCCAGCCATAGGTAAAACACATCTAACAACATTCCATACTAATAATTACCGCTGCAGTTTCTGCACGGGATAGTGTGTACTATCCCGGATGGGGATATTTGGTTTGTAGCAGAACCATGCAAAAACAACCTACATCAAATGGACTGAATTAGGATGTTGGAGACAGAACAACATGAAGATAAATTCTGTACATTTTCACGTAGAATTGTATGGGATTGGACGGAACAAGTGTAAAGTGCAGATGTGTTCATGTGTATGTGTGTGTGTGTGTATGTGTGTGCGTCTGTGCAGACCCTGTGGCAATCACATCCCTGAAAGCATACACCTCCTACTCTGTACGCCTTTCCCCCAGTAACCGCCTGGGTCGGGGGGACTTTTCAACTCAACAGACTGTTCAAACGCAAGGCTTTCGTGAGTATCACACACACGCAAATGCACACACGCACACACACACACATTACGCATATCATTAAAATCAGAATCAGAAGGTATTTTATTCGCCATGAATGTTTGCACAAACAAGGAATTTACTTTGGCAGGAGGTGCATACATTAAACATATGGGAATATTGAAACTTAAATATGTGGACTAACTATACAAAAGGAGCAAAGTCTAGCTCATACTAAGGGGGGTCTAGCTCATACTAAGGGGAATAACAAATAAAATATAAGTAGCCATAATATAAAATATAAGTAGCCATAATATAAGATATAAGTAGCCATAATATAAAATATAAGTAGCCATAATTAATATTCACAAACACACATTTCTCTAAATTTCTCTCTGTCTCTCTCTCTCTCTTTACCCATCTATCTTTCACACACACACACACACACACACACAAAATGTAACTTTATCAACTTCCCTTACAGAAGAATTTATGTTTTATCATGTTCCCATGTAAATGTTTACTAAATTGTATTTCACCTGTATTTCACTTGCTGCACATGCTCATCTGCCTCATTCACTCATTGCAATCTTGACATCATCACCTGCTCGCCGATGCCCATTCACAATCCTTTTCCACCCCAACCATGATGACATCATCACATTCCATTGGCATCCACCCAACCAGGAGGTAAAGATTAAACCTTGTCTGTGTTTGGTGTTCGTCTGTCTGTCTGTCCTTCTCTCTAATATTTAAATGTAGTCATTTAGCAGACGCTCTTTTCCAGAGCAACTTACAGTAAGTACAGGGACATTCTCCCCGAGGCAAGTAGGATGAAGTGCCTTGCCCAAGGACACTTGTCATTTGTCAGGAATCGAACCGGCATCTTTCTGATTATAATAGCCCGACTCCCTAACCGCTCAGCCATCTGACCCTAATATGTACCGCCTCATGTTGTTCTGTGTCTCCCCAGGTGAGCCTGATAGCCCACTACTATTGGCACATGAGGCTAAAGGGGAGGGAAATTCCTTCTCTGTTCCTCTCAGACAGTTGGATAATGGAGGCTCCCCCATCACACAGTACATTCTCCGCTACCGAAGGGTCAGTCTGCACGTGTGTGCGCATGTGGGGCTGAGATTATTGAACAGCTAGTTAGTCGGTTAGAACATTTGTTAGTTGATCTACTGTGTATATACTTACTTACATGCACTTGACATTGGTCTGTGCTGTCATGTGCAGGTGAAGGAAGGTGAGGAGTGGACAGAGAGGAAGTTACCTTCCAACTCTACAGCACTGCACCTGCAGGACCTGCAGTACAACTCAGACTTTCACCTGGAGCTGCAGGCTGCCAACCTGAATGGCTCCTCTTTCCCAGCCAAGCTGGACTTTAGCACCCCCAAGGCTGGTAAGTATCGTCCACACCCAACTTTTACCTTCTCTGACCACCTGAAATGTATTGCTCTCTTGAGAAAAATATTCTCTGTGTCGGTCTCTTTCTTTTTGCTTCCCAGTTGCCAAGGCCAGAAATGGCGTGGGTAAAGGAGGCATTGTTGGCATCGTCCTGTTTATATTCCTGATGCTATTGCTAGCGGTGGATGCCACCTGTTGCTATACCAATCGCTGCGGCCTGCTCATGTTCCTGGCAGTCCGTCTGTTTGGTCAGAAGGTTTCAGGTCTGAAGACCCTGGAGGAGGGAGATGGCACAACTAATGGGTACGTTTGAACGAAAAGCAGGAAATTATTCATTATGGCAATGAGTGAAAACAGACGTTTGACACATCTTATTGAGATTAGTGCCATATGATTTATGACCAGCGGAAGTTAAAACATGGGTATAAGTCTCCTCTGGTATATGTGTGTGTTCCCACTGCAGAGACTTGAAGTTGAACGGGCTAGAAACCCCCAGAGGGAGTGTATCTAAGCAACAGGCTGTTAACGGCAACCAGGGCGGGGCTGAGGTCACCTGCGACAAAGCTCCTCTCACGAAATTCGAGTAGGTCACCCCAGGTGGACACAGACAACCCCTCTCTTCCATGAGGGCTGTGATCCATAAAAATGGCAGAACCCCTCCAATACAATGATGGTGTAACTCTGTCCAGCTTGCTCTCGAAGCTCTGCACGGTGGTTAGATATGACATTCGCTGCTTTAGAACGTGTTCATCATGTGGAGGGGGGCTGGCCATTTTTAACACCCTTTTGATAGCTAGCATGTATTCACATCACCAAAGTATTGACGGGTCTAGAAGAGTGACAGAGAAAGCATGGGGGTTTCAAGAGACATTCAGCTCGTAGCTCCATATGACATCTGTCACTCCTGCGTCTGTTTGCATGTTCACGGACTGTATTAATTAACACGCGCTGATGTCTACCCAGCCAGATAACTCTGAATACAGGCTGTACAAGACTTCTGTTCCAACTGATAAAGACCCTGTAACTTCTAACTTAAACCCCTTTCCAAAATAATTTCCTCTGGCCTGCAGGAAACCACCCTCCAGTGGAGACCCTGTCATTGATGCCTGAGACACGGGTAACAAAATAGAACCAAGGACATGCACAGTATTGTATGGCTTGGATCCAACAGCAGACTTCAACAGAGGACTGAGGAATGGGGACAGTTGCAGAATTATATTTATCTGTAAAATGGAATATCTTATCAGAGTATTATTATTCAAACTCAGTTCAGTAATTATTGTGTTTTTCAAGTATTTCAAGTACTTCAAGACTGTTTCATTGCCATTGCTGCAGTGTGTGACCGAAGTCATCTATTAATTTATTTATATATCATGACATATACGATAGAATCTGCTCACACAACTACCAGCAAGAGAAATTAACATTCATTTAAAGGGCAGTATCAGTCTTATACTGTATTTAACTTTTCATTTTATATTGTACATGTTATCTTGTGGACATACCCTCGGTCTCCAACATATGTTGATTGTGTAATGATTCTGAAATATATAACACACTGTACATTGTATATACACATTACAGTTATGTATTTTAATATTTGAACATGACATTTGAACTCCTTCATTGTGTTGTTTATTGTAACCATGTATTTTACACCACCATGTATTTTAACATACACCGTGTTCTATAAAACATGAAAAATGTATTATGTTAACAGTTGGATTTGATGGAACCAAATGTTATTGACTCACCTCTTACAAATAGTTAAAATTACAATATGTAATAGCTAATCCCAGACTACAGGATGCTATTTATGATGAGCAGGATGAGAGGACACCCTGGCACACCCTCCACTGCAATAATGTTTGACAAGCACTGTTGGCATGAATTAATTTCTTGACCATTGTGATGATAGGCAGTTTCATGGACTGTTTCGGTAAATATTGGTCCCCGGGCTCGTTATCATCATGTAAAACACTTAATTAAATCAATTAACACAAGTATATTTTAAATAGAACATTTTATGACATGTCGTGAACTGTAAACAGTCTCTCCTGAGAACTACAGAATAGTCATTCCCATCAAAGATTTGCAGCAACTTTATATACAACAAAGTGTTTAAGTGCTCGTTGAATCTTTATTAGACTATTGAATGAATTACACAAAATTGACCGGAAACAGGATTGGTAATTTATTTTTCATTACATATTCATTTATAACTTTTTTGTATTCATTGTAACATTGTTTCAAACTGACGAACATTGTTTCAAACAAGACAACCACATGGTCTTGCGTTAATAGCTCTAAATAATTTTTCAAGCGTTAAACATTTCAAATGAATGGCCAAGATTAACAAGTTAACTTTCCCAGCCCTATAAAACAACCTTCAGACAACCAATGGATGGAAGTTCCCATACAGACAGGTAGGCTGGTGCACAAAAAGGAGACACATCACAAAGTGCTGAAATATATTTATTGTTGATTATATGTATTATCTTGGAATAAAATGAAAAGATAAGGCTACATAAATGTTTGAGTTACATATTAGATCCTGTAGACTATTTATCATAGGCAAATTAACGCTCATATTTATCATCAACGCTCCAAGACCCCGCCCACTCAGTGATGTTGGTTGTCAAGACCCCTGATGGCATTGTGAAGTCATCTTTGGGGTCACCGTTGTAGTTGCCACAGATACCTTGGAGGTTGTCATAGTAACTGCTCGAAATCGTGACCATCACAAGTGTGCTCCAGTCAAAGCTGACCTCTAACCCCGCAGATGATTGGATGGTTCCTCTAATACCAGACATTGTGATCTCGATGTTGCCAGACTCGAGAATGACTGGGAGGGACCTGCGGACACCATCCACCTGGGAAATGTTGAGAAACAAAATATTAAAAAAAAAACCAAGATAGACATTTTTACAATCATCAGGAATCTAGTGATTAGCTTACAAAGCCCACCTCTACACTTCCCCTCTGGCCAGACAGGATTGAGATACGGCGGCCTAAGAGGTACACAGTTGTGGAGCGGAGGTAGGAACCTCTAGAGTTTCCCCGCAGCTCGTTCTTGGTCAGGATGGTGAAGTCAGTCAGGGTGGGGTCTTGTCTTGTGGTGTTGACCAGGGTGTAGGAGCGGGTGCCCTGGAAGGAGAAGAGGGTCCCGTCGAAGGTGGAGAAGTGTGGGTCTCCCATAACCCAGCATTCAGCCTTAGACAGAGCCTCACACACCGCCTGGTCCTTCTCCACCACACAGCGCTCCTTTTCCCTGCACTCCATGTCCACACATGGATCTGGACACACAAAATACAGAAACGTAGGTAAGAAGGGTAAGAAAATGTTTTACTTTATTAGAACTCTTTGTTAGATACTGCTTGTTGAACATAATGTGTTATATACTATGGACATGATATGCTGATTAGGAGGTCCTATTTAGTATGTGTGTGTTTCTGGACTGTTTGCAGCATTATTACTTTACACAGTCTGAATCACAAAAAAAATATTTTCACGCATACCTCTGAGGTAAAGGATAGGTTTACTTTGTCAGTCAGTTATTACCTTTCAAGTAGCATCCCAAGACTCCGCCCTTCACCCTACACTCATCCCCCTTGTCACACTGGTTGTTCTGACAGGTGAACTGCCCTGCTTTGCAGCTGCACACCTCTTGACACTCTTCCATCATCACCGACTGGCCGGACTGACAACGACAATCAACATCATTAACAACAATACTAGCTGACAGTAGGTTATTTTGTTTCGTGGCATTACGAGTGTCAAGTCACCTTGTAGTACCCCCCCTTTACCACACAGCCACAAGTGTCCATAGCAACACACTCTCCCCCGTCAAACACCAGTCCTTCATCACACTGACAGCCCTCCTGGCAGGGGGGGCAGCGGGCAGGGGCACTTAGGGAGGCACAGGTGGAGGAGCAGGTGTCAGAACACAGCTCATAGTGTGTTCTTGCTGGACACTGTAGGGCTGGAGAGGGGAGGGAAAGAGAGATATCAGTGATACAAAGAAGTAAAAGTAGGTCCGATCATTTCTATTGTCAATATCAAATGTGACTCACGACAGAAGGAGTTGTTTCTCCAGCTGATGACTGTGGCACCAGCCCCCTGACAGAGAGATGCATAAATCTGGATGTGTCGACACAGTACTTCCTGTCCCCCTCCTGGGAGTGTCAATTCTTTCACACACGCCTCATAGTAGCTGGATGGGGGTACTACTGCATGGCAGGCAGCGAATGGCCCCTGGCGTGCCCTGATGATGTCACAAGCCTTCTCTGACTCTGGCTTTTTCTGCGGCTCAGGTTCTGGACAGACAGACCCGTTACATCCTGTCTGACATGTGACCCCTTTCTCTGATATCACCCACCCAGCGGTGAACGCCCCCTCTGAGAGTGCCTGAGTGTCGTCGGGCAGCCTGAAGTCGTCATTAAGTTGGTTGTTATAGTTACCACAGAGACCAAGAGTAATGCCATTGAAGGTGGAGGGGAGATGCACTATAACCCCGCCCACGGTGTCATAGGTCACCTTTAGGCCGGGGTCTGTTACAACAACAATATTTACTCCATTCTGATTGACCAATACTTTTCCTTCACTTAAGGACAGAGGGAGAGGGGCCCTGATTTCATTCACCTATCAGAGGAGAAAGAGAACTTTAGCTGGTGTAAGGTGTATTATGTAATATAAAAGGACAGATATGAAAGAGAGAGTCGGATGAATGGATGGAATCAAAGGGATACCTACCACTACTTCCCAGACCAGTCCAGGAATCATGGTGATCTTGTAGATGGATGTCTGTATTTCAACCCTCCTGGTCACTCCCCCCTCACCAGTCTGCTGCTGTACTATCACAGTGAAGGGTGTCATCCCTCCATCCTGCTCCACCTCCACCAACTTATACACACAGTCCCCATGCACACTGAATGCACGCCCATCAAACGACTTGTACTCCCTGACTCCTCCCACATGGCAGGTGCTAATCTTTTTAGGGACACAGGCCAGTATGCCATCCCTTAACGCACACTCTTCATTGGCTCCACAGGTGAAGGTAGTGTCACATTCAACTTCACCATCGTCAGAACACACACAACGAGGGCTGCAGTGCCCCCCAGTGCCTTGGATGAACACCTGGCCGCTGGTATAATATTGGCCCTGGTACACACAGCCACACTCTGCCACAGGAACACACATGTTGTCGCTAAGCAGGAAGCCGTCATCACATATACATCCCTCTTTACAGGGGGCGTTGTTGCAGCTGTCATCCTCCTTTAGTTGGCTGCAAGTCTCAGGACAGCCTGGGGCACACACCTCGTAGTGGCTGTTGGCTGGGCATGACGATGCTAAAACACAGTAATACACACAGAGAAGACATACACAGTAAATAAGCTGAGGGTTTCAAGAAAGGAGTCCTTCATTCACCATGCATACAGTAACTGCACAATATGGGTGTTTGCTTTCACGTAAGCCCTTATGTAATGAAATAAGTAACCATAACAACAGTGACGGAGTCAAAGCCTCCATTTACAACTTTGAAAGACTTTAACAAGAAGCTAATTAAGCAATAAGCCCCAAGAGGCCGTGGTTTAACTTGTAATTTACAACAATGAGTGACTTCAATATTTAATTTAACTTATTTGAAAATGTTACCTTTCTGAATGTACTGTGTCAGTGTCACGTAACCGCTCATCTCACATCCCATTCGCTACTAAGTCAATCTACTTCAGACAGGCTGCGGCCAACTACATTATTTTCTTTTTTTCAATCTAGATTTTATTTGGGGACAATGACATGGCTCGATAGCTGGCTAGTCATGTTGTTAAACATACTGGCAAATTATAATTACAGTTTGGAGAATATGTCACTTTGATACGGTCATCTCACATCCATTTGCCATTTAACTCGCTCCACAGGCTGCAGTCGTACTGTAGCCTACAGTATACCATACTATAGACGGCCGATACTTTCGTGAAAATCTTAATATTGATTTTGGGACTGTGACATGGCTGGTTAGCTAGCAAATCTTCTTGTCAAACATACTGTACAATTATATTTACTGTTTGTCAACCGTACACAATGTTATTTCCTTTGAATCTTGCTAGCATTATGTTAGCCTTCGAGCTAATAGCTCAGCCAAGGGAAAACCAGTGAGCTGAGCGGACTTGAAAACATAAATTAATGTTTGTAAAAAAAAAAAAAGGATAATGCCCTTTGAGGTGTCCAACATCATCTGATAATGGACTCCGCTACGCGTCTGACGGTTCACGCCTCCGCATCGTCCATTATCAAGTGATATTGGACACTTCGTCGGGCATTATCCCATACATAGTGGACACCCCTGCAGCCAATCAGAATCGAGTATTCACCCAGACCATGGTATAAGCGTGTTTAACTCACGGCAGAGACTGTCTGATCTCCAGGTCTCCACTGTGGCTTGTGCTTCCTGGCAGGCAGTGGTGTAGGTTGTGAGGGCGCTACACAGGACAGATGCATGGCCTCCATACGCACATAGATCAAACACACAGTCCTCCAGGTAGTCCTGGGGGTCTACCTTGGCGTGACACTGTCTAAACGGGCCAGACTTGTCAGTTATCCGTCCACAGTACACCCCCGACTGATATTTCTGCCTCTGGGTTGGGTCACATTTTGGACACTGGCCCCCTGGACAATCATTGGAGCATCCCACAGCTCCACCCACCTGCCAGCTCGACCCGAAGGCAGTGGGATTGGGTGCTGAGCTTCGGTCCGGTTTGAGGAAGTCATCACCCGGTTGGCCATTCCAGTTCCCACAAAGGCCGGCGGTGAGGGCCGAGTATGAGCTGGGCAGTGTAAGAGCGACGTGGCTCCTCCAGTTAAACTTTAGAGTGAGGCCAAAACTTGTCCTTACCACGCCAAAGTAGCCAATACGAATCACTGACAACTGGCCAGACTCTGCCTCAAATGGAAGGTTTACATACTGGCCAAGTATCTGTAGACAGACAGAAAACAAAAAGAAAATAATACTAATATAGAACAGCATTCAGTCCAGTCAGCATTTCACTGTCTGAATGTCAGTCTGTCTGCCGCAACGTTACCTACACATTACAAGTTAAAGTATTTCAGAATTTTTATGAAATTACAATGGCAGCTACTGTTAATTTAAGCTTTTGTAATAAATAAGTCCTCAGGGTTGGTTGACAGAAGTTAGAGCACAATGCTCTATGTAGCACCCAGCTAGATTGTTAAATATATTGTTCTATTGTATTTCTGTAAAAGAAAGAAAAACGTGGGCTGGTTCAGTTGTCCCTGGTGTTTAATGACTTTTCTTTTCGTCTGTGTTGGGTGCGGACAGGTGTCAATTTGGTTCCAGGCTACTGAAGCCAATCAGTGCCAATCAGAGTTGGTAAGATATAGTTTTTTTGTTGGGAGGGGGCGTGAATGAGAAGAACAAGAAGACAGATCGACATCGAGAGGAGGAAGAGAGACGCTGAGAGTTGGGAGCGAGTTCATTTTTACCTGTTGTAGTTGGAAACGGGGGATTTTGTGTCGTTGGTGTGGCCCTGCTGAAGTGGGGGAGTGAACCAGCAAGATTCAGTAGAACTGTAGAAATGTGTCCACAGCTTACCATAAGTTTTCCAGGACTGTCGCTGCTCAAGGTCAGGGTATGGTTGAGGACGGTGATGGACACTGTCTTGGTGTAAGCCACGGCCTTGTTCCTCCCCCGGTTCTCGTTCTGAACCTGAACCTCAAATGGGGTCAGCAGGGAGCCTGTACCCACCAGACGGGACAGGACGTAGGTGCAGGTTCCCTGGAAGTCAAACCTTCGGCCATCAAAGGTGCGGTAGTGGGGGTCACCAGAAGCTTGACACGTAGCAAAGGATGTTGGATAGCAGTCTCTTACGCCGTTGCGTAGCTCGCACACTTCTGACTTCTTACATGTGGTGGACTCACACTTAGCCTCTGCCTTTCCAGGGACACACTTACACTTCTTATTACACTGGCTGTCGACCCAGAATGTGGTACCTGCAGGGTAGTAGCGGCCCTGGTACTGGCAGCCACAGCTTGTGCTGCGCACGCAGCTTTCCTCACTGAAGACAAAGCCACTGTTGCACTGGCAGCCCTCCACACAGGGTACCTTACACTTGGCTGGGGCGTCTAGATCAATGCAAGAAGCAGGGCAGGCCGAACTACAGGCATCATAATGGCTGTTGGCTGGACACTGCAGAGCTGGGGAGAGGATACATAAAGTTTATATCTGGGATTAGGAGCGTATGCAGCATATGACACCATCTAACAAGAGGACACTTGGGACCGGAGGGAAGGAATAAAGAGAAAAAACTTACGGCATTTAGCGTTCATCCTCCACTGGGGGCTGATCTTTACACCCTTGGCCAGACAGGCATCATCGTAGAGTTTCAGGTTGTCACAGAAGAACATTCTGGCGCCTTTGTTGATACACACGTCAAAGATACAGTTGGCAAAGAAAATGCTAGGGTCCAGGGCCTTGTGGCAGCTGGCAAACGGCCCGTCCGTCTTGGTCAGGATTCCACAGAACTCGTTTTCCCCATACCTTTTCTGGAGCTGGGGGCTGCATTCCGGACAGCTCCCTTTACAGTCGTCATTGCAAAATCTGTCTTTATCATCACCTTTCCAACTCTTGGCAAACTCAAGCACCGTGGGTAGAATGGTATTTAAGGGGCTAGTCCGATCATCTCCACGATCACCGTTGTAGTTTCCACACAGACCCCCAAGGAATCGGAAGTAGCTGCTGGGAACAGTAATGTAGAGATGCATGTCCCAGTTGTACTTGACCTCCAGACCAAAGTCAGTGGTCAGGACAGCATAGCGCCCTCTCTGTACTATGTTCAGCTTCCCCCCAGCCAGGCTGATTGGTAGGTAGATCAGCTCTCCGTTTACCTGGGAAAGAAGGGGGGATCAAGGGTTATGATACCACACATTAGTCCTCATCTTTATTTACCACAGACTTACCTGCAGCATTTGTTTATGCCATATTGTATGTCTGACCTCATATTTCGGAACATTTGATCTCTCACCTGCACCATAGACCTCTGACTGCTGATGACCACAGTCTGATTGTAGACAGTTATGGTCACTGTCCTGACATAGGACACTGTCCGCTTTCCTCTGTGGTTGTTCTTGGTCAGTACTGTAAATGCGGCCAGGCCCTGTGTCAGATCAGTAACTGTTGCCATGGTGTAGGTGCAGGTGCCCTGGAAGTCGAACCGATACCCGTCGAAGGTCCGGTAGTGGGGGTCTCCTACCGCGTGGCAAGTTGCCTTGGAAATGTGAACACATACACCTTTCTGGCACTCTTCCTTCTCCCTGCATTTGATGTTGTCACAGGGATCCGGGGGGGGAGTAGGAAGCGCTGCAGCTAAAGGTGGGCAGGGAGGGGTGACATAATGTTCACTTTACGCTTCTCGGCTCGAGAGTTTTAACAGAATATATCTGTTTACAGATATATATAAGCAATAAACAGTAATATTCCTGGAAATGTGTTGCCTGTCTCTGAAAGAATACATCTGTGTAAGTATTGTAAAGGTGTAGGATCAAAGAACTGAGTATGGCGTAGCGAAAAGTAACATCAAAGAATTTACCTGAGGAGCATATGCCTGAGGTACCATAGCCATCTCTCGATTTGCCTCCATAGACGTATACAGACAGAATTGAGTCTCCCTCGATGATGAAATGATTCTCTTTCTCACCCAGACTGACAATGCTCCACATGTACTTGTCATCTGGCAGGAAACGGTTCCACTGAATCTGGCCTTTTATTTGTTTTTTGCCTTTTTTGGTATTTTTGCCATATATCTTCACACTTTGAACCCCCTCCCGCAGTGATAGAATAACTACAGTACTGCGGAAACCATCCAGGGTGTCCACAGACCAATCACTGGCCGACTGGGAGGAGGGTAGGATGGAGGTCAGGAAGGGGTCGAATGGTTTGTTGTTGCTGTAATACATCACCATCACCTTCTTGTTACTTTGGATCAGCAGAGGAGAGTCAAATGTGACATGCTCAAAGAAAGTCTGGCCAGCCTGGAGTTTCTGACTTTTTGCGGACTTCCCCCGAATAACTGTCACCACTGTGCCATTCTCAGTGGCTAGGATGTGGGCCTGGTCCAGGGAAGGTCCAGTTGGGTGCATAGCAGGGACAAGGTAGGAGGTGGACAGGAGGTGAAGTGGAAGGAGCTGTTCATATACATGGTTGCAAGGGCCCTTGAACCAAGAGCACTGGTGCCCCGCCAAAACTGCCAAGGGGTGTTGTGACTTCACCTGCATCCCTGTCAAACTGGATTTACTTTGCAGCAGGTAGCTCTGATATGGCTTCAAGATCACATTAATGTTCTGGCCAGCCTTCCAAGTTCCAATGCCGTTGATTTTGACACTGGTAGGTGACTGAAAAGTGACTGTGTTAGGCAGGGGTCCGTTCACTACAGCTAGCTGCTTCTTGAAGCTAGTCCCATGGACAGGGGTGTAAGCCCAGTATTCTACCCCCAACTGATGGGACGGCAGTACTTTGGAGCCGTCACCCGTATTTGGGCGGGTGTTAAAGGCAACCAATGAAACATCGGCGCTTGAGGACACCTGGACAACGCTGAAGGAAAGGCCAGATTTTTGGAGCTCTGCTTTTCCAGGCAGCGTCACCCATTTGGTTTCCTTCCCACCTAGCATTACTGTGGTGCTGAAGGGGGGGGATTCGAGACGGATCTGCACTGTAGCGGGGATCCCTTGGGAGGTGATGGCCAGTTGCAGCTTATGACTTTCATGACCCCCTTTGTAGTTGGTCAAGAATGCTGTGATAAACTCTTTTCCCACAGAACAGCCTTGTGTCACTGCAGACAGAAGTAGGAAGACGGGGAGGGAAGAGAAGGAGAAAGGAAAGTGGAAGGGTAGAAAGACATTTTGGAGATTTACATTTGAGAGCGCTTAGTTTTATTGCAGTTCCCACAGGTTGTGAAAATCCTTGAAGGTTTTTGAAAAAAGGACATGAACCTTGAAAGTACTTGAATCCATGTTGATATATATACTGTATACATGTTTATATATATACTGAAAAACAAACCATGAAACCATATACCAAATATAGGATGTGAATATAAATTCTTGTCACTCACTGTTCTATTCAATACAAAACTAATGAATTTGCTCTTTCAAATGGAGATAATACTCTTGGGAGTTCAGTGAAATCCTGTGGGAGTTCAGTGAAATGTGGAACTATAATACTGATCCTCCCTGACAAAATCTGTGCAAATAAATGTATGCAGTGTATACTATTATCTTTCATCGAGTACAATATTTAGGTTGCTTCTTCAATTATCACACCCCTGTAAATCCATCTGAGCCATTTCAAAATTCAATTTACATTTCTTCCATGTTTGGTTTGTTAGCATTGCATTATCATTATTATTAAGACAAAAGCATCTTTGTTTAAATATTTTGATCAAATCAAAATGAATGTGTGCTGTTGACAAGCAGCAAGGAAATTCACCCATGCAATCTAGCTTTCTTTCTGTCAAATTAAAATACTTTGTTTGTCAAACAATACAACTAATTAAGTTAATTGTTCTGACATGCAAAATCATAATCATCAAGTTTTAAATGAATAAAGATTTGTAATTACAGTAAATCAACTTAATAAAAACGGAATACCAGTTGCTATCATATCCATAATGCTGAATATTGTTTTTGAAGTAATCACTTTATGAAATGTTTTCCCATTGCTACAATGCTAACACATTTTTACTTGATCCTAGCAATGTTTTCATCATCTTTTGGAAGATGTTACTGCTTTCAGGAATAACATTAGAGAAGTTAAAACTGGTTCTTACCTGAGAACAGTGCCACGGCAACACACAACATCACAGGCTTAATCTTCATGTCTGATTTATTGTGAGATAAAGGTCTCTTTTTGAAGCTGAGCCCTGTAATATATAATGTTTAAAATAGACATCAATATAATTTAAAGTACACATCAAAAGACAGGAGAGTTCAATATACGGTACACATCGAAAAACCGAATAGTTCAAACACAATCATGGAATCATACAACATAATAAATAAAATATTTACTAAAATACATACTTGTAGGTTCACAACAACTGTTTAACAAGTTTCAGAACAAGGATTTAATCTGAATGTTACATACTATAGACCATGAGTGCCCAATGTAGTAAGCAATACACTAATATACTTTTAGTAGTTTCCATGTGCTGCTTTCAGTTGAATAGGCAATGCACCATACACAGTAACTGTATTGTATCCAATGCAAACATGGCTAAACGTGTTCATACTATACCTGTTAAGGCTCTTTGCAGAAGAGGTGAGATGTACAAAGAGGATAAGACTCTTATATGGAGATGAGAACCCATCCTTCAAAATCCTAATAATTCAACAAGATTACTGCATGTAAGCATAACGTCTGTGCATATTGATTTAAGTGCTATTAACAAAGCACAAACATTGAAACATGTCACTCCTACTGATGTTTCAGGAAAACATTTCAGTTATTATAGACGGACCATAAACCATGCTCTACAAATGTATTTGCCTTGATACAGGATATCATTTAACCACATCCTAGATAACAAACTAAACAGCTAATTCCAACCTTTTTCCCAGAGAAGACATTGTCATATGCCATTTACACATATTCTCCATTTAACTGGCTATGATAAGGTTAAAGCAGGCTGGCACCAACAGATGTTGACATTACTGGATGACAGTGCTGACTGAACAAGACAGTAGATCAAACACTTCACTTTCATATCCAAAGGTGCTTAAATGCATGAGGTGAATGAGGTTCAGTGACAAACTAGGATTAGTCCGTAAACATACAGAGAAGAACTGTAAATATGCTCAGTGTTTTTACACAGTATAATAAAGCTTGATTGGTTGCACACATGGTTGCACATAACTTTAAACTAAAATAAGTACATTACATTTTTAGTTGCGACCAGCAGCTCTTTAGTTTGTTCGCTATGTCATTTGGTTGGTCAATTGGTCCACAAACATCCCCTGGTCACAGTTTTCACCCTTGGAGGCTGAAATTTGTGTCCCATAATTATACAGTATGATCAATAGTGGGGGGAACTGTCCTCCTGCCCCCCCATAGAATTACGCCTATGATATATACCATGGCCAAACTTTGTAGAAAGACACACCTAAAGAGACAGACATACTGTACACACTCAGAAATACAGACACACCATTTTGCCACATCCTTTTTCATAAGTTATGAAAAGTTTGTCATAAAGCTTTGCAGGAATTGTCATTAGATGCTGTCGTTTTAAATTCTGGTAGTTCTCTATTGGTGTGGGCTAGTCCACCCCCTACACTTCAGCTACACATTGTGAAAGGTATAATTTACATTTAGTCATTTAGCAGACGCTCTTATCCAGAGCGACTTACAGTAAGTACAGTAAGTCTCCCTGACCAACTCTAATGCTAATTAAAGTTAGCTAAACTAATACTAACCAAATAATATGACTTAACAATTATCAAGAAAGTTAAATTGAATACTCATTCTCATTATATTCTAAGCATTCAATGACTGTCTGCAATCTTTGACCCTCAGACATAACATTTTAAAATCATTTAGCAGATGCTTTCATCCAAAATAACGTTTCAAAGCAACACATCCTGTCAAATAAATATGAGATACATTTTAAGTACATTTATAGCGATATGTCATATATAATGCCGACTATGGCTGGATAATGCGAGCCCCAGTATGAGTAAAATAAAACCCCTCCTTAGTGCGTGCCAACACAATTGAAGCTCAGCTACAGAAGTGATTGTTCAGTTAAACTCCTTACATGAACTTTTAATCAAAAGTACATAAGCCACCTTTTGTAATGATAACATGTTTAGTATACTCAGGGTGTGTATTCTGTACACTTGTTCTACACAGAATGTACTTTTGGTGGATTAGGCTTGGTTGAGCATGAATAGTTGACACGTTTAACTGTGAAATTATGTCATAATAAGTCAACAACAAATTCAGAATTGTTCCTCAATCATTTGTTTAAAAAAGCTTTTAATAAACTTTAGTTGCGTACAATATATACAGCATCTACACACTATAACATATATTTAATACAAACTGAATAAAAAGTAACAAGATCTTAAAAATTAGGAAGGTACTTTAGTACAAATGGAATTGGGTTAATAATTGCCCTTGGCATGCCAAAAAAAAACACTGTTCTCTTTACCTCAGAATCTCGCTTCCAGTTGACAATCAGGTTAAACAGATTCAGGTCCTTATTAGATAAAAACAGACCAGACATGATCATGTCACTCCCTGGCCTGCCACCACAGATATCAATGTTCTGACTGGCACCAACATCAAAATAACTGTGAGAGGAGAGAAAAGAGGGGAGAAAGAAGATTGGGGTAGTGGAATGTAAGTATTAAAGTGTATTAACTTAATGTTCAAGATACAAAGCCATGGTAAGCTTCTTACTAAGGAATATTGGAACACATGGCATCTCCCAACAGGCTAGAGGAAGACATTTTTGTTAACCATCATTAGAATACCTTGAAATTACAATTACACAAAAACATATGGTGTCTAAAACAGACCTTTAGCATGCAGAGATGTTTTATGTTCTTAAAATTTTTGTGATACCTTTATTCATAAGGGTGACAATGGCAGAGGCGATTCAGAGTTTTAAAACTGGGGATGCAAAGGGCAGTGATTTTTTTGGGTGCTAATTATTACAGTATGACAAACTATGATAGAACATTCAACTAGGGTGTGCAAATGCATCTCCTGCACCCACGATAAAATCGCCTATGATTACGGGAAAAGGCAACGTCTAAGTATAGGAAAACGGTCATGGACAGACAAACTAGGAAATACAGGTAATCCAAGAGAAGCGTCGGGAATACAGGCAGTCAAAATCACGGAAGAATATAGTAAAGAGAACCGCTCGGTCTCGGTTAGTATACTAACACAAGACTTCGGAAAGACCATGGAGGAATGAGGGGTATGTGCAGCAGGGCTGCCAACTTTTCAAAAAACCTTGGAGTGAGGTATGGTGGGGGCAACCAAATTATTGCTGCAAAGCACCCCTGCCTGCCAGTTTAACCTCATCTGGAATTGTGCTCTTTATCATTTGGCTGATGACATCCACAACTTTAAAGACGTATGCTTCATGTTTTGGCTTCCCGCAATGTTTTTTGGGGGCTTGTTGTTTTGATCATTGACCTATGCACGTTTTGTAAAGTTCTCTCTAAGAAGTCGCTTTGGATAAAAGCGTCTGCTAAATGAATAACTGTCAATGTAATGTAAATGTATAGATGTTGTCTTTTGAAAGGAAAGTCACAAGAGAGCCTCTGCCTTTTCCCTCAGTGTCATGGTGCTTTTTGCTTTGGTCATACAGCTATGTAGGTGCTGTTGAAGACACTGCAGCCTCTCCTTTATGTCTTCTGTAACTTAGGCCACATTTGCCAATTACTTTTGTGACATATGCGCTCCACTACCTGCCGCTTTTTCTTTACTTCATAATGGAAAGACATTTGGTTTCCAGTCAATAAACTTCTCACATCTGCCTTTTTAGCCATTAAAAAGTAAGCATCTGCACTATTTTTGTGGGCATTACTTTCCTCAATCTTCTGAAAAACATGTTTCCACGCACTCATACCTCCCTTTATGAAAGAACCTGAACCTGCAACAGGTGCAAATGCCAAACACACAGAAAAGTACATAATCTTTTTTCATTTTGTCAACCATTTTCGATTGGTTTTATCCTTTCTGTGATAAACCTTTGTTAATTGTCGCTATACCTGTTGAGGATGATAACAAAAAAATATGTCAAGGTCATTTGACTGAGGATGAGCAAGATAAACTAATATAGGCCTATCAGTTTCCTCATCTTCACTAATTGCTTGTTGCACAGGGACTATCTGGCTGGCTGCTGTTGTCAGTGCGTGTCCACTACAGCGGAGCGGGAGCCGCGGAGCGAGTTGGAATATTCACGACTTTATGTAAATGAGGAGCGTTAAACGCTTGCTTTGGCCAATCAGATTGTTTTCTTGTTTCTTGTAACGAAGCAACCGTTCGTCATGGTAAACATTTCTCGGTTTCAGAGTTTTAAGATGGAGGAGAAACTAATCAGTACCTTTCAGAACAAATGTAGGCTACGTAAGGTGACGAGACTGAAATTGAAAGATTAAATACAATCAATGAGGAAGGTTATGGGGATCCTGTTTGTCTCATTCGTTCACATCTCTTGGCCTATAAAACCACGGAGAACATGTCCCTGACATTGTTGAACTACATGCGCCCAGCAGGTTCCCGTTTGTTGAACTCTGACAAGTGACAGTAGAAATGGCTCAAAGCGTTCTCCTTTTGAGATTGGGTATGCTGATTCTTGCTTTTGGATTAACAGGTAAGGATTATATTTAATTAACATTTTTACAATGCTACCATGGCAGGTTGAGTTATCATTGCTAATATTGTGTTAATTTGTTACGTAATTTAGGTTTACGTCCCATCTTTTATTATTGGATAGGCAATTAATTTTAACCAGTAATCTCTGCCATAACAATGGCAATGCGTTCTCAATGAAATGTAAAATAGACTATCATTACAAATCAGAGCAGATAGAAAACTGTGAACATTTTTGTGATGTTTTTACTTTGTGTATGTTTTTTTTTATATCTTAAATGTAAGTGTGATTTACATCAGAATAACGAATTGTGATTGATAAGTAATAATCGCACTCCCCCCTCCCCTTTTCCCCCCAGTAACTTCTACAGTTGTTTCACTGAATTTCACAAATCATCTGTTAATGTTTTATGTCGAGCCGAAGCAGATAGGCCTGTAATGAAATCATTTAAGATTTTTATAGCGTTTCGAGCAGTTTATGTTGAAATAGGTCTTGCTACATGGGGACGTTTGCTTTCTTTGAAAAAAAAAACTGTTCAAAGAAAGAACTATTAGTCTTCTAACCCCCAAAGGAATTTAAGATAAAAGTAAAAAAAAAGATTTAAATGATAGCATAAAAGTCACAATAATGCTAATAACTCATACTCCCAGGTGGACTTGTGTTAGTCCAATAAGATGAGCTGATGCTTAGAGGAGCCTGAGCAGTAAGTTGATTCGAATGTTCCATTCCGATGACTGTCTAACTCAGGGGTCCCCAAACATTTGTCTGCGAGGGCCAGATAATTTTACTTTCTTTATTGAGGGGCCGGGTCGGAACAGAAAATTACTTGGGCCGGAGTAACTAACAGTATTATTGTGGAGATTTTATTATGATTTTAAATGTATTCATTATGCTAAATTAGTTTATTATGCACCGTACATTCGTACATATCAAAGCATATATACAGCCTATTAAAAGAGCATTATTAATATTGTAAAAAACTTTTTTCATATTCATTGCTATTGAAATCAAAACATCTAAAACCAATTTTTTTTCATATATACAGTGCCCTCCAAAAGTATTGGAACAGTGAGGCAAATTCCTTTATTTTTGCTGTAGACTGAAAACATTTGGGCTTGACATCAAATAATGAACGTGAGACCAGAGATCAACGTTTCAGCTTTTATTTCCAGGTATTTACATCAGGATCTGATGCACAACTAAGAAAATATCACATTTTGTTTGAATCCACCCATTTGTCATGTGATCAAAAGTATTGGAACAGATATACTTAAAACATATTTAAGTGAATAAGACTTAATATTTAGTTGCAAATCCTTTGCTTTCAATAACTGCAGCAAGTCTGTGACCCATTGACGTCACCAAACTTTTGCATTCTTCCTTTTTGATGCTTTCCCAGGCTTTCACTGCAGCCTCTTTCAGTTGTTGTTTGTTTTGTGGGGTTCCTCCCTTCAGTCTCCTCTTAAGCAGGTAAAATGCATGCTCTATAGGGTTTAAGTCTGGAGATTGACTTGGCCAGTCTAATACCTTCCATTTCTTGCCCCTGATGAACTCCTTTGTTGTTTTGGCAGTGTGTTTTGGGTCGTTATCTTGCTGCATGATGAAGGCTCTGCCAATCAGTTTGGTTGCATCTTTCCTTAAATTGGCAGACAAAATGTTTCTGTAGACTTCCGAGTTCATTTTGCTGCTGCCATCATGTGTTACATCCTCAATGAAGATTAATGAGCCCGTCCCAGAAGAAGCCATGCAAGCCCAAGCCATGACATTACCTCCACCGTGTTTCACAGATGAGCTTGTGTGTTTGGGATCATGAGCAGTTCCTTTCTTTCTCCAAACTTTAGCCTTTCCATCACTTTGGTAAAAGTTAATCTTTGTCTCATCAGTCCATAAAACTTTGTCCCAGAATTTTCGAGGTTCATCTCTGTACTTTTTGGCAAATTCCAGCCTGGCCTTCCTATTCTTCTTGCTAATGAGTGGTTTGCATCTTCTGGTGTAGCCCTTGTACTTTTGTTCATGAAGTCTTCTGCGAACAATAGATAGTGATACCTTCACTCCTGCCATCTGGAGGTTGTTGCTGATCTCACTAACAGTTGTTTTAGGGTCTTTCTTTACAGCTCTCACAATGTTTCTGTCATCAACTGCTGATGTTTTCCTTGGTCTACCTGTTCGACGTCTGTTACTTAGTACACCAGTAGTTTTCTTCTTCTTCAGGACATTCCAAATGGTTGTACTGGCTATGGCCAATGTTTCTGCAATGGCTCTGATTGATTTTCCATCTTCTCTAAGACTCACAATTGCTTGTTTTTCACCCAAAGACAGCGCTCCGGTTTTCATGTTGTTTTCACCTCTGAATACAGTCTGCATAGACAAAACCTATCTTACTCAATCTGAACCTGAGTGTAGACATTCAGTGGTATTTATTGATTGAATAATGTATGTAATAGGACACACCTGGGCAACAAAACACACCTGTCAGTCACATGTTCCAATACTTTTGCTCACGTGACAAATGGGTGGGTTCGAACAAAAAGGTGATATTTTCTAATTTGTTCATCAGATCCTGATGGAGATCGAAGGTGGAGAAGTGGGGGTCTCCCATAACCCAGCATACAGCCTTTGACAGAGCCTCACACACCGCCTGGTCCTTCTCCACCACACAGCGCTCCTTTTCCCTGCACTCCATGTCCACACATGGATCTGGACACAAAAAATACAGAAACGTAGGTAAGAAGGGTAAGAAAATGTTTTACTTTATCTGAACTCTTTGTTAGATACTGCTTGTTGAAAATAATGTGTTATATACTATGGACATTATATGCTGATTAAATATGCCTATTTAGTATGTGTGTGTTTCTGTACTGTTTGCAGCATTACTACTTTACACAGTACCTCTGAGGTAAAGGATAGGTTTACTTTGTCGGTTATTACCTTTCAAGTAGCAGCCCAAGACTCCGCCCTTCACCCTACATTCGTCCCCCTTGTCACACTGGTTGTTCTGACAGGTGAACTGCCCTGCTTTGCAGCTGCACACCTCTTGACACTCCTCCGTCATCACCGACTGGCCGGACTGACAACGACAATCAACATCATTAACAACAATACTAGCTGACAGTAGGTTATTTTGTTTCGTAGCATTACCAGTGTCAAGTCACCTTGTAGTACCCCCCCTTCACCACACAGCCACAAGTGTCCATAGCAACACACTCTCCCCCGTCAAACACCAGTCCTTCATCACACTGACAGCCCTCCTGGCAGGGGGGGCAGCGGGCAAGGTCACTTAGGGAGGCACAGGTGGAGGAGCAGGTGTCAGAACACAGCTCATAGTGTGTTCTTGCTGGACACTGTAGGGCTGGAGAGGGGAGGGAAAGAGAGATATCAGTGATACAAAGAAGTAAAAGTAGATCCGATCACTTCTGTTGTCAATATCAAATGTGACTCACGACAGAAGGAGTTGTTTCTCCAGCTGATGACTGTGGCACCAGCCCCCTGACAGAGAGATGCATAAATCTGGATGTGTCGACACAGTACTTCCTGTCCCCCTCCTGGGAGTGTCAATTCTTTCACACATGCCTCATAGTAGCTGGATGGGGGTACTACTGCATGGCAGGCAGCGAAAGGCCCCTGGCGTGCCCTGATGATGTCACAAGCCTTCTCTGACTCTGGCTTTTTCTGCGGCTCAGGTTCTGGACAGACAGACCCGTTACATCCTGTCTGACATGTGACCCCTTTCTCTGATATCACCCACCCAGCGGTGAACGCCCCCTCTGAGAGTGCCTGAGAGTTGTTGGGCAGCTGGAAGTCGTCATTAAGTTGGTTGTTATAGTTACCACAGAGACCAAGAGTAATGCCATTGTAGGTGGAGGGGAGATGCACTATAACCCCGCCCACGGTGTCATAGGTCACCTTTAGGCCAAAGTCTGTTACAACAACAATATTTACTCCATTCTGCTTGACCAATACTTTTCCTTCACCAATGGACAAAGGAAGATGGGCCCTGATTTCATTCACCTGTCACAGGAGAAAGATAACTTTAGCCGGTGTAAAGTGTATTATGTAATATTAAAGAAAATATATAAAGAGAGAGAGAGTCGGATGAATGGATGGAATCAAAGGGATACCTACCACTACTTCCCAGACCAGTCCAGGAATCATGGTGATCTTGAAGATGGATGTCTGTATTTCAACCCTCCTGGTCACTCCCCCCTCACCAGTCTGCTGCTGTACTATCACAGTGAAGGGTGTCATCCCTCCATCCTGTTCCACCTCCACCAACTTATACACACAGTCCCCATACACACTGAATGCACGCCCATCAAACGACTTGTACTCCCTGACTCCTCCCACATGGCAGGTGCTAATCTTTTTAGGGACGCAGGAGAGCAGGCCATCCCTTAACGCACACTCTTCATTGACTCCACAGGTGAAGGTAGTGTCACATTCAACTTCACCATTGTCAGAACACACACAACGAGGGCTGCAGTGCCCCCCAGTGCCTGGAATGAACACCTGGCCGCTGGTATAATATTGGCCCTGGTACACACAGCCACACTCTGCCACAGGAACACACAGGTTGTCGCTAAGCAGGAAGTCGTCATCACATATACATCCCTCTCTACAGGGTGC
The DNA here is from genome assembly GCF_021917145.1 of Hypomesus transpacificus. Classification (NCBI taxonomy): domain Eukaryota; kingdom Metazoa; phylum Chordata; class Actinopteri; order Osmeriformes; family Osmeridae; genus Hypomesus; species Hypomesus transpacificus. The sequence goes on from NC_061061.1 coordinate 15,416,791, forward strand.
CCTAAAGCAGCTGTCATCCTCCTTTAGTTGGCTGCAAGTCTCAGGACAGCCTGGGGCACACACCTCGTAGTGGCTGTTGGCTGGGCATGACGATGCTAAAACACAGTAATACACACAGAGATCACATACACGGTAAATAAGCTGAGGGTTTCAAGAAAGGACTCCTTCATTCACGATGCATACAGTAACTGCACAATATGGTTGTTTGCTTGCATGCAAGCACTTAAAAGTGTGTTTAACTCACGGCAGAGGCTGTCTGATCTCCAGGTCTCCACTGTGGCTTGTGCTTCCTGGCAGGCAGTGGTGTAGGTTGTGAGGGCGCTACACAGGACAGATGCATGGCCTCCATACGCACATAGATCAAACACACAGTCCTCCAGGTAGTCCTGGGGGTCTACCTTGGCGTGACACTGTCTAAACGGGCCAGACTTGTCAGTTATCCGTCCACAGTACACCCCCGACTGATATTTCTGCCTCTGGGTTGGGTCACATTTTGGACACTGGCCCCCTGGACAATCATTGGAGCATCCCACAGCTCCACCCACCTGCCAGCTCGACCCGAAGGCAGTGGGATTGGGTGCTGAGCTTCGGTCCGGTTTGAGGAAGTCATCACCCGGTTGGCCATTCCAGTTCCCACAAAGGCCGGCGGTGAGGGCCGAGTATGAGCTGGGCAGTGTAAGAGCGACGTGGCTCCTCCAGTTAAACTTTAGAGTGAGGCCAAAACTTGTCCTTACCACGCCATAGTAGCCAATACGAAGCACTGACAACTGGCCAGACTCTACTTCAAACGGAAGGTTTACATACTGGCCGAGTATCTGTAGACAGACAGAAAACAAAAGGAAAATAATACGAATATAGAAAACTATTCAGTCCTGTCAGCATTTCACTGTGTGAATGTAATGTCTTTTGTAATAAATAAGTCCTCAGGATTGGTTGACAGCAGTTAAAGCACAAAACTCTATAATCTTTATATCTTATATTCCTATAATTGCTTACAGCGAGATGCAGTAGAAATGCGTCTACAGCTTACCACAACTTTTCCAGGATTGTCGCTGCTCAAGGTCAGGGTATGGTTGAGGACGGTGATGGACACGGTCTTGGTGTAGGCCACTGCCTTGTTCCTCCCCCGGTTCTCGTTCTGAACCTGAACCTCAAATGGGGTCAGCAGGGAGCCTGTACCCACCAGACGGGACAGGATGTAGTTGCAGGTTCCCTGGAAGTCAAACCTTCGGCCATCAAAGGTGCGGTAGTGGGGGTCACCAGAAGCTTGACACGTAGCAAAGGATGTTGGATAGCAGTCCCTCACACCATTGCGTAGCTCGCACACTTCTGACTTCTTACATGAGGTGGATTCACACTGAGCCTTTGCCTTTCCAGGGACACAGCTGCACTTCTTATTACACTGGCTGTCGACCCAGAATGTGGTACCTGCAGGGTAGTAGCGGCCCTGGTACTGGCAGCCACAGCTTGTGCTGCGCACGCAGCTTTCCCCACTGAGGACAAAGCCACTGTTGCACTGGCAGCCCTCCACACAGGGTTCCTCACACTGGGCTGGGGCGTCTAGATCAATGCAAGAAACAGGGCAGGCCGAACTACAGGCCTCATAATGGCTGTTGGCTGGACACTGCAGAGCTGGGGACAGGAGACATACAGTTTATAGCTTGGATTAGGAGCGTATGTAGCGGACGACACCATCCAACCTGAGGACACATAGGACCGAAGGGAAGGAATAAAGAGCAAAAACTTACGGCATGTGGCATTCATCCTCCACTGGGGGCTGATCTTTACACCCTTGGCCAGACAGGCGTCATCGTACAGTTTCAGGTTGTCACAGAAGAACATTCTGGCGCCTTTGTTGATACACACGTCAAAGATACAGTTGTCAAAGAAAATGCTAGGGTCCAGGGCCTTATGGCAGGTGGAAAATGGCCCATCCGTCTTGGTCACGATTCCACAGAACTCATTTTCCCCATACCTTTTCTGGAGCTGGGGACTGCATTCTGGACAGCTCCCTTTACAGTCGTCATTGCAAAATCTGTCGTCATCATCACCTTTCCAACTCTTGGCAAACTCAAGCACCGTGGGGAGACTGGTATTTAAGGGCTAGTCCGATCATCTCCACGATCACCGTTGTAGTTTCCACACAGACCCCCAAGGAATCGGAAGTAGCTGCTGGGAACAGTAATGTAGAGATGCATGTCCCAGTTGTACTTGACCTCCAGACCAAAGTCAGTGGTCAGGACAGCATAGCGCCCTCTCTGTACTATGTTCAGCTTCCCCCCAGCCAGGCTGATTGGTAGGTAGATCAGCTCTCCGTTTACCTGGGAAAGAAGGGGGGATCAAGGGTTATGATACCACACATTAGTCCTCATCTTTATTTACCACAGACTTACCTGCAGCATTTGTTTATGCCATATTGTATGTCTGACCTCATATTTCGGAACATTTGATCTCTCACCTGCACCATAGACCTCTGACTGCTGATGACCACAGTCTGATTGTAGACAGTTATGGTCACTGTCCTGACATAGGACACTGTCCGCTTTTCTCTGTGATTGTTCTTGGTCAGTACTGTAAATGCGGCCAGGCCCTGTGTCAGATCAGTAACTGTTGCCATGGTGTAGGTGCAGGTGCCCTGGAAGTCGAACCGATACCCGTCGAAGGTCCGGTAGTGGGGGTCTCCTACCGCGTGGCAAGTTGCCTTGGAAATGTGAACACATACACCTTTCTGGCACTCTTCCTTCTCCCTGCATTTGATGTTGTCACAGGGATCCGGGGGGGGAGTAGGAAGCGCTGCAGCTAAAGGTGGGCAGGGAGGGGTGACATAATGTTCACTTTACGCTTCTCGGCTCGAGAGTTTTAGCAGAATATATCTGTTTACAGATATATATAAGCAATAAACAGTAATATTCCTGGAAATGTGTTGCCTGTCTCTAAAGGCATACATCTGTGTAAGCATTGTAAAGGTGTAGGATCAAAGAAATGAGTATGGCGTAGTGAAAAGTAACATCAAAGAATTTACCTGAGGAGCATACGCCTGAGGTACCATAGCCATCGTGCTTTTTTCCTCCATAGACGTAAACAGACAGAATTGAGTCTCCCTCGATGATGAAATTATCTTGTTTCTCACCCAGACTGACAATGCTCCACACGTACTTGTCATCTGGCAGGAAAGGGTTCCACTGAATCTGGCCTTTTTTGTGTGTATTTTTGCCATAGATCTTCACACTGTGAACCCCCTCCCGCAGTGAAAGAATTACTGCAGTACTGCTGAAACCATCCAGGGTGTCCACAGACCAATCACTGTCCGACTGGGAGGAGGGTAGGATGGAGGTCAGGAAGGGGTCGGATGGTTTGTTGTTGCTGTAATACATCACCATCACCTTCTTGTTGCTTTGGATCAATAGAGGAGAGTCAAATGTGACATGCTCAAAGAAAGCCTGGCCAGCCTGGAGTTTCTGACTTCTTGCGGACTTCCCCCGACTAACTGTCACCTCTGTGCCTTTCTCAGTGGCTATGATATGAGCCTGATCCTCGGAGTGTCCAGCTGGGTGCATAGCAGGGATAAGATAGGAGGTGGACAGGAGGTGAACTGGAAGGAGCTGCTCATATACGTGGCTGCAAGAGCCTCCTAACCAAGAGCACTGGTGCCCTACCAAAACAGCCAAGGGGTGTTGTGACTTTACCTGCATCCCTGTCAAATTGGAACTACTCTGCAGCATGTAGCTCTGATACGGCTTCAAGGTCACATTCACGTTCTGGCCAGCCTTCCAAATTCCAATGTCATTGATTTTGACACTGGTAGGTGACTGAAAAGTGACTGTGTTGAGCTGGGGTCCGTTCACTACAGCCAGCAGCTTCATCATATTGTCAGGCCCAGTGACAGGGGTGTAAGCCCAGTATTCTACCCCCAACTGGTGGGACGGCAGCACTCTAGAGCTGTCACCCGTATGATCGCGGGTGTTAAAGGCAACCAATGAAACATCGGCACTTGAGGACACTTGGACAACGCTGAAGGAATGGCCAGATTTTTGGAGCTCTGCTTTTCCAGGCAGCTTCACCCATTTGGTTTCTTTCCCACCTAGCATTACTGTGGTGCTGAAGGGGGGGGATTCGAGACGGATCTGCACTGTAGCGGGGATCCCTTGGGAGGTGATGGCCAGTTGCAGCTTCTGACCTGGGTAACTCCACACATAGTTGGTCAAGAATGCTGTGACAAACTCTTTTCCCACAGAACAGCCTCGGGTCACTGCAGACAGAAGTAGGAGGACGGGGAGGGAAAAGAAGAAGAAAGGAAAGTGGAAGGGTAGAAAGACATTTTGGATATCAAGATTGTTTTTAAATTTAGACTTTTTTTATTGCAGTTCCCACAGGTTTTGAAAATCCTTAAAGGTCTTAGAAAAAAGGACATGAACCTTAAAAGTACTTGAATGCATATTGATATATATACTGTATGCGTGTTTATATATACACTGAAAAACAAACCATGAAACTATATACCAAATATAGAATGTGAATAGAAATGTCAATCACTGTTCTATTCAATACAAAACTAAAGAATTTGCTCTATCAAATGGAGATAATACTCTTGGGATTTCAGTGAAATCCTATGGGAGTTCAGTGAAATGTGGAACTATAATACTGAACCTCCCTGACAAAATCTGTGCAAATAAATGTATGTATGTGTATACTATTATTATTCATAATTCAAGTACAATATTTAGGTTGCTTCTTCAATTATCACACACCTGTAAATCCATCTGAGCCATTTCAAAATTCAATTTACAGTTCTTCCATGTTTGGTTTGTTAGCATTGCATTATCATTATTGTTAAGACAAAAGCATCTTTGCTTAAATATTTTGATCAAAGCAAATCAAAATGAATGTGTGCTGTTGAAAAGCAGCAAGGAAATTCACCCATGCAATCTAGCTTTCTTACTGTCAAGTTCAAATACTTATTTTGTCAAACACGACAACTCAACAAGACGATTGTTCTGCTATGGAAAATCATCATCAAGTTTTAAATTCAAAAATATTTGAAATTACAGTAAATCAACATAACAAAAATTGAATAACGGTTGCTATCATATCCATAATACTGAATATTGTTTTTTAAGTAATCTATTTTTTCCCATTGCTACAATGTTAACAAATTTTTACTTGATCCTAACACAATGTTTACATCATCTTTTGGAAGATGTTACTGCTTTAAGTAATAACATTAGAGAAGTGATAATGTTTGTTTTTTTACCTGAGAACAGTGCCACCGCAATACACAACAGCACAGGCTTAGTCTTCATGTCTGATTTATTGTGAGAAAAAGGTCTGTTTTTGAAGCTGAACCCTGTAATATATAATGTGTAAGATAAACATCAATACAATTTAAAGTTCATATGAAAAGCCAGAAGAGCTCAATATGCGGTACACATCAAAAAACTGAATTGTTCAAATACAATCATAGAATCATTCCCCACTATTAATAAATAACATATTTACTATAATAATGGTTGTAGGTTCACTACAATTGTTTAACATGTTTCAGAACCAGGATTGAATCTGAATGTGTTACCTACTGTAGACCAAGACTGCCCAATGTAGTGTGCAATACACTCATGTACTTTAAGTAGTTTCTATGAGCTGCTTTCAGTTGAATAGGCAATGCATCATACTTCTTACTTCATACTACTTACAGTAACTGTATTGTATCCAATGCAAATATGGCTAAAAGTGTGCATACTATACCTGTTAAGGCTCTTTGCAGAAGAGGTGAGATGGACAAAGAGGAGAAGACTCTTATATAGAGGTTAGATCAACCCATCCTTCTAAAATAATAATTCAACAAGATGACTGATGCATGCATGCAAACATTTAGTCATTTGGCAAACGCTCTTTTCCAGAGCAAACATAACATATGTACATATTGATTTGAATGCTCGTAACAAAACACCCCTAGGTTTCAGGAAGACATTCCAGTTATTATAGGCAGACCATATGGACCATATGCTTGATACAGGATATAATTTAACCACATCCTAGATAACAAACTAAATAGCTCATTTCAACCTTTTTTCCCAGTCATAATCCAAACAGTACAGTATTAAAACATTGGCTATGCATCTGAACCACATCATGGAAAACTATATGACAAAACCATGCAATTTTTCCCAATTTGTAAACTCAGTGTGCAAATTCTGGGGGTTTGGGGGGGGGTCTGACACCCCCCGATTAAGGTTCAGACCCCCCCAAAAGAAGTAAAAACCACAGGTCGGGAGGGTCAATACATTTATATATCGTTCTTACCTGTAATCGTATAGTTACTATATTCATTCAATAACAGGTTGGTGATACACAGAAATGTTGACTTTATGGCAGGGAATATCACACACAGTATTACACAGACTGCCATAGTCAAAATTCACTCAATAAACACAGCGCCAGTGACCAGTGCCCTATAAAACTCAAGAAACACCACGCGCGAGTGACCAGGCAGTGTGCAATACAGAAGCTTGTTGAATCACCTCAGTGTAGCGGTGCGTTCTGCGTCGTGAGAAAGTGCAAGAAAGGCAAGTTTGCTATCTAGCATAGATAGCTGAGCATTTATCTAACTGCTGCACAAATGTAGCCTACATATTTTCATAGTGAAAACTTAGTGAAAAGAATGCCTTTGGGACCAATCTAACCCTGGTCTAAGTAACCAATCAGTATAATTTACATAATTTCATTAAGTTACAGAATATTGCAGTTCATAAGCATTTGTACAGGGAGTCAGATGGCTGAGCAGTGAGGGAGTCGGGCTAGTAATCAGAAGGTTGCCGGATCGATTCCCTGCCGCGCCACATGATGTTGTGTCCTTGGACAAGGCACTTCACCCTACTTGCCTCGGGGGGAATGTCCCTGTACTTACTGTAAGTCGCTCTGGATAAGAGCGTCTGCCAAATGACTAAATGTAAATGTACAGTGACAAAAACCTTTTGGTGACATAATTGTCAATAAAGTTAACTTGAATACTCATACTCATTATAGTCTAAGCATTTAATTAGGCCACCTGATGTTCAATAAACTCAGGGTGTGTATACTGTACACTTGTTCTACCAAAAACTCACTTAAAATATTCTAGAAGTTGGGTCACATGATCAAAACTTGCTTTTCATAATTAATTATTGTCATAACTCAAAGTTAATTTATTTTGTAGCAGAATCCTGATATTCTCAGGACAAAATCATTTCTGAGTGGTATAATGAACATAATTGTCAATAAAGTTAGATTGAATACTCAATGTATTGAAAACTCTAACGTAAAGTAAGACGAGGGGCCCCTCTCCTCGGTGTGTGCCAACACAATTGAAGCTAAGCTAAATAATTGTTCAGTTGAACTACATAAACTTTTAATCAAAAGTACATAAGCCAGCTGATCTTTTGTAACGATAACATGTTCAATAAACTCAGGGTGTGTATACTGCGTAAAGAAGACGAAAGCCCCTCTCCTTGGTGCGTGACAACACAAGATACTATACAAATACAATGTACGGGAAATCCCTGTCTTATTTTATAAACAGACTTCCGTGTTAGTTTAATTCATGGTGAACGTTAGAAACTGTGCATTAGAAAAATGTTTTATTCTTTAAATGACTGCCATTTTCATTAGATTTGCTAAATAAGTATTATCAGGTATTTAGGTTATTGTTAAGAGTTTTAAGAGGGTAATATTGTGACATGAATGAATACACAATTCTTGCGCGGATGTGATATTCAGTAGTCAAATATCCTTTGTACCTGTCCTGAAAACTGTTACCGCTCTCATTGATTACACTCAATATAGCATCCACTTATTGAAATACAATTTACAATGGCCAATTACAGTAAATTGATTTCCATTAGTGTAGGCCAACTGTTATATAACCAAAAACTCACTTATACTCACAAATATTCCAGAAGTTGGGTCACATGATCATGACTTGCTTTTCATAATTAATTAGTCATAACTCAAAGTAAATTTCTTTTGTAGCAGAATCCTGATATTCTCAGGACAACATTAATTCAGAGTGGTATATAGGCCAAGCCTTGCTCTTTACCAGATACTTGTGACTATATGTATAGTATGCCTACTTGCTTGCATTAGCAACAAATCATTTTAATAAATCAATTTGTTTCTTTTTTGCAATACACCAAATGCATATCCATTTCTCATCAATTAATCGTTTTGATTATAGTTATTTCACTCAGGCAGTCAAATCACCTGCTTCCATCATATACAAACAGTACAAAGATTCATTCAAAATATAAAATACAATGCTACAACAATATTTATTTGGCGTAAAGGCATATGTACACACACGAATTAGAGTACTGTGCTGTGTTTCTTGAATAGTCAAGTCATATGGATTTCACAATTTATTGTAATGTAAACATTCACAGATTGAGCCTGAATACCGTACCTTTAGGTACCTCTGTTACCTAAAGATTAAGGTTTTCAACTTTCAGTGTTAAGCTCATGAGCACCAGTACCACCACAACACTCCACACACTAGTCCCAGGGGGAAACACAGCATCCTGTCCCTCTCTGCTACCCTACAGCAGTCTGCAAGAAAGAGAAGGAGTAAAGAGTACGAGTACATGAAACCCTCCCTTTTTTTTAAACATTAACTCACACTAGAAGGTATGACTTCTACTGATCACAAGTTACCAGCCCACCTCAGTAAACTCACAGCTGAGCTATAATACAGTTTGCCGTTGAGACGAGGAAGCTGGTCGATGGTTCGTGGATGCTGTGCAACTTATCTTGAGAAAGAGTTGTGTCCAATTACACAACAATTACACAATTTCAGTAAAACTAAATAAATTACCCGAAACTATCAGCTCTGTATCCGTCTGCATGGTTTCCACTTCATTAGTGACAATACGCTTATATATTCCCTTGTCACTGGGTTGGACACTGGTCAATCTGAGAGAGGCGTTGCCCTCAGCAAGCTGCTCCTCAAAGAGATGACAGCATCCTTTAGCACTCTGCCTGACCAGTCTCTTTTTCCCATTGTAGAAGCTGTGCACCACCTAGTAAAGGAGAGTGATATTTTAACTTGCTGACTTGTAGAGTTGGCTTGTCCTATAATGATCCCCATGCACTATTACATTTTCATTGACATACACACTACGACATATATTTAATACAAATTGAATACAAAGTATAAGGATCTTTAAAGAAATAAATAACACAAATGTACCTTAGTACAAATAGAATGGGGATAACAATTGTCCGTGGCATTCCTAAAAATAAACTCTCCTACTTTCCTCAGTATTTTTCTGCCAGTTGATGATCAGGTTATACAGATTCAGGTCTTTATTAGATGAAAACACACAAGATATGGTAATGTCACTCCCTGGCGCTGCTACCACAGATATCGGCGCAGTGACTGGTACCAACATTAAAAAACTGGAAAAGAGGGGAGAAAGAAAATGTGGCTAGTGGGACTCATGTATTAAAATTGTCATTCATATTGTATTAAAATTGTCAAATCATTTAAATTCCATTAATATCATCAATGTTTTTTTTTATTGTTAATCATTTCTATAACTCATAATAAAATATATAACTGAATTTTCACAATAAAAAGTAATGCCAGATTAAGCTACTTACTAAGGAACAGTGAATCACATGGCATCTCCGACAGGCTGGAGATTTTTTTTTTACAATTTCTCACATTATTATATGTTTATTTTTACTCCAGAGACGCACCACACGCATATTCACAAGATGAAAATTAAATTACTAACCTCGTGATCTTATGATGATTTCAGACAAAGAGTTCTTCCTACAACCCGTTGGATCCAAGTCGAAAAGCCACATGTGCCCCAAGCGAGTCAGTCAATAGGTGGCAGTCTAGCATTCACTATGGAGGAAGTTGCTTGCTTGCTAACAGAAGAAGACTTGCGAGCGATTAGCGTTAGGTCAGTATTTAGATACAGACTAGTAGCGCAGATGTAGTTCAAGTCAATATAAACACTTATTACCACAATTCGATAGAATACTTTTTGAACTAAAGGAGTATCAGCGTTTAAAGTAAGCCTACAAAGTATGATTTGTTACGTGTGAATTTGTGTGTGTGTCAAGAGCTAGCGTTAGCTACTTGTATCGCTAGTTAGCTTGGCTAATGTTAGCTGTTTTTGGTATCACAACCTTCATAAACCAGCCAGTATGTGTTCGCTAGGCTAGCTTGCTCGACATAGTGGAGTTACTAGTAGTCGGTAAAGTAAAGAGTTTTTTACGTGTCATTCGTGTTCACGCACATTCTACTAATTCCATATTATTGTACCTGCAGTTACATGATGGCGTTGAAATCGGGAGATGAACGATTGAAGGAGATGGAAGCCGAAATGGCGTTGTGAGTTGTTACATTGACCTGTTTATAAAAAGTGGTTGGTTGGTGTGAAGTCAGTTTAATGCGCAGAAGTGTAAACCATCAGTATATTCCCAACCATGCAGGTTTGAGCAGGAGGTCCTGGGGGGTCCGATGTCTCTCTCCGGCGGGGGTCCCACAGTCTTGGAGGCGGTTCCAGTGGCCCTAGCGGTTCCCATACACCGTCCAATCATTGGAACAAACACATACAGACAGGTAACTTTACCAAATATATGAGACACCTACACATTTCACAAATTAACACATGTATGTGCTTACCATGCTTACAAACTCCTGTTTAAATTGTGATTATGGCATGGTGCGCATGAGTCTAAGCCCACCAGAAGTTCAGAGTTTTTTGATTATTTCCTTCAGAAACCTAGTTCAGATCATCTAGACTATTGACTGAACTGATATATATATAAGTAATGCCTTTTCTATCCATCAGGGAAAACCAACCCCACATCTGAATATCTGAATCCATCTCCCCTTTCCTCAGGTACAACAGACCCTGGATGCCCGAGCTGGCACATTTGTTGGTCCACCACCCCCTGCCTTTGTTGGCCCAGGTAACATAGCTAGCTAGGGGTTCAGATGGCTGATCGGTTAGGGAATCAGGCTATTAATCAGAAGGTTGCCGGTTCGATCCCCGGCCATTAATAATGGTTCTTGGGCAAGGCACTTCACCCTACTTGCCTCGGGGGTATGTCCCTGTACTTACTCCAAGTCGCTCTGGATAAGAGCGTCTGCTAAATGACTAAATGTATCAAATGTAAAATGTATAGGTTTTAAATGACCATGTTAGTCACAGAGAAGTGATGATTATACAGTCTGTAAATTGTAGGGTACTGAAAAAACCTTACATGCTTAGCGCTGAGGGGTATAAGAGTGTGTTGTTTGGTCACATCATCTGGGATGCAAAAAATGAGTAGTGGTTTTTATACTCTAGTAGTAGATTATTATTTCATCTGTATCCACTATAGCTCTGAGCAATTCAACTGAAAAATTGTATGCTTGCCGTTTATTCATGCAACCAAACTTGGTTATCGTTATGTGCTTTTTTAATGGTTTGCATTTGATTCATTTAGTGAAACAATTGAACAGTTTTCTGATTGCTATTGATGAAGTGTCTGTCATGGTACACATCACAATCGTTTTATCACCAAGGCCTACCCATCTACTCAGATCATCAGTTTATGTGATGTCCGTCTCCTTGTCTACAGTACCACCAGTCCGACCTCCACCCATGTTGAGACCAGCATTTGTGCCTCACATCTTGCAGAGACCAGGTCAGCCTACATCTCCAATCATCCCTACTTGTTTTCACTGCATATAGGCTCTCTGTCAAAATAGAAAAATACTCACACACCCATGTCCCATACTCTGTTACACTCACACACACTCACTAACAGTCCTCTTAATTTAATGTGTTTACTTTGACATGTACATGTGTGTACATGCAACATTCACCTCACTATTCGCATCTGTTTTATAATCATATGAGATATTAATGAAATATTTAATGCTCTACCCATGTTTTCAGCTGGTCAGAGAATGCCAGGGATGCGCGGACCCCCCCCTCAGGGCATGATGGCTCCTCCTCTGCCACGTCCCCCTCCACCACCACCAATGATGATGGCCCCTCCCATGCAGGGTCCCCCTCAACACTCCATGACCCCCCCAATACAAGGACCCCCCCAGCACCAACACCAACACCCCCCCCAGAACCAGCATCAGCCACAGCATCAACATCAGCCACAGCATCAACATCAGCCCCAGCATCAGCCCCAGCATCAGCCCCAGCATCAGCCACAGCATCAGCCACAGCATCAGCCACAGCATCAGCCACAGCATCAGCACAGCATGGCCCCCATGGGACACTTGGGCTCCACACCCTCTGTCAGTGGCTAAATAATTCAGTATATATGGACAGCAATATCCAACAATGGATCATGTTTAATTGCTCCATTAAAACACCTAATCACTATTATGAGACAGTGCACCACCTCTCCCTCTTCTCTAACAGCCATACCTGTCTGTCTTCTCTGTTCTCATTTTCTCAGGTAGGGCCAATGGGTCCCATGGTGTCTCCACCCCCCAGGCCTGTGGTGCAGCAGCCTCCCAAGATCACCCCATCGGTCTTCCAGGCAGCCCCCACAGTCTACACAGCCCCTCCAGCCCCCAAGAGGCCTGACATCCGTGCTCAGAGACAGGCGCGCATGGTAAACACATAGCCTTCCTCCCCCCTCAAAACATCCCCACAAAAACATTGTTTAAAAAAAGTATTTCTAGATCATGATTGAGCGCTTACTGTTAATTTTGTGTTTAGATGTGTCCATCTAATTGCAATTTCACTATGCACAAGCCACCTTTTTATATCAGTATCTGATGTTGACCACTCATGCTGCTCACTCTTAATCTTATTTTTATATATATATATTGTATATTTAAATTGTTTTATTCTTAGACTGTTTAACTCTTAGAAATAGTTTAGAAAAACTTTTGTACTTAAGTTAAGATCCGTATATGTTTACTGTTTGCACCTCCCTGCCACAGTAAATTCCATGTTTGTTCACATACATGGCGAATAAACCGTATTCTCATTCTGATTTATATTGTAATGGACGAAGATACTGATTGATCCTATGTGCTGCCTCTGTCAGGAGGAGCTGGCTGCGTCGGTGGCAGAGCAGCAGGCAGCAGTAATGGCCGCCGGGCTTTTAGAAGCCAAGAAGGACTCTGCCTCGGACGACAACATCATCGGACCCAGCATGCCTGAGCCAGAGCCTGTGCACCCTGAGGTAGGCTTCAATCTCTATGGTTCATTTAAAAATAAAAACCAGTAGACTTCACCCCTTAATCTTTTCCCAATACACTTCTGGAATTTTAAGATGAAGGGATATTAGAACGGTGTGTCTATAGCTCATCTCGATCTCATAGCTCGAAAACACTGCTTAAAGCACAATTGCAGCATGGTTTGTGTGTTCCACTAAGGTAGTTGTGCCTGTGATTGAATGTTTTTGGGATAGCCAGCAGATGGCAGCGTGGAAGAAAAAAAGAGGGGGAAACAAGAGAAAATGAAGAAGTGTATTCGCACTGCAGCTGGTACTAGCTGGGAGGACCAGAGTCTGCTGGATTGGGACTCAGGTATGCAAGTCTGATTCCTCTTTCCCCAACACCGTCACTTTCTTCATGCTCTCCTTCCTCACCTATCCGTCGCTTACTTTCACTTCCAGATGATTTCCGGATCTTCTGTGGTGATCTTGGCAATGAGGTGAATGATGACATCTTGGCGCGTGCATTCAGCCGCTACCCATCCTTCCTGAAAGCCAAGGTGGTGAGGGACAAGCGCACAGGGAAGACAAAGGGCTACGGTTTTGTCAGCTTTAAGGACCCTAACGACTACGTACGAGCCATGAGAGAAATGAACGGTGAGCTGCAGAGAAGGAGGGGCATTATTGTGTGCAAGTTTGATAACTTATACTCAAGTCATCAGATTATATAATTGATATATAAAAGAGGTTGCTTAGGTTGCTGCCCCTGCGACCTGGATTTATAAAAGACAATGAAATCATACTCTTTTTTTTTTTTTGCCTTAGAGACCTTAAAATAAATGCTTGTCTTAAAACATATTTCCTATTTTGTGTGCCCACAGGCAAGTATGTAGGCAGTCGGCCAATCAAACTGAGGAAGAGCATGTGGAAAGACCGGAACATGGAGGTGGTGCGCAAAAAACAGAAGGAGAAGAAGAAACTGGGGCTTAGATAGGAAGTTAATTGTGTGTGAGTGAAACTTGTCAACTGTGTGAGACCTGTGTGATTGACTGAGTGTAGAGCAGTCACCAGTCTCCCAGTTAGAAGACTGCTTACACCAGCTGTCAACTCGCTTGGGCCACATTTATGTTAGAATGACTAAACCAGAGAGGTGAGTTACTTTTTACCCTCTTCAATTGGACGACAGTTTCAAACACACTATTCTAAACCTGGGAAACTGGGCTTTGTCTACTAGGCTTTGGCTACCAGGCGTTGGCTTTATCCTTGGCCCTGATTTGAAAATAAGGCATTCCACTCAATTCATTCTCCACACAACCCTCAGTCAGTACTGTCAAAATGTATGGTGTCTATTAGTTCTGCTGTTTTTGTGTGGCAGTTTGTTCTCTTCCCCTCAATACTAGTTAGATTGTATGCCTAAAACACCTCTGGCATTTTTGTTTATAACAATAAGGTGTCTCACCGAATTACAGCATTGTTTATTTTCACTTAGTGTTGATCAATGTTCACACATCCAAAATTTTAGATCGAAACTCTCAATGTTTGTACAATACTGTGGATGAATAGGTTGAAGGAAAACGATGTAAACTATTTTCAATAAAATACAACCTTTCTTAACTGTTGTCATTGGATGTTCACACATGCTATTGGTTTTCTAAATTGTGTCAAGTAGAACAACAAATTTGCTCACACGGGGGCGCTCCAAGATCATACCTGTATTATGGGCAGCCAGCCTATGTCTTTCTACTAACTAATAAAGGGATGCCAATTGCATTGTCACCCGATTGCCCACTACGATCCTTTGTCGATGTGAACACAAGGTGAAATATATAGATCTACTGTTAATAAGTAGTGACAGTATTTCATCCAACACATTTTGTAGCTCAGTTGGCAAGGAATTGAAACTCAGCTCACGACCTCACCATGCACGCTTCTACTAGTAATGATTAGAAGGCTGTAGATCCCCAGGCAAAACGCTACCACCAGTAAAGTTAGCTAGCTATTTAGTATAAATCCCTTGCCAGTGATTTCATAAAATCGCAAAAACCCCGTTACCAGAAGGCAGGAACCCCGGCCATCCCCATTGATTTTAAAATGAGACCAGAGATTTTGTCTGCCCCTCGCTATCCCTCCGCCCCCTCCGCTCCAGCCTCTCTTTCTTGGATAGGGATAAGGGACTAGTGACTCTGAGTCTCGAGCTGTCGTTCGTCTGGCAGATTTTCTGTTACTGTACAGTAGTTGCTAGCTAGCAAGCTAGCCAACAACACACCAACAAAGACGTTTCGATATTTTCAAGATGTGAGATAAGCAATTATCTCAGTACCGTCGTCGTAATGTAAGAAAGAGAGTGACGACTTTCCAGATAGCTCCCCAGCCAAATGGGCAAATGAACATCAATTTAACATTACATTTATTTTCGCAATCGGGTGAGATTGGATTTTAAAACGGAGTCCTTCCGACATCAAGTGTATCCCCCGAACCTGGATATTGGAATGGTGGTAAGTCCCCTTTTTGTGGTATTTCGTCTCTTTATTAAATACTTTAATTATGTACTATTTTAAGTAAACGGTTTATTCTTACTACCGCGTAGTTTGATATACATCTTCTGTGTAGCTAATTTTATGTTTGGAGTTAAGGGTAGTTTTATATATACACAACCATATCCAGCTAGATAGCTAATGAAATACAGAGCTTCTTTGCTAATCTTTTCTAGCCTAACAGCTAGACTACATTACTAGCTAGCCATGCCTCCCTCCCTGCAAAGATGCTGCCGCCGCTGTTGTTGCTATTAGTAACAGGGGCACTGAATGGACACGAGTGGCGGACTAAGCTAGTCACTGCTCTACTGAAGCCAGTGACGGATAGCTATTGGAGCTAATTATCTTACCAAATACACAAACAAACCTTCTGTTTGGGAATTCAGTTCGTTATATTTATCTGGCCATGTTGCGTTGTCGTTTGAAGTTCGGTTGTTTTAGCCATAATGTCTGTGCCCCTCCCTTGAATTGCTGGAATGAATGGCGATGGAACGGACAGAGGGGGTAGCTGGCTAGTTAATTTGGTGTGTGGTGATGTTTTCAATACCATTAACCCAAAACATAACGAAATGTGATAGCTCATGCAATACCATGATTGTTTATTATTTTGATAGTTGTTTAATTGTCACGTGAAGATGACCAGTTTACTGACCATCTTTTGTTAGTTGCTCGTGCTGGAGAAGGGAACAACGTGCAGGTTATCAAACTCGCGCTATTCCAAAACAAAGGCACAAGCCTTAATCACGGGGATAATTATTTTCTATCTGGCCAAATCTGTAACAAACATAATACCGTGAGGTACAACGTTGCACCGAGGTCGTGGTAGCAAGGTCTCGGCAGTTAACCCAAAAGAGAGAAGTTATTTGTGTTTTGAATATAACTATGTAATAACTTCAAGTTCACTGAACGACATAATGTGTAGCTAAATGGTGTGAACAGAGTGCTGCACCTCAGACAGTTTTTGCTTTGATCACAAGTCTGATATTCATAAGCTTCTGAATTAACCCCTTTCACGGGTAACCTAACATGGTAACCTTTCCGTTAACACACGTTGTCATCATACTCAGAATAATAGCTACACTCCACTTTATCTATGCTGCATCCTTTTCCTGTAGTGCTGTGCATACAGAGAGTGCCAGTGTTTTCCAAGCATACCAGTCTAACAACTTTGTTCAACAGGAGACTGCAGCCAGGTGACTGCCTGTGGCTATGCAAAGCAAATTTACCTAGCTTCAGAACAACCTGTGGACAGGACACTCCTTGACTTGAGTGACAGACCATCTGTTTAATGTATGACAAAAGTAAATGTCCGTTCTGCAGACAGGCTCGGTGTAGTCTTGTAGCCACTGGTCAGTCTGGTTGATTAAACTTATACTTTCAAGCATACACCAGTACAGACTGCTTAGCTTACATGTTTAACTACAATTAAGGTCATTCAGATTTCTGAGTGAATAAATTTACCAGTTGCGTCCTGAGATAGAGTTAAGTATGTAGCCTATATTGTCAGTTCTGATAAGAATTTTCCATCACAAATTAATCCCTGCTATAGTGGGTAGGCTATATGTTACACTCCTAAATGGGTTGTTCCAGCTAGGCCTTAATACACACTTGGTCTTTACCTCGTGCTTTGCAGGCCGCTGGTTGTTCATGTCACACCAGATTACAGATAAGCAACAAGGAGAAGAACAAAATGAATCCAGTCACAAGCCATCATTATTTATCAGTCATTGGTGGCCAAGTGCCTCCATATTCCCTATCCTAACACATGACCCATTTCATCCCATCTTTTCCTATCCCATCCCGAGGTATCCATGTCCCTTTAACTGGTGGGTCAAGTCATGTCCGTCTGCTCTGCTCACCCCCTGAGGAACAGACTGGACCAGTGTCACCTCCAGCCAGTCAGGTTCCCTAACCACAGCAGGGAGGGTGTTTCATTATAGGATCAGCATCTTAGTCCTGCCTGGCACCTGGTCAGAAAGAGTGTTTGTATGATTCTCAATATTGTGTGGATCTACAGCGGGTTTGCATCTCTTGTTAGACTCCCAGGCTGCTGACTTGATTGATTTCCTATTTATCGGCTGCTTTGACAGACAGCGTTGGGGTAGATGTTACTGCGTAGATCGATCTTGAGAGGTTGTAATGTTGTGTTAAGAGCCCGGCCACTACACTCAAGTAATAACCCTACAGCATGGGGCAGTTTGCAAGGATGCCAGCTGGCAGTCATACAGAATGCTTATGGAAATATTATGTAGCACTGTCAGAATGTGGAGTCACTGTTAGTGAGAGGAGATTTCAGTGCCAGCCCTGCTATAGCAGTCCTGTCTTAACACTGTGGTTAGTCTGGGGTGGTGTTGGTGGTTATGGGGTTAGGGCGATGGCGGTGGGTTGGGGTAGAAGGGGTTAGTGTATGCCAGTTTATCAGTATCCATTTCATGAGGCAAATCTAGCTCAGAAGTCAGCTGTAGAGGAATGGAAAGCTGTCGGTGTCACAATCAGCCCTGTTACGTAATCGCACATTCTGCTCCCTGTTCCCGCTCCCACACTCCTACAGACCCAACTTCTCATCTCTGTAACGATACTAGTCTCCCTTGCGGTTTTCACACTTTCCCACAAACCATGCTGCAGAAATTGCATAATGTTTGTGTGCACAACACAGTCAGGTGAGGCTATACTGGGATGGAAGTGTAAGCAGAACGAACAAGTGAGGGAGGAGTGAGAGAGATGGCACAACAATGGAATGTACTCTAATCATTTCTATCTGTCTTGGTTTCCTGTTTATGGAGTTGCTCTCCTCTTTCTCTCTTTCCCTCCCCCACTGTGTTTTTAATGTAAAGTCTATGGATGTATAGGCACACTCACAATGACCATCATTTCTCATTCTGTTTCTTTGTGTGTTGGAGCTGAAAGGAGGATGTGGTAAGCGAAAGAGGGACTGGCTTGACCAGCACACTGTCTAAATGTCAGGGGTAAGATTCTCTTCTCTGTTCCACTTCCCTCCTCTGTAAACTGAGGTCAGGTGGTCAGACAGCCAAACAGATTGATAGATTCCAGACTCAAATCTTTCCATCTTTCAGCCTCAGCCCCAGCTCAAGTTATAGGCAACCGTCGCACTGAAGCCCAGTGCCTCAGACACCACCTTTAACCCCAGCCCCAGACATTGTCCACCCACTGGTTCTTAGTCAGTATCTGGCTGGTTTCTAAGGGAACGATAATGAATGTAATGATCACAGTGTAAGCCTTAAGCTGTTTTGTATGGACCCAAATGTATCCTGTATACTTTCAGAGGTCACCTGACCTGAGCATTATCATGAAATAAAGGACTTTACATAGATAGATGGCATCCTATCAGGACCTGGTAACACATGAACACCAACAGACACCGTGTGACCATACTCACTGACTGAAGGGTGACATTAATCTTTTTCACCAGGCTCTTCCCATGTGGCTTGTTTTTTGGGGGAGAATGATATCCACAGAGAATGAGCTTGAGAATTCAATTAGCCTAGCCTGTTTTAGTACACCCATTACCCTCTGCTTCCTGGAACTCAAGAAGGATCTGTGTTACTGAAGAGGACTGAGGTTTCTGTCAGTCAGGGAGGCTGGGCACTGGGCAGCCTAAAGAGTAGAGGCTTTCTTTCCTGCCTGCTCTCTCTACCTCCTCCCCAAGCCTTAGGCCTTTTGCCCCAGGCTCAAACCCAGGCCCAGCTCCACCCTTGACTGTGACCTGGTTCCCAGGGCCTGTATTGGGATGAGCTGGGTTAAGAGAGCCCCTGAGTGACAGTTTGGGCTCGGGGGAGTCACTGATCCCCCACCCCCCACGCCCCCAAACCAGGGAGGGGCATGGCTGGGCGACGGCCAGCCCTCACGCCCTGTCACCCCTCATCTCCTCAGACGGGGTTATAGAGGAGCAGCGAGATAATCGCAACCAGGTCTGATAGTCACTAGCTCAGTTATTCACTCACTGCCTCCCTCCGTCACTTACTCACACCCTCAGTATTCCAACTGAGCAAGCACACACACAACACATAGTGAGGAGTTCTTCCTCAACACACACCACGCGTGCACAGACGTGCTCCTACGCTACAATTGTCCACTATTAGCCGAGTCCTTCTGCTGTTTTGTTGTTCTTATCTGCTTTCGCTCCCAGCCTCTTCACATGTCCTCTCGCTCGTTTTCCCTCAAACTCGCTATTTCTTTCTCCCTTCCTCACTCCCCGGGCCGCAGCTGGTATGGGTGTGTGTGTGTGTCTGTGGGTGTGTGTGTGTGTGCTTGAGCCCACATGCGTGTGGTATTTAGTATGCTGCCGGTGGCTCTATGTCTTTCCTGTCGCGCGGAAGAAAGGAGATGGGGTGCCAAGAGAGGGGGTTTGGGTAACAGTGCTGAGGAAAGGGGGGGGGAGAGAGGGGGCAGGAGGACTGGATAGAAGAACCGTTTCCCAGGGAGTCTCCTGGAATGTCTGATAGAAAGTCCTGATCTTCCTCCTCTCTCACCCCTCCGGACCTCGCCGGTCCACACACACACGCACACACACACGCTGTTGCACTGCAGTGTAGTAGCTTGTAGTGACACAGAGATCAACTAGAGGTCTGGTGTGAGAGTCAGAGAGATGGATATGTAAATGGGGGTTGTGCTTGTGGGATAGGAGAGGGGGGTGGTCTGTGTTTATAACCTCCTTGGTTTAAGGGTACATATATCTGAATGGGAAGGCCAAGGCCTGTTGTATTGTGGGAGGCATTGGAGATCAGGGGAGGGAGGGGTGGAGGGAGGGTGTGTGTTAAAGAGGCTACCCAAGGCTCCTCCCCCCCCCCTAGCTCTGAAGCTATAGTCAAAGAGTTCCTGGTGGGGAAGGAGCCGGGAATTCAAGTACTTTTATCTTTAGCCAGAATCATAAAATTGGAGAAACAGAGCAGCGTACTATCTGACGCTGGAACCATACTGGGGCTGCTGCTCGTTTGTCCCAGTCTAGGGCCAAAGGGACCCACGACAGGGGCACCACGTTGGAGCGGAGTCTGTTGTCTTTATAGGGTTGATGAGTTCGGTTGGCTCATGCCTGACACCTCCATGATACCTCCTCCTCCCCTGTCCCCAGGCCATGCACCTGTCGCCATAGTGACAGCAGGTGAGGGAGTGTTTAAGGAACACGCACACCCCCATTAGCCTCATCTCCCGTCTCTGTACACAGACGTGCATGTACGTCAGCAGCGTGGTGCAACCAGCTTGCCATTTGTTGCATCCCTGCTGTCTGCCCTGCCCACACTGGCCCCACGCATGCTATAGCTGCCTGGCTCTCCTCTGGGCTCTCAGATTGGAAGGATCTTGACGGTTGAGTGATGCTGTTCTCTCACAAACGCACTTTCCCTCTCTTTTTTCCCTTTTCCTCCGTTGTATACACTTGCAGTTCTGTCTCTCCCACACACATGCGTTTCTGCTCACATCTTTCTCACACACTCGTGGTCCAGAGGCCCGTCTCCCATCATTAGTCTCTTATTCACCCTCCAGAGAAGAGAGACTGACACTGCTGTCACAGGGAGAGAGAAGGAGAGAGAGGGGAGGGTGGGTGGGTGGGTGGGTGGGTGGAGGACGGAGGAATAGAGCATGAAAGGACACTCTTTGAACCTATTCTTCCTCCTGAGAAAGAGGGAAGGGGAAGGGAGGGAGTGTGTGTGTGGATGTGTGTGTGTGTGTGTGTGTGTGTGGAGGGGGCTGCTCATTGCTTTCTTTCATACATAAAGTGAGAGACTGAAAAGGAGAAGGATGGAGAGGAAGAGAAAAAGAGGAGCAGGGGTAGAGAGAAGGGGAGGGGGGAGGGTTGGTTAAGTCAGATGACGTCAGAGCCAGTGTTATTTTAATAAACATACTCTTTTGTAGGTTGAAGTTATAATGTCAAATGGAAAAGGTGGTTTCGTAATAGCATACCATCTTCCTGGGAATGTATTATTATTATTTTGCTGGGGGGGGTCATATTTTATTGACACAGTTGATGTGAACTGTCCGAGTAGCCACCCAGTGGGATTGCAGTCGACAGTAAAGCTTGTCTAAGATTAGCCAGTTTACAAATGATCCTCCATACTACAGCCTACCTAACCCCTAACCCAGCCCCACCATGCTCACCCCCAGCATCCAACACCTCAATGTTTCCCCCAGCTACAGTGCCTGACAAGAAGAAGGCCATATAAGATACTAGTTGACAGGGAAGCTCAGAGAGTGTGTGTGTGTGTGTGTGCTGGGGGGGGGGGGGGGGGGGGGGGGGGGGGGGGGGGGGGGTGAAGGCAATAAGGAGCTGCTCTTCTGCTTGACTGACCCCACGTCCTTGTGTTGTTCTATCCTCCATTGTCTCTTCCATTGTCCTGTATTGGGGTCAGAGCCAGGACACCTGCTGGGGTTCCAAACCAGAGAAACAATCTGCATAATAGACATGCAGGCAGTCAGGGATCACCTCTGGTTGGACCAGATCTGCCCAGATTTGTCTCAGCTGATTAACATGTACAATGTTTTTTGGAGTTGCTTTCGCTCCCAAATATCTGGGAGTAAAGTGTGCAAGTGTGTTTGTGTGTGTGTGTGTGTGTGTATATAAAGCATTACACTGCTGGAATGTTACAGGCTACAACCAATGTGTGAATCCTCCTGGGATAGCTGGCGTCATCATTACTATCAGCTCTCTGGTGTGTGTGTGTGTGTGTGTTTGTGTGTGTGTGTATGAGAGAGTGACCCACTTAACTTAACGCACCTACGGACATGAAGATAATATCAGGCCACTGTCTTTTTCTCTCTCTGTGCTAACATTAGGATGCCCTGCATCCGTCCTTACACAAACTCTCGCACACAGTCACCCACATGCATCACCCACATCCGGCCATTTTGCTACTGAATCAAACACCGAAGGGGGGGAAAAAAGCACATGTATTTCTGTCTCACACACTCCCCTTCTCTCTCTTTCTGTCTATCGCTGTCACTTGTAGATCCTCCTTATCTACACTATGTTCTTTCAGTTCCTCTACAAACATTGGCTCTCACACATGCACACACACAGTCTCTCTTTCTCTCTCTCTCTTTCTCTATCTCTCTCTGTCTCTCTCTCCCCTCTCAGAGCTTGACATGCAAAAAGGCTGTTACCATAGTGATGCTGCCCACAAAACGCAACTGTAGATCTCCTAGCCCGTGGTGTTTAGTATAAACCATGCAGCATTTACTGTCCTCTGCCTGTGTTCGTGCGTAAACTTGTCTTAAAACATGCATCGTGTATGAATGTGAATAAATGTTGGTGAATGAATGTTGGTGGTGGTCGGAGGGGCCGTAGGCGCTGATTGGTAGCCAGGCTTCTGTCAGTCTGCCCCAGGGCAGCTGTGGCTACAGTTGTAGCTTACCACCACCGGTATGACTGTGTCTGAATGAATACTGGACTCTGTAAGGTGACCTTGGGTGACTTGAAAGGCGCCTCCAAAATAAAATGTGTATATATATATATAACTGAGTACAATGCTACAGAGTAAGCAGTCGTGTCATTTGTGTGTATTGGTGACTGGTTAAAACAGCTGTCTGTCTCTCTCTTTCTGTGTTGAGTGTGCTGGTTTAGGAGATGCACCATGTGTTTAGAGGCTGTGAGCCGGACAGGCCTGTCTGGTAAGTCTCTCTCCAGTCACCCTGCCTGCATTACTGTCTCTTGCTGTGTCTCTCTTTGTCTGACCATGTATGTCTGTCTGTTTCAGCCTGTCTGTTTGTCCTTCTGTGATTCTGCCTGCCCGTCTTGTCTTTTATATTCGACTGTTCGTGTCCCTGTCGGTCTGCATACTGGCCTCTCACAATCTCTCCTGTTTTTGTAATAATATTTCAGTCTCTCTTCTCTGCTTCTCTTTCTGTGAGGGTCTGCCTAGGGATTTATGAGAGAATTCTGATAACGGGAGGGGATGGGCCTAAAATGTTTTTCTGTTTTTCGCTGCCTGAAACAGCTTGAGAACCTCTGCAAAAAGGGTATATGACGGTTGTCTCTTCTGGTCATTTTAACAGGCTCAGTGTTTCCCACAGATTAGAAAGCTATTTGTGGCGGGTGGGGGTGGGGGTGGGGGGGGGGGGGGGGTGGTGGTGGTGGTATGTTTATTATAGAGTAGGTTTATTAAAATTCCTTTGTTAATAATTTGTTACACAGAACTTAATTATATTAAATATTAATCAAAAACTATTCACAAAATCAACAACTACAAACAAATAATTTCTGCAAATGCTGGTAGCAACGCTAGTGCTAAATAACTATTTAACTGGTCGGCTCCATGACGCCGGGTAAGTAGCTAGCTCCTCAGACTTCTCACCAAAAGAAGGGGAACCTTCGACATGTTCGTAGGTATCTAGCGAAAAGTAGCCTCAACTTTCCTAGACCTTTAGCTAGGGCACTAATGCTGAAGGCTCGCTGATATAGCTGTCGTTCTTACTAGAACGCCGTAGGTACGTGTGCTGACGTAGTGACTCTGTGCGTACGTGAGAAAGATCTGTGAGCGCAGCTGAACGAATACGCTGGGTGTTTTAACCTAAATATTGTTAAAAAAATAAAAATAATTACGAAACCCAATATGTGGCGGCCGGTGTTGATTCTGTGGTGCACCGCCACAAATTAGTCTATGTGTGGGAAACACTGCAGGCTTCCTGTTGTTGCCTTGGTGTCCACCAAAAAGAACATTTGCCTCGTTTATAAATGCTGTGACGGTACTACGCTATCATTACTCCCACTCTCTTGTCTATTAGAGAGCAGCTAACAGCCTGAAGTCTTGCAGTGACCCTGGCTTACCAGCACTGTTCACACCATCAAATATTCAATACCTGTTTGTGCACGCGTGTGTACGCACGTGTGTGTGTTTGACCAGCAGTTAGCAGGTGTGTATTCTGGGTCCGGTTACCCCTCTCTCCGTCTCAGTGCGTGGACCAGGGAAGGCAGTGGTACCGGGAAGGTGGCTAGCTCCAGCTGAACATGGGAGACAGACAGGGGGAGAGACAGACAGGGGGAAGAGAGAAACAGACAAGGCAGAAACAGTCAGACGGGATGGCCAAATGTGTCAGGCAGTGGGGTGGTTCTGTGTGAGCATGTAGCGTCCCGTCGTCTGAGCATTCCCTTTGAACGGGGGCCCAGCAGGATGTTTAAGAAGAGGAGGATGCAGAAGGTATGGAACAGACTTGAGGAGGGGAAAAGAAGACAGTGACTTGGCGAAGGGGTCTTTTAGATCAGCTAAGGCCTGGGTTTAGCTCCGTTAAAGGCCTGGTGGGGGGGGGGGGAGGTATGTGGAAGCCTGTGTCCTGTACACACCACTGTGTTTGAAGCGGTCTCAGGGCTGCCTGCTCTTTGTTCGAACCCTCTGCTCTACCCTGTTCCGATCTAATGGCGACTTCTAGATGTGTGTCTCTAGCTGTTAGCCACCACTAGCCAGATCTGCTAGCCGGATCACCTTACATGCCTTTTGTTCCTCGCCGGCTGCCACAGCAACCCTACTCCAGCCTGGATGGGATGGGAGGGGCTGGAGAGGGGAGGGGACCGTACTGTGTGTATGTCTGTCTGCGTGTTTGTCCAATGATGGGTGAGTTTATTTCCTCCTGGTCATCGACAAGGGGGGCGTGTTTGTTTGCTGTCATCAGGCTGCACTGAAATGTGTCAGCGGGGATGACAGATATGAGAAAGGCATGAAAGACACAGAAGGGGAAAGAAAGACCAATATTTGTCTGTGTTGTTTTGCGATGCAGGCTCGCTTGTCTGTGCGTGCGTAGATGTGTGCGTTTTTGGCTGCTGACAGACGTTGTTGACGGAAAAACTGTGTGGAACCACTCAAACCAAAACATGGAGGCCATGTGGGACCCTCTGATGATAACCAAACCATTATACACTCCACTGGAGCAGAGGTGTGTCCGTGTTCTCGTTAGTACCGTCGAAAGAGGAAGTCAACTGCTCTGCACTTCCCCAAAGCGCCTCAGTGGTTAGCCTGTCGGTTGAGATATGGGATCTGTGTGCCATTGTTACAGGGCTGGAGTGAAACTAAAGTTCATGTGTGGCGGGTTGAACGGTTGCTAGTCTTCACTCTTGCTCTGGCCAGTTGTGCTTTCTGCATCAGGGACATGGAGGGGACAGTGCTCTGACGGGAGGGTTAGACTGGTGACCCAGAAACTTTGTGGTTATAGTAAGACTCCATAGTGTTGCATGAAGTGAGTCCATCACAGTAGTTGCGAATGTTAATAATCTTACAATGTAACTTAATGGTAATATTAGTTTTTTTCTTCTCCTTTCTCTTTCCCCTTACTTGCCTCTTTTTTCTTACACTTTCCTCTCGTCCTTTTCTTCCCCCTCTCCTCCCCCCTCTCCTCCCCCTCTGGTCCTTCCGCTAGGCTCGGAGCACCGATAATCTGGAGAGTTCCGGGGAGCCAACGACCCGCTCAGTGGGCACCACTGCCAACCTGAAGGGGAAGATGAACAAGAGGTGAGCCCCCTATGGGACAGGAGGAGTATAACATTACACCCGTCACGAAACCTGGCCCAGACTCGGCTAACTCAGCTGGTCTGGACCGGCCCAGTTTCTCATGTTTCACCGTAGCCTGACTTAACCTGCCTTATCTGGCCCTATGTGGGAACCGCGCCCAGTTGAGTTGACCGTGCCTGGAATTGTTCAGTGGCCAATCGCAAAAAATGGTTCCTCGTGCGCTTGGCAGGGGTAGACCAGTAGGGAATCCGGTTGGACTACAACGGTCCTGTTCTGTCCTCACAGGGCTTCAGAACCGCAGGGTTGGGCTACAGAGACGTTGTGTAGCAGTCACTACAGTGTAGCTATCATGTCCTTTTAGGGGCAATACTTGGCCTGTCTAGCCAATCACCACTCCTCCTGATGACTCAGCAGTGGCGGAGGGAAGTTTAACAGCACAACTACATATCTAGTTTCATATCTTGCTCGCACACAAGCATCCACACTCGGAACATCACGAGCAAGTGACCGGACAGCTATTGTGGAACAGGAAGTCTACGTTTCATAGCTTCTGTGTTTCGCCAGAAACTCTGACATCATGAGGCACTTGATCAAGTTGAAACATGATTAGTTACGATGTTTACGAGCTGTATTTCATATCTGAACCAGTTTTTAGGGATCCTTCTAAGGTGAAACCCTATTGTAATATGTATTCACGGGTGTGTGTGTGTGTGTGTGTGTGTGTGCGTGTGTGTGTGTGTTTTCAGGCTGTCTATCGTGAAAGGCCACTTCCCCAAGCTGGTAGATTGTGCTCATTTCCACTATGAGAATGTTGAATTTGGATCCATCGAGGTAAGAAAAGTAACAGGGGAACTAACTGTGTGAATCTGTATGAGGGCAGGATCAGCCTGTAATGATGACAGTACACAATGACCTGTGAGGATGATAGTACAACTGTATACGGCAAGGAGACTGACAGCAGTCCTGATTACCACATAGTGGTTACCGTTTGTGTGTGCGTGTGTTTGTGTGTGTTTCTGTCAAATTGCGTCAAGGCCAGCGGCTAGATGTGGGAGGGGGTTGTGACAGCAGAGAAAGAAACATCTCCCAGACCGAGCTTGACCTTCATACAGACACACACACACATATACACGACCACAACTGTACTCATACAATTACAAACAAACTCACTCAGATTTCCAGACCCTGTGCATTGGAGGGGAAGAGCAGATTTTTCCACACTCTTTCTCTCTCTTTCCCTCATTGTCTCTCTCGCTCGCTCTCGCTCTCTCTCTCACCCCACCCCTCCCCTCCTCCCCTATAGTTGACTTTAGTTTGCTCGCTTTATTCATAGGATGTGCTTCAGACAGCTACTCAGGCATAGTCATGGTCTGTTCATTCACGTCTATGGGAAACACACACCCAAGACACAATCAAATATTCATCATATTCATGATAAAATACACAGTTATTCTGAGAACATACTAGAAGCATAGCTCCAGGGAATAGAACTGGTTTACTCCTCCTGTCCTCTCGTGTGTGTGTGTGTGTGTGTGTGAGCATAGATGTCTGCTTGCATGTGCTTCAATGTGTGTGTGTTTCCTGGAGATTGTGTGTGGGCAGTGCTGAGAACTGTCATTAGAGAATAAACCCCCTGGAGAAGCCCGTGATGAAAGACACACTCCTCCTGCTGTCACTGCTTTGTCATGACGACAAACGCCCCCCCCGAGCCCCCCCCCCCCCCCCCCCACCTGCACGTCTCTCTGAGTCTACAACCCCTCTTCTCTTGATCTTACTCTCATCTCACACAGACTTCACATGCAGAATATTTAATGATTTTATCAGACAGATAATGGTGGTCAATCAGCCATGTGTGAAGCAGTCTTCTGATCTACCTGCTTAAGTGGATCCCTTAGTTAGTGGGGAACAGGCATATCAGGGGACACATTTGTATTGGAGTGTGTGTGTGTGTGCGTGTGTGTGTGTATGACAGTGTTCCTGGCATTTTTGAACAACACAAGTATAATTTGTTCATTATATAGTACAAACACAGTAGTCCTACCTATGCTTAACTGTGTATGTGTGTGAGAGAGAACTCAAAAGGGATGTGTGTGTGTGTGTCTGATATGTACTTATTTTGTGGACCTGTTTGTGTTACTTAGCTGCAGTTTGCGAGTGAGCAGAGTGATGCTAATTGGAGCTCGGGATCTGCCAAAGACATGGTCTTCCTGGTGCAGGTGTCCTGCCAGGTGATTGGGAATACACACACACACACACAATAATCCCAAAACATTTCCAACATCTTACACCTATTTCTCTTTTTGTCTTCCATTTCTTTCCCCTTCTCTTTTTGCTCCCTCCCCCCCTCCTCAGGGGAAGACATGGATGGTGCGTCGCTCCTATGAGGAGTTTCGCACTCTGGACGCACACCTGCACCAGTGTATCTACGACCGCCGCTACTCCCAGCTACTGCCCCTCCCCGCCATCCACGAGATCGGAGACAGGCTGGAGGTGAGGCAGCGCCACGGATTCGCATGCACACCTGCATTTGTATTGTTCACAAACAGCACAAACACTGAAAAACACGCACTCATCATGAGCCTCGTTTTGTTTTTTGAAGGCGGATGCTTCCCTTTTCTTTTCTACGCTGATGTTTTTGTTGTTGTGGTGCCCCTTTAGATCTTCACTCCCCTGCTGTCAGAGTACCTGAGTCGCCTCTCCATGATTGTGGACAACAAGCTTAACTGTGGACCTGTCCTCACCTGGATGGAGGTAGGGAGGAGAGACGAGGGGGGGGGGGGGAGGGGCGAACGGGCGGAGGGAGGGAGGCAAATATAAAGAACAAGGAAGTGAAGTGGGTTGGAACTCTCTGGGAGGGTGAAGAGAAAGTGAGCAGGGTGTGGGAAGATGCGGGCTGGAGTAAAGAGTAGGCTTAGTGAGAAGTCTGCCGTGTTGGAGAGATGGACAGAGAGAATCAGCTCTTTGTCCTTCAGCACCTGGTGCCCAGCCAGGGCGTGTAATGGGATATGAATATAGAAAGTAATGTTCCAGTGTGAATTATCCGTTTTTTAAATTATATATTTGAGCTGTTCCCACCAAGCTAAAATGTAATGTAAGCAAAAGGTCAAATAGGGTTAATTAGTTAGACTTACGAAGACTTATCTAGCGGTGAGATGGATATCCTCAGTTTGAGTCCCACTCTTAGCGGCTTGATTTGTTTGACAGATCGACAACCGCGGGAACCGCTTCCTGCTGAAGGAGGAAGCCTCGCTCAACGTCCCGGCCATTGCCGCTGCCCACGTCACCAAGCGCTACAACGCGCAGGCCAGCGACGAGATCTCCATCGAGGTACGGCGCCCCAGCAGGGGGGAAAACAGAACCCAGGTGGCCCTACAAGCAGGCCCTCCCAGCTGGGGAACACAGAACCCAGGTGGCCCTACAAGCAGGCCCTCCCAGCTGGGGAACACAGAACCCAGGTGGCCCTACAAGCAGGCCCTCCCAGCTGGGGAACACAGAACCCAGGTGGCCCTACAAGCAGGCCCTCCCAGCTGGGGAACACAGAACCCAGGTGGCCCTACAAGCAGGCCCTCCCAGCAGGGGAACACAGAACCCAGGTGGCCCTAAAAGCAGGCCCTCCCAGCTGGGGAACACAGAACCCAGGTGGCCCTAAAAGCAGGCCCTCCCAGCTGGGGAACACAGAACCCAGGTGGCCCTACAAGCAGGCCCTCCCAGCTGGGGAACACAGAACCCAGGTGGCCCTCCGTGCCACTTAGATGACATGAACATTGTCCAGCCTGTTTTCAAATGAAATGGCTCTGTGAAGCAACGTTATAGTGAGGCCACACCGTGAAGAGTGTAACGTCATGTTTTCGTCTTGACAACGACATGGCCTCGTCCCTGTCCTGACCTTTCTCTGTCTTTTATATAGTCTCTCTCCCCCTCTCTCTTTCTCTTCATCTCTCTCTCCTTGCCCCGTTTGGCTGCCACCTTCCGCGTCCCACTCCTGTTCGTCTCCTCCTCTCCCACCCCAGGTCTATTCCTGTAGCTCCTGTTCTACATACAGAGAGGGTTTCTGGGCCAGAGCGCCCTAGAACAGAGTGACCCAAACACACATGCTCTCGCATGCATTTTAGGTCCTCTCTTCAACTCTCACTGTCTTTGCTCTTACTTTTAGTATTCCTTTGAAACTCTCTCTCTCTCTCTACCTCTCTGTCTCTCCATCCCTGTCTTTTTCTCGCTCCCTCTCTCCTCTTCAGAGTTATCATGGCATGTATTTCTCAGTGTCATGGAGGTTATAGCTGAATTACAGAACTGTGGGGTGTCATACTACTGTATAATTTATGTAGTAGCAATGGTAGCAATGCTTTTATATCAGCTCTTCGCTTATGTCGCTAAGTTGAATATTTGTTGTTGAACGTGTGGGTGGTCCTGTTTTGTGTGTTTGTTTAACGTGTGTGTGCACATGTTTTCTGTGTCCAGGTGGGAGATATCCTATCAGTGATTGACATGCCACCTAAAGAGGACACCAGCTGGTGGAGAGGCAAGCATGGTTTCCAGGTTAGTAATTGACCATGAAATCCCCCCCCCCACACACACACAGACACACACACACACAGACACACACACTCACTTTATTGTCTTTCTTTCCAGGTGGGCTTTTTTCCAAGTGAGTGTGTTGAGCTTATTAATGAAAAGCTGCCTCAATCCGTCAATCCTTCCGCCGCCAAGACAGGTAACACACACACACACATACATGAGTGATGATGTAGCTGCTTGTACCAAGTAACCATAACATTTAACGTCTTTAAAGAGTTTAATTTGTGTTTAGACGCTGATCCAGTCAGCTCCAAACCTGCAACTAGCAGCTCTCCTGGACCCCCGTCTCCCACATCAGGTAAGAACACACCTGCGACCAATCAACCAATCAATCAATAGACAGAGTATGATCACTACAGAGCATATGGTCTGTGGAAACACAACAATACCAGGTGGTTCTCCAGTTATTTCTATTCATCGTCCAGCCTGTATGAGGCCGATGTAACATGTCACACGGAAGTCTTAATCCAGCTGTTTCTCACGGGCTCATGAGTGCTTCAGGAAAATCTTTCCTTTAATGAGTGTTTCTGTCTGTCTAAACAAGTATCGACACTCCTTTTGCTGTTTTAAGCACCTGGCGGCCTTCTCTTCCTACTACTTTTTCTCACGCTGTTTCTCCTTTTCTCTCTTTATCTTTCTCTTAGTCTCTCAGCCTTGGTACCAAAGACTGGCTGGTAACAATCTGGATCTAGAGTTACTTTCCATAATCTCCCCCTAACTGTGTACAAATTAACCATTGCAGAGCTTGTCATGTCTTGAATTATGGCAACAAATTCCATAAATTGAAACCCAAGACAGACAATTTTAGAGGGTTTCTTTCCAAATAACACACAACAAAGTCTACACATTACGGCTAAGACAGCCTTCTCCAGAGTGATGTGGGACTCTTATAAGAATCTGTCTTGTCTTGTTTCAACCATAATCTCTAGTGTACACATAATCTGTGTATCGGACACCAAAGTCCAGCCCGGGCTAGCCTACTCTCCGGTAGTCTAACTGAGCTTAAGGCTGCAGTAGATGTTATACCAGGTAGATGTCTCTATTGGTAGAGTGAAGCTTATTAATGTGTCCAGGTTTACTAACAGCCAGGTACAGGTGTTGGGTTGTCTGGTGATCCTGAAGACAGATTAGCTTGTTAGTAGAAGACAACAGACGGTTACATCAAGATGCTTCCCCCCTGAATCTTTCATGCCCTAATCTTAATTTGCTTTGTAATCTTATTCTAATCTGCTGCTGCTGCTGCTTCTGAAAAGCGACTGACAGACCGTTTCTCTTGCCCCCTAATCTTCACACTCCCTTCTAACGCTCCTCTCTCCCTCTCCACTACCACCTTGACGATGATGATGATGACAGACAGTGCTTTCAAATGCTGCTCTACCGTGTAGACCACAGAACATCCCCTCTCTCTATGTGGCTTTGTTTTCTGTCTAATACACTCTGTACACAGCCATGCCCCTCCTTAGCCAGCTCTTCTCCTCCCCATTTCCTTTTACTGACCGGCTCTCTGTCGCCCCCCTGTGGCAGTGTCTAAAAAGCACGGCAAGCTGATCGGCTTCCTGAGGACCTTCATGAAGTCGCGTCCCTCCAAGCAGAAGCTCAAGCAGAGAGGCATCCTGAAGGAGAGGGTGTTTGGCTGTGACCTGGGGGAACACCTCCTCAACTCTGGACTGGATGGTACTGGACCCAAACACACACGCTCTCTGTTTCTGTCTCTCACACACACACACACACACACACACACACACACACACACACACACACATGGTCATGTTCACATCAAAAGACCTTTCCACATGCACTCTCACTCAGTCCTCAGTTATTGTCACAATGAGGTCAAGATCCTGGCACTCTTTATCACCCATTAAGATAGTTATTTGGCCAGTGTTGTTATTTGCAGTTCTGTATTCACGTTCTCTGTTCTGCTCTAGTCCCCCAGGTGCTGAAGAGCTGCTCAGAGTTCATTGAGCAGCATGGAGTCGTAGATGGCATCTACAGACACTCTGGAGTCTCCTCCAACATCCAAAAACTCAGGTTAGACTGGCCGCAGCTTACTACCATCTCTCTCACACTCACACTCTCTCATACTCACACTCTCTCACACTCACACACAAAGCATCATGTCACAAAACGCACCCACAATCCTGACACCCATAAACCCGTGACTAAAATCACCAGCTCCCTCTCTTTGTCCTGGGCTGATTCCTTCTCTCCTCCAGGCATGAGTTTGACAGTGAGAACGTGCCAGACCTGACCAAGGACATGTATATGCAGGACATCCACTGTGTGGGCTCACTGTGCAAGCTGTACTTCAGAGAGCTGCCCAACCCCTTGCTCACATACCAACTCTACGACAAGTTTGCCGTGAGTTATGCACATCGCATCAGAATTGCCTCCACTATTACCCTTGGCACGCTAAACACTCCTAAGCTTATGACTCCATGGCAACGTACGCTGATACCACGGTGACAGACACACGACGACACCTGTGTAGAATGTGCTTGACAACATTCTTTTACCATGGAAACTGTTGTTGCTACCACCGCTGCAACCCAGACTTGACCAGTGGAACTTGGCTGAATGGATCCACATCTTGTGTTGTTGCAGCACACAGTTGTGTGACAGTCTCTGTTTGGCCCTCCTGGCTCTCCGTAGGACTGCATGGGTGAGTTGACGGACGACGAGCGCATGGTGAAGGTCCATGATGTCATCCAGCAACTGCCCCCACCCCACTACAGGTAGAGACACACTCTCACACACACACACACACACTAACATCCACACACGTGTGTACACTCAATCTAATATGAAATGATAGCAACCTAATATGAAAAGTGAAAGCGTGAAATTGTAACTTGTATCTTTTTTTCTGTCTGCAGGACCCTGGAATATCTGTTCAAACACCTGGCTCACCTGGCCACTTGTAGTGGAGAGACCAACATGCACATCAAGAACCTGGCCATCGTCTGGGCTCCCAACCTGCTAAGGTTAGGAGCCCAGACGCTACCAGTGCTACCAGCCTGTGTACCTCCCTGTCTATCTGTCATGTTGACGTGTTGTCACAGTTTGCAGTCCTCCTCTGGATCGTGTTGTGTGTGTGTATGTGTCTGTCTTCACAGTCTCCCGTCTAACTGTGTGCTCTGCCGTGCTGTGTCCTCCTGAACCAGGTCGATGGAGATCGAGGCGGTGGGCCTGAGTGGAGCCGACCCCTTCAAGGAGGTGAGGATCCAGTCGGTGGTGGTGGAGTTCCTCCTGAGCAACGTCAACGTGCTCTTCAGCGACTCCTTCACCTCCGTGGGGCGCTTCAGCGTAGGTATGTGTGAGTGCAGATCGTTTGCACCCTTTTAATTCTCTACTCTCGATGCGTGACTGTGTTTCGCCTGTGTTCTGGTCCGCTCTGTCACCAACCGTCTCTCTGGAGGAGGGGATCCCTCACCGAATTTCCCCTCCACAGGTTTCTTTATTTTACCCTCCTGAATGAGTTTTCCTGGGAGTTTTTCCCCTTGTCTTCCTTCAAGTTGCCTAAGGGGCAGTTCTGTGGTCGTATGAGAAGTGTGACGTGTGTTTGTAAAAAGGGCTCTACAAATACGTTTTGATTTGATGCAGACGTACTGTAGTCACAGCCCGTGACCTTATCTCGTGTCTCTTCAGCTTCTCAGCAAACCTTTTCTCTCGTAGCAGTCTGTCTGGCTCAGCCCGCTCGCGTTCTGTCTGCATCTGACATCTTGACCGGCCGGTCCTCTTTCACACAGCTCACTCGGCCTCTCTCTCCATCTGTCAACTGGAGTGTGTGTGTGTGTGTGTGTGTGCCCCAGTGTGTGCAATTCAGTTGACAATCTGATTGATGAGCTTTGCTCCAGAGAAGGTTCCCTTCCCTGTGGTCAGTGTTGCTGGACAGGACAGGCAGAGCCGTAGGCGAGCTCTTCCCGCTCGTCTTCAGACTCCCGCTAAGCCCCCTTCTGCTCTCCTCTACTCCAATGTGCTCCACTTCTCTCTGCGTCCACTGACACAAACGTAACTGCTGCTTATTCTGTCCAAATACCTCCATATTTCAGTACATTTATATCTTCTGGCTAGCTGCAGCGATAAGATGTAACCCTGATTGATCCTGTTACTAAACACGGTAGATAGTGAGTAAGCTGTATGTCTCCATAGCAACGGGCAGGTTGGCGCCTAAGGTTCGTCAGCGTCCATCTCGACTGCGACGCCTGGTCAGTCTGCAAGAGGCCAGGGGGGAGGAGGCAGAGGAGGAGCCAGACCTTGTCCCTGACTTACGACGCTTCTCTGACGTGTTCTGACCCCTCCCATTTTCCAGGCCACACCCCTCTCAAGAAACTGATCCTAGCCTTGTCCCTCCCTCATTTTTGTTGGCCAGCAAATGTCTGCCATCCTAGTGGATGTGAAGGTGTGTTGATGATGACTGTGAGACATGTGTTGTCTTGTTGTGGCCCATGCTGTAAGGGTATGTCTGTAAGTGCAGAGGTTAAGCCTTCGTCTTCATCTAACAGGTTTAATAAACATTCACCATGGCTGAATTCGACCCCATCCTCCGGTCCTCTGAAATGTGTCTCTCAATTATCTTCACTCTCATGTTGTCCTCATGCTATGACTCCATTTTGTATAGGAGTTATGAAGTTTGCTTGAGTTGTATAGTAGCTAAGTCTTCCAAGACTGTTGTAGAGTGGTGATGTAAGTGTGTTCGGGACAGTAAGTATGTCCTTCTAACGGTCTGGCTGTTTCTTTAAAGAGGATCCAACTAAGCCAGAGGAAACAGGTAAAGCTGCAAACTCGACCAACGTTAAAATGACCGGCAGCTTGTCTTTCAGCTAACGCAGCCAATCACTATCATACAGATGCT
The DNA here is from genome assembly GCF_021917145.1 of Hypomesus transpacificus. NCBI lineage: Eukaryota > Metazoa > Chordata > Actinopteri > Osmeriformes > Osmeridae > Hypomesus > Hypomesus transpacificus. Next base: position 15,452,367 of record NC_061061.1, read on the forward strand.
AATAAATCAGTAGCATCCAAATATGCAGCCCGTACACCACCTGTGTTTGTGCGTGTGCACGTGTGCTTGTGTGTGTGTGTACCTGTCAGCTACCCAGCCCTGTTGTGAAGGCTTGAACTGTGTGTCAGCCATGTTGCTTGTCTCTGTCAGCCTCAGGGTCATGATACTGATTCAGCCCAGGCTTGTTTAGCTTGTTGATGCCGCGTCTTAGGCACCTGCTTGGTCCAACCAGATGTGAGTCTGGCCTATCATCTGACTGTGATGATGAAGGTCATCAGAGTGTCAGTGTTGAGGATGGTGAGGCTCTTGGGGTAATGGTGGAGTCAGCCCAAGGCCTTTAGCTGAGCTCTTGAACCAGATTGCCTCTGGTGCTTCTGTGTGTGTGTGTGGTCCCAAGACAGGGTTGGTTACTCCAGAGTTCCTCCAGTTTCAACTGAGAAGGAGCCAGCCTTCCCTGCCTTTAATGCAACAGCCTGTCTGTCTGCCTCTCTCTGTCTGCCTCTCTCTGCCTGCTTCTCTCTCACTGTCACACTGTCAGCCCTCCACTCTCTGTCCCCTCTCCCAAACTAACTGGAGCTCCTCTGTCCCCTTGTCATCGTCGTCTTCCCCCTCCCAACAGGCCGCCAGTCTCTAAGCAGACCCAAGTCATTTGTGTCGACACGGCTCTTGTCCCTGGAGGAAGCCCAGGCCAGGACCCAGGCTCCCCTGCAGCTACAGGGGACCCCCCTCTCCCTGCAAGGACAGTACCACACTGTCCTGGACCTCCCCGTTGACAGGTAAGACATTCCTCCAACGTGAATCCCTCCCTCTGTCCCGCTCATGAGCTCCTCACTACCTAGTAGGTGTTGATCACCAGGATAAATATTTCACCTATCCTGTTCCTATCTTTCTCTCCTCGACGTCTCTCCTCCACGCGCAGAAGGAAGAGGGAGATAAAGAGGGGGAAGGCAGGCGGGGGAAGCTGGAAGACTTTCTTCGCCATCGGGAAGCCCATGGGGGCGGGGCGGCGTAAACCCATGAGGATCAGCTCTCTGTTCCAGCCAACCACCTCGCACGCTGGTAAGACACAGACAAGGGGAGATGGTCAAGAACTTTGGCCGGTGGCCACGGCAAGTTCATGAGGTTTAGCCTTAAACAATCATTTAAGGATAGTTCTACTAGTGGCAGGGCGATAGAGGGGTCCATCAGGACAGACGACTCGCTGTCGGGCTTGACCAGGGCCATGTTGTCCCTCCCATTTCTTCTCATCTACCCCTCATAGTACACTTGAATCTGAACGCATAATAACATCCCGGCCTCAACTACCTGGTAAACAAGTTTTAAATACAGTACACCCTCTACTGTTCCAAAGTCATTGTTCCTCTCTCTCTGATCCACCCTCCCTCTGTCTCTCTTTTGTTCCTGCAGGTTGCCGTGTCGACAGTGTGACTCTGAGGTCAGCCAAGAGCGAGGAGTCTCTGTCGTCCCAGCACAGCGGAGCAGGTAGCACTCTCACTCCTTTGCTGGAGTCCTGTGTCTACCAACCAGTCAGATTAGGGTCAACAGACTCCTCCCACAGCACTAATGTCTCTCTCTCTCCTTCCGCTCCCTCAGGTCAGTCGAAGGCGCAGCGCCTGCGCAGGCCTCGCTCTAGCAGCGACGGCCTTTCATTGGCCTCCGCCATGGACCCCCAGCTCCTCCCCCAGAGGCCTCCGTCCCGCCTGCCGTCCAGCCGCTCGTACGACAGCCTCCTGCCCGACGACCGGCCTCGCCCTGGGGAGGAGGGCGACGATGAAGACGAAGAGGATGATGAGGACAAAGAGGGCGTCTACATGCTGCCGGACCTCTCTCGGACAGACCCCGCCCCTTCCTGGCACGACGAGGACGTCATTGACTTTAGCCCCACCTTCCTGGAGGACGGGCCAATCGGTGTGGCCAGCACTAGGGATTCTCCGCCCACAGCCAGCCCCCCACCCTATCGTTGCCTTAGCCACCATGGCCACGCCTCTTCCAGCGGCCAGCGCTCAGTCACGGAGGATCCGGACTCTGTCCTTACCCAATCGGAGGCGACTGCCAGAAGGAGTCTGATCCTCGCAGCGACAGCCCCGCCCCTACAAGTGTTCTGTCAGCACCGACCATCCAATAGCAGCCCTGCTGCAACCCAGTCGGTAGAGACAACCAACCAGAGCCCGTCTCACGGTCAGGCCCAGCCGAACTCCGCCCCCGCTGCTCAGCCGCCCCCAGAAAGGCGTTCCTTCACCAGGAAAGTGGTCAACGCCCTTTCAACCAAGGCCCCCAAGTCTCCGCCCCTTGACATCTCTGACCCTATTGCAATTAGCGTACCAGCCAAGGTACTACTTTATACTACTATTTGTAGTGTATAGGAGGTCGTTTGCTATCTTTTTAAGTACAGGAAATGTGTCCCCCGTTTCACTGTCTTCTAAACCAATCATGTGTCTCTGTCAGGTGTTGGAGATGATTGGCGGGCGAGCCGGTGAACTGCCCACCAGCGCTCCCCCAAGCGGCCCCCCCCAGCCCCCTCAAATGATCTCCATGCTGCTGAGGTCATGTGACTTCCAGCTGAGCGAGAGCTGCCAGCAGGAGATCCGCAGCAAGCTCGGCCCCCCCCCTGATAACAGGGTCAGAGGTGAGGACTCTGGGGGGGTGGAGATAGTAAATGCATATCTGACTATAGTAGAATATTTAGTCAAGTAATTTCACTGGGTGTGCAATGTTCTGATAAAGAACATTGATGTGATATTGATATAAACAGAACTCCACGGCCCTCATCTTCTCTCGCTCTCTCTCGCTCCCCCTCGCTCTCTCTATCTGTCTCTCTCTCCCCCCCTCGCTCTATCTCTCTCTCTCTCCTCAACAGTTATCCCTGGTCCCACAGGCGCTCCTCTGCCCTCTCAGCAGCCCCCCCCTCCCCCTCCCAAGAACCCCGCCCGCCTCATGGCGCTGGCTCTGGCAGAGAGTGCCAACAAGGCCCTGCGCCAGGGGGCCACGCCCCCTTACCGGCCCCCCCAACCCCGCACCCAGGACCCCCCTGACCCCCGCTACAAGCGCTCCCTCTCGGCGGACACCGGCGAGCTGCTGGCCTCAGACCCTAACCAGCTGTACTCTACAGTGCGCCCCCTGTCTGTGTGGATGAACCAGGGCACTGCAGATACCACCGAGACTGGACACACACAGGAAGACAAGACCCCTGGACAGGTGTGTATGTGTGTCTTTGCATTTGGGGGGTCGTCAGAATCAGAAAGGGATTTATTCGCCATGAAAGTTTGCACAGACAAGGAATTTGCTTTGGCAGGAAGGTGCATACAATAAACATGTAGGAATCTTAAATTTGTATGTGTGTTTCTTTGTGCATGGTCAAGCCGTGGCTCCCCTTTGGTTCCATCATGAACAGGGCAAGCTTTAGGGTTACCATGCCAACCCTCATCCCCCTCACTGGAATATCCTCTCTGTCTGTAGTGCATGGAGTGTAATGAGGTGGACAGCCTGGCTGTGCTCTAGAAATCAGACTCCTTGGCTGGGTCTCTGTTGTAGTTTCAGGGCTATTCAGCCAAGCGTTAGTAGCAGACAGTGTACAGGGCTGGGGTAGCCAGGTCTCTGTGTAGAGGAGGTCTACATAAGGGGCTCAGTTTGAGGTCAAGACGGTAGTTAATGTCTGTGCTTGCTTGTACGTTGTGTTGCACTGTGTGTGTTGTGTGTGCCGTACGAATGCGGCCGTGTGTCTGTCTGTGTTTTAAGACACTTTGTTTTTGTTTGTTGTCTCTGTGTAGTGTGTTTGTGTTTACCTTTCTATTAACGTGTGTCGTTTTGTGTTTGTGTGTCTTCAGGACACTGGAACGCTGTCATCTGAGACCTCGGTGTCTGACTCTGTGGCCTCTGAGCTGTCTGCTGGGAGCTCCTCAGGAGAAGACCACACCCCCAGCCCCGTCTACACCAATCAAAGCCAGGCGTCCAGACCCAGCCCCGCCCAGGCCCAGCCCCACAGGAAACCCCCTGCCTACTCGCGACAGTTTTCTGCCCCCCACCTCCAGCAAAAGTCCACCTCTACACCCACCTCATCCCAGCCCCCGTCAGCCCAGCCCCCGCCCCAACTGCAGCTCATCCACTCCAAGTCGGAGAGCTCGCCCCTGTCCCAGGTGAAGTCCTTCCAGCCCACCAGGCCCAAAGTGCCCCCCAAGCCCCTGGACTTGGCTGTGCAGCGAGACCAGCCTCCCCAGCGCCCCCTGCTGGCCAAGTCAGACCTGCGGCGCTCTCTGGACTCAGGCAGGGTCAGACGGATGTTTAGTCAGCCGCAGGGCAACCCTCCCCTGGCTCGAGCCTACTCTGAACGCCACTCTGGACCTCCAGACATGCTGGCCCGGTACTACGCTGCCAGGACAGCCGGTCAGCCGGCCCCTGGACCCCAGCCCCCCACCCCCCCGCAGCAGGCCCACATCCGGCCTGTACCTCCTTCCTCCTCAGACGACCCAGGAAAGGGCGAGAACTTTTACTACGAGATCGCAGGGCCCGAACCTCCGCAGGGCCCACCCAGCTACGCACGCCACTCCTACCAGAACATGAGGCTTGACCTGGAGGGCAACTTCCGCCCCACGCCCCAGCACGCTCACCCAGACCCCAGTTCCAGGCCTCTCTCCCGGGGGCACCAGCAACCCCAGCCCCCTTACCCTGGAGCTCAGAGACTCCCCCAGCTCTGGTCCTCGGAGGCAACACGGGCCTGGGCCGCCGCCCACTCTCACAGCCACTCGCAGTCCTTCTCCCATGGCCACACCCACCAGCGCTCCCACGAAGGGCCCCGGCCGCGCCCCCAGCGCCAGTCCTCCTCCTCCGTGCGCCAGGCTCGTAGTGAGGTGCATCCCCTCCCCTCCTCCTCCATCGTGCCGCTGTCTGTTCACCAGCGGAGCCCGCAGCTCCGCCAGCCCGACGTCACCGCCTCGCAGCTACACCCCTACTTTGAAAACGGGAGGGTGTGCTACCGCCCCCAGTCTGAGGATCCCCCCCTCACAGCCCAGCACCCCCAGACTGACAGGCAGGCTGGTACGGAGCTGACGGAACCCGTTTATGTCAACTACCCCTACACCTGCCCCGCTCCTCACCCTCTCACCCCCCGCCCTGACCCTCTCCCCCCTCCCTCTGACCTTAGCACCAGGGGCTGGGCCACCACCAACCTGGACAACACCACCCAGGCCACGACCTCTGACCCCCTCTCAGAGGGGCAGGAGGAGCCCGCCCAACCCTCCTCGGAGAAAGGAGGGTCCACTAGCCTTAGCCCCATCTCCCCAGACAGCCCCGCTGCCCAGATGGACCAGACCCATGGTTTCTCCCCACCCCTGGGACTCGAGGGGCAGTCCGGCCAGTTCCTCCCTGCTTCCACAGCTTCTCCTGGGGCCCATTACCGCAGTCGCTCTGACCCCCAGAGTTCCAGCAACCATGAGCCCAGGATGGAGGGCAGGGTCAATGTTCCAGTGGAGGGCCCCCAGTGCCTGTCAGGAAAGGACATTGCCTCTTTGTTGATAGAGAAGCTGGTGGAGGAAGAGAGGGCCGATAGGGTGGACCCTTCCTCTAACATGACTTCTTCCTCTGCCTCCTCCTCTTCCTCCCCCCAGCTGGACCACCCCGCCAACCCCTATTCCCACCACCCCTCCCAGCCCCCTCCGGCCTACAACGTCTACACCCCCGGCCCCTCGCGCTCGCGTGCCTCGGTGGGGGGGGCGGGGGGGGGCTTTCACAGGCAGGACCCTCTGCGACGCTCCTCCTCGGGGGGGCAGTACCGCCAAGCCTATGACGTCATGCCCTCTGGGGACCAGGTACTCAAGTTCTACAGATCCACAGACTTAACCCAAGGAGACGTACCCACCCCCAGCCCTAACCCTTACCCCCCTCGGCAGCAGTACCCGGAGCCCCCTTACCCCTCTCGCAGCTCCTACCCCTTTGCCCCCCAACCAATCACTTCTCCCTCCGCTGCCCTGGCAGGTCTTTCTCTGGGGGGTCCGCGGGCCTTCCCTCCCCAGTACCCTTTCCAGCCTGGTCCTGTGCTGGGCCAGTACCCTAACGCCCCCCATCGGGATCTTACCCCCGACTCCTCCCAAAGGCCTCCGGGCCTCCGCAATCAGAGGGGCTTAGCCCGGCAGGGAAGCTTGCCCGGACCTAACTGGACCATCCACACTGAGGGCCAGACACGCAGCTACTGCTGAGACCAGCCCTGGGCCCTCACATGCAGATACGCACCCTGACATGCAGGTACAGGCCCAGATATGCAGGTACAGGCCCAGACATGCAGGTACGGGCCCAGACATGCAGGTACGCACCCTGACATGCAGGTACGCACCCTGACATGCAGGTACGGGCCCAGACATGCAGGTACGGGCCCAGACATGCAGGTACGCACCCTGACATGCAGGTACGCACCCTGACATGCAGGTACGGGCCCAGACATGCAGGTACGGGCCCAGACATGCAGGTACGCACCCTGACATGCAGGTACGCACCCTGACATGCAGGTACGGGCCCAGACATGCAGGTACGGGCCCAGACATGCAGGTACGGGCCCAGACATGCAGGTACGCACCCTGACATGCAGGTACGGGCCCAGACATGCAGGTACGCACCCTGACATGCAGGTACGCACCCTGACATGCAGGTACGCACCCTGACATGCAGGTACGGGCCCAGACATGCAGGTACGCACCCTGACATGCAGGTACGGGCCCAGACATGCAGGTACGACGTTTGGGTTTTAGTATTACATGCTGCACATGGTGCAACAGCCCAGCCACTATTATACTGACACACAGAGCACACACTGGTCCAAAGCAGTGTAGAGGATGATCCACACTAGAGAGCCTAAGGTTGGGGTGGGAATTGTCTTCCTTTAGGGTTGTTTAAATGGGTCCTGCGTTAGGCTGAGGCAGATCTGGTTCTGGTTTCAACCCCAACACTTCCTCAGATCATCATAACAGCACACTTTAAACTACTGGACCAATGGGAGGGAGGGACATTTGGATGAAGGTGAATAGAATCAAAGAGACAAACCGACAAGTGGCTTAGATAGAGAACATTCATGAGTGGCCTGGGAGGGGGAAAGAGGAGAGAGTGAAAGTGAGAGAGAGAGAGAGAGAGAGGGGGGGGGGGGGGGGGGAGGGAGAGGGAGAGGAAGGGGATGAGGAGAGAAAATCAGGTTCTCTGTAGAGTGGGTGCTGTGTGTCTGTATGGGTGGGGTTGTGATTGGTTTAGAGATTTTAGATTTGACCCCTGAGATAGGTGGACACAAGGACGTAACTAGTTTTCTTTCCTCACAAGTCCATCTAAAACTGATGATTGGTTGTGAGGGTTCATAAACTTGACTGATTGGTTGATGATAATGTGAGTTTTTTATTTGTATTATTGGTTTTACCTTTTTTATTTATTTAGTTGTTGCCCTATGGATTTTGAAGAATGCATGTAATATAGAGAATTGTTTTTTGAAAGAATAAGTACTGTATTATTTCAATGTTTTGCTTTATTTTCATCCCTGGACAGTGTGTGTTTGTGTGAGTCTGAGTGCACCTCCATGATTTGATGTGCATGTGTATGCGTAAGTGTGTGTGTCCAATGGTGATTTCAAAAGCACATTATAAAAAAAAATGTTTCAAAAAAGAAACTTGAGTGGAACTAAACACTGCCTTCTATTTTAAGGGAAAATAATAGTTGGGAGTTAATATCTCCTTGTCTCTCTGAATGCTAACTCTGTTTTTCTGATGAGCTTGAGAACTGCATGTCTGTAGTTACAGCACATGTCAGTATGGCCAGTACTGTTCAATAGGTCAATATTAACACTTGTTTGAAGTTTTTGTATGTCGAGAGACAGATGCTTTCACCCAAAGCTGCTGTGATGAAACTGTTCAACTCCCTCTGCTCCGTGTGTCAGTCCCGTTTGTCGCTCGGAGGAGAGACCCCTCTCCCCCTCAAGTCGTTCATCTCGAGTTGGACACACAGTTGTACACACAACCCCTATGCAACGTCCCCTGGATCGAGCCACAAGACTGACCCCCCCGATCCCACTCCTAGTGTCGGCTGTGGTGTGGTTACATTCCCATCGTGGTTACATTCCCATCGTAGAAGCGTAACATTCCATGATCATACCACGTTGTCTTAATACTGTCTGGTTTACTGTATATCACTGTACCTGAGACAGCTGTCTCTACTTCTATAGGTAGAATGCCCCTGGAACTGGTACTATTACTGCACATATCTTTCTCCTGTAGACTTGTACACTACGTACAGCCCTTAGATTTACATAAACATTGTTCCTGTTTCTTATACAGCCTGTGTATGATATGGTTAAGTGAAGTTGGCATTGTAGAAAGGCGGCATTGGAAGCCTGGGATCATTGTTGGCTTCTATTAAAGCTGTGTAGGAAAGGGTCGTGTGTACTGAGGCAGCAGGCAGTATTTGTGTGTGTGTGTTTGTGTTCAAGTGTGTGTGTACTTCGCAATGTGTGTACAAGTCTGCTTTAGCCTAGAGACCACTATTACTGAGGGTTTCTATATGTGAGACCTGATGCAAAAATGCTTAGGGGGTCTTCTCTCCAATATGGTCTGGGTTTGTGTTCCAGGTGCCTTTTCTGATGAACAATCATTAGGCTCAGTAAAGTATAAGGACACGCGTTCTGTTCCCGGCATTGCCGTTTCTATACTGTTCTCTCTGTTCTAGAACTGTGAACGTGTTCTAGAACTGTGAACGTGTTAAGGTATCGCGGCCATGTGGCTGTCCCTGACTTTAAGCCTTTCATTCCACTTCTAAATGACTCTGATGCTTCTTTTGAAGGATAAATATTCCTCCTCTATGTGGCTGTGAGTTTGGGATGCGTTTAGGTGAATGTGTGTGTTTGTGCGTCCGCCTGTTTCTTTTTTCACCTGTGGTGACGGTGTGAAAGTCGGCATGACTCCCTTCTCATATCTATGCAGTGATCAAGTACAGTCACGGAATGTGGGGAACTCTTCAGACTACTATACTACCTATATGTGTGTGTGTGTGTGTGTGTCTTTATGTGTGTGTGTCTGTATGTATGTGTGTGTGACCGGAACATTCAGTCCCAGATGATTCTCCCAGCCTTATAGCACTTGGCAAAAGGCAATTCATCTTATTTTGTAATATTTTCAAACGTGTGAATAAAAAACCTTAAGGTCTCAAAGATGAAACTTGACGTCTTGTGTTTCTTAAAAAAAAAAAAAAAAAGATGTTCAGGGATGACATCAGTACTGTTTTGTTTGTAAACATTTGCTGTGGTTTATTTTTACAAATGCATATTCAATTACAGTTTGAAAAAAAGAAATGTTATATAAATAAATATGATCTTGTAAATATTCTATTGGCAAGTGAAAATATTTGAAATTGGGACATGTGAAATGTACTGCCACATACATCCCCTTTAAGAATAGTTTTGGTCTCAAATGCAATCTTTGATGAGAAAAGCACAGTCGGTCAGTTACAAAAGCACCACATTTTACCAACATACTAAGTTCAGTTTGTGAAGCTGTTACAGTGCATTATGAAAGCAACAGAATATAAAAAGAATAAACTAACCCATAAAAATACCATAAAATATACTGATATATGAACATAATATATTCACTCAACTTTCTTGTATGTGTTTGATATACGTCGTGTTGTGCACCGAGGGGTGGTGCATCAGAATTCTCCTGGTTTTACAGCGTGACGTAGTAGATCATTGCCAGGACCATTATCCAGAACTGAAACACACCAGAAGATGAAGAATAACAAAGTGACCATTACGTTTGCATAAATCTGACTTTGTTATTTTATCATGTATTTCGTGTGTGTGTGTGTGTTTGTGAGGGTGTTTGTGACTGGGGCAGGCATGACTCACTATGAACATAAGGACAGCAAAGCCGTACCAGCTGACAGCCCAGGTGTAACGACTGAACACAGTTTCGATATAATTGAAACAACCCTAGAAGAGAGGGAGAGACAGTTTGGTCCAAAGTTTCTATTTTTTAAGTCGTTATCTTTATCTCTGGAGGATGAGACATATATATTATTAGACGTTTTTTTTACGGTTTAAGCAAAGCAGGATAGTCTGGTTGCGTATTCCTTTGTTGAGAATGTCCTATACAATGTGAATGTCGATTTATTTCTGTCTGGCTGCCTGATTATGTCGAGCTGGCTAACACACCTTAGTAAACATGACACTGGCCTGGCCCACTTTGCAGGCCTCCAAATCTACAATCTCGTAGTTATTCTTCTTCTGGCAGCAGTGCAGCGGCCATGGGTACACCGTCCCAAACGTCTCCCTGAAGGTAGAGTTGTACTCTATCCAGTCCATCGGGCTGTCTGCGCCACAGCACTGGGCCTGATAAGGAGAAAGGGCAGAAAACTCAATAGTAATCTTCAAGTAGATCTTTGAATCTGTCAATCTAATGTTATGGGTGGGTATGTTTAAATGATATGAGCAAAATTCACATGAAAGACCTCCCCATCTCTAGAACCTACAGAGAATTAGGGCTGGATCTTTACTTCAACGCTTTGGCCTGAGGAGAATGTTTTGGTGAGACAAACGTAGACACCTATTACCAACAACACAGCAGCTCCCATACTGTGCTGTCTGAAAAAGGATAATTTTCTTTCCCATGTGAAAGAGACCCAACTGGTTTATCCAGCACATCCACGCAAAAACACACTCATGTTCAGGTCAGGCCTGAACACAACATACTGCTGCTCCCAAGGGTGTGCATGTATGTGTGACGATCCACAAAAACCTTACACGATGCCAAGCCTCTGTTAGTAGTGTATTAGGAATGTGTTGGCTATGGCTAAGATTAGGTACAATACTATTCATTGGGAACACTCCTGCCATTCACTCCCTCTCTCTTTCTGTCCCCATCCCTTCCTCTCTTGTCCTACTCAGCATGATTATAAGTTGATTTCTAGCACACACTCAAACACACACACCAATACACACTCACGTCTTTCATGAGTCGGTTCCAAGTTAGGGTGATTTCACTGCCGGCTTTGCCATCAGCAGCATAATACGTCAACATCTGTTTCTTCATTAGGTTGCTGTTCCCAACCAGCTATGGGAATAGAAAACATAAAGGGGTACGGTTAGATTACAGAGGAACTCAAACGAGTATTTCTCAGATTTTCTTCCTCCGGCTACTTTAAGAGGTTCACTGTTAATCATTGCCCACTGAGCCTTTAAATTGGCCACCTAATTATGTCTATGTTTTAATCATGCACAATGATAACAATCCTGTAAATAAGCTTCAAAACAACTCATAGTTCTGACTGCCTACTAAGGGATCTATGAGGTTCTAGAGCTGGTGCCATTCCCCAAGCTAGAGGGTCAGATGGCTGAGCGGTCAGATGGCTGAGCGGTTAGGGAGTCGGGCTATTAATCAGAAGGTTGTTGGTTCGATTCCTAGCCGTGCCAAATGATGTTGTGTCCTTGGGCAAGGCACTTCACCCTACTTGCTTCGGGGGGAATGTCCCTGTACTTACTGTAAGTCGCTCTGTTAAATGACTAAATGTAAATGTACTAATGCAAGATACTCACATAGTCCCTGTGGGTGACTGCAGTGATGCAGGAGGCACACTCAAATATGAAGATGATCAGCATTAAGATGAGGTACTGCAACCAACACACACAGAACATCACTTTAGGATAATTAGGATTAGGATCATGGCTATGTCTGGCTGTTGATAATAATAAATTATATTTATAATGCACTCAATATTTAGACAATGTCTGAGTGCTACAAAGCCTATAGTACTAAAAGTAAAAGAATCAAAGTTTATAAATTAACATAAAAAAAGAAAGATCTAAGTCAATAAATAATAAAAAGCAAAACCTATAAAACACATTTAATGAAAGTCTTTTTTTTAAAGATATGTTTTCAGGTTTCCTTTAAAAACATCTGTCATCTGTTTGTCTGCCTCTGGGTTTGTCTGGCACCCTCTTTCTGTGTCCCTGTCTCTCTCCTTTTCCCTGTTCTTCTGTCTGTGTCTTACCGTCAACACGAGTCCCTTGCTCCTCCACAGGGCAGCCAGGACTCCAAATATGCAAGTGCAGAAGAAGGCGAAGCCTGTGAAAATGGCAATCCAGGCACCGGCAAAAATGTCATCTTTCCCTGACCATTTAGCAAGCGGGTAAAGCCCGAAGCTATCCACAGCCACCCAGATAGCCAGTGCACACAATGCCAGACCTGCAGCCTGTAAAACAGAATAAGGGTGATCATTTATGTTATTAGAGTGTCTTTGTTAGCTACTGTATTTAAAATTGCTGATGATGGACAAACAATGGGTTCGCTATTAAGTTCTACATACAGCTGCAAACAAGTTCCCCAGGATGACTACAACCATGAGACAGGTGGATCCACGTTTGTCGGCCATGGTGTCTGTCAGAGAAGAGCAGAGAAATATAAAATTTCTGAGAGAAGATAAAGAATAACTGTTCCACTTAATTGAGACAGGCGAATAAGTACATGCAGTGCAGAGAGGGGGAATGTAACAGTCAAGGGAGTGGTTGGCAGCTTCTTTTCACTCATACGGCACCTCAGCTGGTCTGACCTGTTCTCTAAATTGTCTCAGCCCAGGGTAAATTACTGACTAACTAAAATGAGACTTCATTGATAACAGAAACAATGGTACAGACTTAAATAATGTATTTTGTACAGCGTTTTTGTACATTTTCATTGTTCACTACTCATTTCTCAATCTAAATTAACTTAATTGTATTATGCACAGTTATTTTCTTACAACAAATATCATTATAGCACATTCCTGATAGTGCCCTAACGGTTCAATTTCCGTTAGCTTTTCTCTGTTTCTCGTTGGAAAACTATTTGTCACTTCACGCACAATTAAACCTATTGCCTACCTGAGGTCAGTCCGGTAGTTTGCTTTGATTTTGGATGTTGCGCTCGGTGCGAGAGCCCTTCGGTTGAGGCTTCAGTTGATTTCTCGTATCAGGTTTGGCCGGGGTAGGGTGTAGTAGTAGGCTTGAAAATTATTGACGTCATTGATGGGCATGTCTGAATAGTAATATTCTGAAGCGTTACAAAATGTTCTCTGAAGTAGCAAGTAGGCTACAGTTCGTTGGTATTCAGATCAGTATGACTCGTGTAAAAACACGTACGCTTAAAACTGCTTGATGCCACAGTGCCGTGCCAAATTTGTGATGTTGCCAACTAATGCAACAAGTGTCAGTTCTTCGATTAATGAGGCAAACCTTTTTTCATTTATTTTTTACCTTCCGAAACTTTTTTTCACACACGACACAAACGTTTCTGTTCTCAAATAATGCGTTTCATGTGCTTATGCGCATATGTTTACGTGGATGTGCATGTGAGTTTTCATTAGTATGTGTGTGAACGTTTCATGTGAATGCGTATGTGTTTCATATGTGTTTGTAAGGACAGTCTGAATTATTTCCTAAACGGACCCCTAATACTTTTCTTTGCCTTGATATCTGGGGTTTAATACCGAACAGTTGGTTTGCTACACCCCGAACAGCCACCAGAAGTCGTGTATTCCCACCTTTGCATAAATTCCTCCTGTCTGTCACTCCAGCGTTGTAGTTCCTCAATTTGACAGCAGATGGAAGCATTGATGGTCTAAGTAGGTTGTTAGGGGTTCCGCAGAAGATGGTACAGCGACCCCTCCAGAATAAGAGTGTGCTCTACGTGCGGTAGCCTACGTAACGTATACGTTTGGTGGCACAATCCACTATAGATCGGATTTAATTTGTTATTTTCGCTGTTAATATTACAGTACAAGTAGCACCAAGTTAGATGTTGTTATGACTTTCTGATTTTCCTTATTTGTTTCTCAAGCTCTTTACATTTAGTCATTTAGCAGACGCTCTTATCCAGAGCAACTTACAGTAAGTACAGGGACATTCCCTCGAGGCAAGTAGGGTGAAGTGCCTTGCCCAAGGACACAACGTCATTTGGCTCGGCCGGGGAATCAAACTGGCGACCTTCAGATTACTAGCCCGATTCCCTAACCGCTCAGCCACCTGACTCCCTAAGAGCACTCTCTCTTTAAGAGACTCTCTTTAAGAGCACTCGCCTTGTCATTCAACTCTCTGCTGCTCCTCCATGTCCTTCATCGGTTTAGTTGCTCTTCTGCTGGTGGTCCACGTACTCTAGAAGTTTCGTCTTCATCTCGATCTTTTTTTCTAACCCGGTTATGGGCGAAGAAACATGAGGCGAAGGATGAAGTCAGCAGTGCTTCTTGCAAGATAACCGTCTCAGCTTGAAAACTGATTAAAACCCACCTTAGGACAACAATGGCTGTTGACAGGTTGTCACCTTGGAAGTATCAGTGTTGAGTCAAGGAGGACACGCTCCATCAACATGGATGCGTTTGTGAAACATTTTGCCAGTTTTTACCAGAACTGCAGAATTATGCTATTTCAAATTTACCAAGGAAAATTTGTGAGTTAGGCCGTCATGATTTATACCTCGACTGTGTACTAGCTACTTCACTGACATTCTAAAATGAAAAAATCATATAATAAATAATACTTGAACTGTGTACTACCTAGTACACTGATATTCTAAAATTATAAAACCTAAGGGTTTCTTATCACACAGATTTTATTTGGTCTTGTTTAGACTAATTCCAAAACTTTTCTTTGCTATTAGTTAACATAATATATATGAACATAGATATTATACTGTAATGTTGTTGGACACCAAAGTTATTTGTTTTTAAGTCCATTTCTGCTTGATACCTGTCATGTCAAATTGCAGTGTTTTTTGGGTATGTAAATTTACTTTGTTACTTACTTTGAAAATAAACTATGCACTTTCTGTAACACAGAAATGCTATTATGAGTTGAGCTTTTTTTCCCCCAAAATATTTTGGATGTTCCAACACTTACAGATCTAGATTATATATATTCATTAAACAGTGACACAAACCACAAGATTAGCTGTACAGAACTGAGAATGTGCGCTTGTGGCTCAGAGGATATAATCGTAAGGTCACAGGTTCAATCCTCGTCAGGCAGTACCTTGTGTGTCCTCCATACTGGTGTGATCAGAGCAGGTGTCTCTAAGACCATAGTCATCTGTTTATACCACACCACACATCAAAAGGAGCTGGAAGAGACCCAGACACCAGCAGAGATGTCTGGTCCAGCTAGTTTCCTACATTATCATTGACCTATGCACATTTTGCTCTTTCTTGTAAGTCGCTTTGGATAAAAGTGTCTGCTAAATGATTAAGTGTGTGTGAAACTGAGCTGCATTGCCGAGGAAGAGAAACTGACTATTGTTAGGACGTTAAAAGATTCTAGTGATGTTACCTTTTTGGACCGCAACTCTGCTAAATTTAAGAACTATGGGTTAAGGGAATGATCACTTCTACCTCTAATCAGCAATTATAGGATTTATTAATTCTACTAACAGTACATGCCAGGTTAGGTTTACATAATAACTTTCTGTCATGGTTTATGGACCCCCTGAAGTAGCCTTGGACACCCCTTGGCCCCCCCATGTATAAAACTGTAGTTCCGCCACTGCTTCTTTCCCATGATGGTACATTCCATTTCTATGGTAACACAAGATTCTGAATTCTCACAATGTAAGCAAGCAACAGGGTTCCAATGTGAAAAAAAAGATTATAGAGTTATAAAGGTGTATTTGTTTTTGTGTCTGGAACAAAATATATTTTATTATAAAGCAATGGCATTGTGTATTTTGCATGGTGATGAGAACATGTATTTTTCTTTTTAATCCAGTAATTATAAAATATTCTGATAGCTTACCTTTCTGAATCAATTTCAGAGAATCGTTATGAGAGAAGTCTAAAGTAAAACTTCTCCCATACCCACGTTGACAATAAGGTTACTAAACAATAAACGTATCTTATTTCTGTCAGTTCACTTCAAAGTTGAAGAAAGTCATTTTCGTCTCGTGATCTTTTATTTTGAAAGGTTAGGAAAAAATGAACCGGAAACGAGATTCTCTAATGTGATTGGCTTTCGAACAGAGAGAAGGAAAACTGCTTTTAATGTTACATCACGAAGATCATTCACTTACATGAGTCATCTTGACTTTGTGGGGTATTTAAATCACTAAAAAGGTAAACAGATACTAACATACTAATGCTACTAGCTGCTACTAGCAATGGAGCGTAGAACCAGATTGTGTTGTTCAGTTTCTCTGATGCACTGCCAGTGCCTTAGAAACCATGTAGACATTTCATTAGCTAACATTCGCGGTTACTTTGAATCGGTAGATGTCTGGTTAAACATGTCATGATGTTTTCTAAAAGCAAGCGTGCGTGCTCGCTTTTTGAAAATTGCACCAGACCAGTGACAGTCAGACAGCCATTAGAGTTTGATATGAAACTTACACATCCGGCTTGTTTTCTTTGAAACGTTGTTGAACGGCATACCTAGCCTACCTGCGAAAAACTACCAGGTAGTGGCGCTATCGAGAGAAGGTTTTTCTGTGTTTTTAAACTCAACCATACATACTTTCCTGTTAAACCCTGCAATGAGTTGGCATCGGAAAGATAAACAGACTATAGATACTTCGAAGTAGGATCTGTAAGATATTTCAACTCAAGACAGGGTGGAACGCTTGGGTGTTGATAAAGAAACGTCCTATCGTGAGTCCACACCCAGCGTCCACACCCAAGGGTATAGGAAGCCACACTTTCCTCTCTTATTTTCCTATCTGTCGCTGTGTTAGTTGAAAAATAAAGGGTTTCTATTTCTCCAACGATTTATTTTTTTACAGTTTACAGTGGCCAGTTCCAGACTGATCAGAGCTTACCTGTGTTGTGCCCCAGAGTGGGGTGTGCGAGGGCTGAATGCAGAAGACAGTGGCTGTCCTAGGAGGGGGCATCGGGGGCCTGTCTGCCTGTTACAGTCTCTGCAAAAGCCCACTGGTCTCTAAGGTCAACTGCTCCTCTATCTGCTGTGTAACTTGGCTGTTTCTGTGACTATTACAGAACCGAGCTTCCCTGGTTTTTGTTTATGTATGCATTTTTTTTATGCGTGTGTGTTTGTTTGTGTAGATAGTTCTGGTGGAAGGAGATGGCAGGGTGGGGGGATGGCTGAATTCTACCCGGAGAGAGGACGGAGCAGTGTTTGAGCATGGACCCAGAGGCATAAGGCCAGCTGGAGCCGTGGGCCGGAACACCCTCAACATGGTGGGGTGGGGGTGGGGGGGAAAATCAATCGCGATTCAGTCTTCTAGCAATTCACATTGATTCACAATTCACGATTCACAATTATTATTTTTTATATTTTTTTGTTGTTGTATTTTTTCAAAAAATCGTTGTGAGGTACCAAAAGATACCCACCCCTAGTAAGCGTGCTGGCAAGCGTGTCACAATAATGTGTTTATTTTTATTGTATGTTGTATTGTAACTTTGTATTTCTGTCTGTATGGATGTATTTGTGTTCAAGGTGGAAGAATTGGGCCTAGAAAATGAGGTGCTTCCTATCACATACGACCACATAGCGTCTAAGAATCGCTACCTGTATGTTCGAGGACGGCTACACAAGATGCCCTCCGGCCTGGGGTGAGGAGGAGTAGTAGAAACAGAAACATCAGCCACCAGGAGCTTCAAGCTGCTTAGTGTGTTATCTTAATGTGATCTTTTGTAATATTTAGTAGCATGCAGTATTGATGTCATCATCGGCAAAGTATTGTGTTGTCCACTGACATAACTCTTGAGTTTATCTAGCCTTTACCACTTTTCTCTCTCTTCCCCCACCCCCCTCCCTCTTTGAAGTGGAGTAATGCGTACGGTCCCGCCATTTTCTCGTCCCTTGGTCCAGAGTGTTCTGAAGGAGATCTTTGTCAGCAGAGGACAAGAAGACGATGAGTCTGTTCACTCTTTTGTCTCCCGACGCCTGGGATCTGAGGTGAGGCAGTTGTACATGCTGTGATAGGAGAGAGACAGGTAGACAAGATGAGGTCACTATGACTAGAATTCAGCAGCACGGCTATAATTGGTTATAATCGGCTAGACCTGTCTAGGTTTATAGTGAGATAGGTAGACAGGCTTGGTGTTGAATTAGAGAATGTTTTTCACCTGATAAGATGGGTATGAATATCTTATCAAACCATTCAGCGCTGCTTCAATGTTTTTGTCTGCAGCTTGCGGACATTGCCATTGACAGTCTCTGTCGGGGAGTATTCGCGGGTGACTGCAGGAAGCTGAGTGTGCGTTCCTGTTTTCCTGCCCTGTACAACGCAGAGAAAGCCAGAGGTTCCATTGTGCTGGGAATGATGCTGGGCTCAGGTAAGAAACTAGTACTGCAAACTAACCAATCATAGTCAAAGATTTCTGACACATAACACACATTTGACATTTATTTTATAGTCTTGAACAGGCTTGTGTGTTGTGGGTGTTATGTGTATAACTGTAGAAGTGCGATGGTATAACCAGTGAGACCCCCCTCCCCCTACAGGCGTTGGCCCAGAAGTGCTCCCCTCCGCACTCGCCCAGCGGGCCTCCAAGGAGAATTGGGCCCAGTGGTCCCTGAGAACGGGGCTCCAGATGCTGCCTGAGGCCCTGCAGGACAGGCTCACCCAGGGGGGGCGGGTCACACTGCACAGACACAGCCCCGTGAAGGGGCTGCAACGTGATGCCACGGGCTGGGAGGTGAGAGTGGGGGAGTGGTAAGCGAGGGTTGGAATGAAGGCTAGTAATTCAGAGAGGTGTTGAAAAGTAGTTGACATTTATGTTTCGTGTAGATTGAGTTAGAGGATGGGACCATCAAGGCTGATCACATCATCGCTGCTCTTCCAGCAAAAGGTTTGAGACTCACCTTTCAAACAGCAGATGTTTACTTATATCACCATATGCATAATGTGATTTGCCTATGTCTATGTGTGCAGCTCTTGCCTCAGTGCTGCCCCCTGCTGCACATACATTGGCAGGGCAGCTACGGGAGATTACCTCAGTGACGGTTGCCGTGGTGAACCTGGAGTACGAGGGTTGCATCTTGCCTGTGATGGTGAGTGTGAAAGGGAACTGTGTGTGTGTGTGGGGGGGGGGGGGGAGGGGGGGAGGAGGACTGTGTGTGTAATATACTTGTTGGTCTCGTGCCTATAGGGTTTTGGCCATCTGGTTCCATCATCAGAAGACAGGGGGCTGCTGGGAGTGGTGTATGATTCAGTTCCTTTCCCTCAACACAACCGGTCTGGAGGAGAATCAACCAGGCTGACGGTGAGACAGATAGATATGTACACAAACACACTATGTGCCCATGGTCAAATGTCAGTCAGATATATTCCCTGGAAAGTATGGTTAGAGTAGGCCTATGTATAGTTCACTTGTTATTCTGTACTGTGTGGCAGTCTATCCTGCTACTCTGTGAACTAGAGACGCATACTCCAAGGTAAATATGAAAGACTATGAGTAATTTGTGCTTTCAACTCTTAAAATAAGAAAATCCAAAGTGTATACAACATATTCATATTCACATAGTTCTTAATGATACAGTAACATGTGACTTATATCTAACCAACATCTTTAAATAATTAACATTTTCCTCAGGCATGTTTTATTTACCGACCAGATGCCCGAGGCTGTTTGCATTAAACATTACTAGACTACATGGAGGTTAATACTGCAACCAGCCAAAAGACAAATGACCAAACCCAGCAACACAGAAATGCTATTATAAGTCCCTGGTGCTTGAGCTTTTTTTCCAAAAAATATTTTGGATGTTCCAACACTTATAGACCCAGATTATATATATATATTCATGAAAACATTGACCCAAACCACAAGGTAAGCTGTACACATCTCTGTGTGTGTGTGTGTGTGTGTGTGTGTGTGTGTGTGTGTGTGTGTGTGTGTGTGTGTGTGTGTGTGTGTGTGTGTGTGTGTGTGTGTGTGTGTGTGTGTGTGTGTGTGTGTGTGTGTGTGTGTGTGTCTGAGCATGGCGCAGAGGATAAGGGCGCTCGTTCAGTAATCGTAAGGTCACAGGTTCAATCCTCGTCAGGCAGTACCTTGGCTGTTTGTCCTCCATACTGGTGTGATCAGAGCAGGTGTCTCTAAGACCATAGTCATCTGTTTATACCACACCACACATCAACAGGAGCTGGAAGAGACCCAGACACCAGCAGAGGTGTCTGGTCCAGCTAGTCTCCTACATTATCATTGACATATGCACATTTTGCTCTTTCTTATCAGTCGTTTTGGATAAAAGCATCTGCTGAATGACTAAATGTGTGTGAAACTGAGCTGCAGTTCGGAAGTAGAGACACAGACTATTGTTAGTATATTAAAGGATTCTAGTGAAGTTACGTTGTCTAGGGAAGACCCATGTTTCCCAACAGGAAGTCAAGGTTAAATCTTGAAGCTAAACAGCCTGTTATACAGAAGTGGATACATACATACACAACATACACTTCTGTTCTTTTTCAATTGGCTTAGGTGATGATGGGTGGGGCCTGGTTCCAGGAAGTGTTTGGCAGTCCAGAGGATGTGACAGAGCATCACTTCCTAGATACAGCCACTCAGGCAGTCCGCTCACACTTGGGTATAACTGCAGCACCTATCTACAGCAAGGTGGCTCTACAGAAGGTGAGAATATCTGTATGTTGGGGTCAAAAACATACAGGAGGCTCAAAAAACCTATGCCATCTAACTTCTCAACCAATCATCCCCTTGCTGTCTCCCACCCATGTGTCACTGCTCATTTTATAGTTGGCCGTTTTTAGTTGGTATATGGCATATGTCTTTGTAGAGCTACATGGACTGTACCAATGACAATGTGGTTATAAACTGTCATCTGTCTCCTCCAGGACTGTATTACTCAGTATCATCTGGGCCACTGGAAACGAATAGGTATGATGGCCAGATCCATAGAAGTGTAGTTGTGGTTTGACTGCTATCAATTAGAAATGTTTTTTTGTGCTAGAATATAACCAAGTGAGTCTGATCCGTCTTTTGGGTGTTTCTATTGGTCTATATGTTTACAGAGAACATGAGGAGGTACCTTAAAGAGCATAACCTCCCTCTTACGCTGACTGGCTCATCCTATGATGGCGTCTCTGTCAATGATGTCATCTTTAGTGGACGGACGGCAGCACAGGGGCTTGTGGGTAAAGTGTAATCTCCCACAATTGGGAAGCAGGACATCATGTTGGAAAGAGAATGCTGGATGACAATGACATCCTAACATACACCTGTCTAATCCCAGACTGTTGCAAATAGTAGCCTAATGTACCTTTCACTGCAAACTCATCAAGGATTGATTGATTGAACTCCACAGTTATGAATATTGACCAATGTTTCATCATTGTGAATCATGTGATCTAACAGTCATTGTGCCTTTTAACATGTATCTCCACCCTATCTGGATGTATACTGACATGTCTAATCAAGGAGTTGTACGTACTGTGTGTTACATGTTATCATGTATAACCATAGAGTCGATGGGGATGTAGGCCTATTTCACAATGTTCCACCACTCAGGTGTGACTTCATAACCTACAGTCAACATATGCTCCAGACATGCTGTCATTTTGGCCTGTAAAGATACCGTAAAGATAGAGTTTCACATCTCTGTTTGTTAGTAAGTCCACAGAATGATCAAAAACATCACACCAGAAGCTGATTTTATGTATTTTGAAGTTATAACCATGATGACTGAATGAAGTATAACGCAAAGTTATTTATAAATTTAAATAATTTATTGAACAAGGATTGTGTTGTATTTTTCTACCCTGTTGATGAGCAATTAAAGTATGGCTTGAGGACCTGTGTGGTGGTGTGGACTCATTGTCTGAACCTGAACTGGTGATGATTACATGGGAACATTCTCAGTGGTTTTCTTCAAACGATATTGCATTTGCTTATGCCATCTGGAGGGAAGGCTCATAAAATCATTTTTAAATATTTGTGGAAATTAAAAACAACTGAACAGTGAACTGTTTTCCAGCATTTAATTCAGATTCATTTTCAAGAGGTCCAATAAACTTAAAAGTAGCAGGCCTAATATCTTGAAAGATGACGACAAAAACAAACAGATTCTCAGCTCTGTCAATGTACAGAGATGCACAGCATCTGACAATTAGTCCAGAAGTATTTACATTTTGTAGCCAAGGCAGGTTTTCTGTAAAAAAAAAATATTACACACATCTTTCTTTCCCATCTCCATCCTGCTTCCAACCTTTTCAAAAATAAATAAATCGTTAACACAGAGCCCTCTCATCTCTAAAGACAGATTCTTTCTTCAATTAATGTCTTGTCATTTTCATTTTCCCCCACCCTCACCCCCCACATCCCCTACCCAACATCCAGCCCCTCAAAGGATTCCCACTCGTTGCTAATGGGCTTTAATCATATATTTTCTCTCCTCCTCCACTCTTTCTTTCATATCTATCTTTCAGAGGCCGTGAGCGACTGCTAGACGAGCAGATTAACAGAAGATAAGGACTTCTTGATGTTTCCATGGGTGTTCAGAAGAATAGGACATGATGGACCTTTTCAATTAGGTCCTGCACATCACCTCTCTTCTTGCTTCTCTCTCACACACACACCACTTCACCTCTCAACTCGCTACTCTCTCATTACCTCATGTCTCGCTTCTCTCTCTCACACACACACACACACTACCCACAGTAGATGAGCTAGCTGGTGATACGAAACCATTCCCTATCCATCTCTCCAGTCTGCTTTAAAAAAACATGAGCTGATGTATTGCATTCTGTGTTTGGTACAGGTAATTGGAGTGAGCCAGGTAATTGTGACTCCTGGGCGTGTGGACCTCCACTCTCCCCCAAGTTCCCCTCCCTCATTCCACTCGCTGATGGGAGATAAGGCTGATGTTTGTGTTGCTGATTTGTCTGTGCCTCTGCCACTGCGGACCAAAAGCAGAACTAACAGGATCGTCAGACTGTTTATAAGTACACACATACACACGCAAATCAGGTGGAGAGGATTTTTTCCCCTCAAATTTCATTTCAGTCACACAGGATTCTCTCTCTAGATACTGCAGCACCCCCGCATGACACTTTACCCACCAGCAGGGAACATAAGAACATCATACATATTAAAGCCTCTCCTAATTTTGATCAGATAAGATTGTTTTTACACAGTTGAAGTATTGCTGTTGAACTCTGCTGTCCTTAACGTCCCTTATCTACTGCTGACAGTTCCCATATCAGGCAGGGAGCAGCTGTTTGAAGTCATTGTGGATATTTCTGAAAGGCCTCAGAGGAGCTGAGCTTGGCAATGTTTGTGTGCGTAACATGTAGATGTCCAAATATACAGTATGTGTAGACTCTCTGGTATACCCAAATCTCTGAAATGAAGTTACAAACAAATATGAAATATATGATTTGATAGCAATTTCAAAAGCAAGTGTGTGAATATGTGTTCAGGTACGTGCATTTACGTGAGTCAAACATGCATGTGCATGGACTCTGTGGGCATACTGTGTGGAGGTTCATTCAGAATGCATGTGTGTTGTCAGTGTTTCTAAGCGCTTGCGGGTCTCACTGGAGGAAAGGAGTGAGATGGGGAGAAGAGGGCCTGATTTCTACACCCCTATTGACTGAATCATGAATAGTGTGTGGCAGTGTTGTGCAGTAAACATACATGTGTGTTGGGTTGTAATCAGCTCTCTGCGTGTGACAGTATTCTTTTTAGCATAACTCATAACTCCCTCTTTTGTTGTCACTCAGTGATTGCGGGTTGAAACGCCATGAAGTTATGAATATAAATGGCAGTTTCTGTTTTTTATATAATGACCTCATCTCCGACACTTCAGTTATTCTGGCTCAATCTACCTGTCTTTTTTTTCCATCTGAGCTCTGAAAGGAGGGGGACAGCGATTGCATTGGGGGCAGTGAGGAGAAGGTTGGGGATTGGAAAGGTATAGAACGGAATTACGGTGAGAAATGGGAGTCAGATGGCTGAGCGGTGAGGGATTCGGGCTAGTAATCAGTAGGTTGCCGGATCGATTCCCCACCGTGCCAAATGACATTGTGTCCTTGGGCAAGGCACTTCACCCTACTTGCTTCGGGGGGGAATGTCCCTGTACTTACTGTAAGTCGCTCTGGATAAGAGCGTCTGCTAAATGACTAAATGTAAATGGAAGGGATGAGGAGTGACTTTCAATGGGGAGGATTTATGATGCAAAGATATACAGTATATAAAAACCAATCGGCTAAATCAGTTGACTGTTTCTTGTACTTGTTTTCAGATAACGTGTTATTGTCACTGTACTCATGCCCAGGCAGTTATATTGCTCACTAGTTTATTTATTCTGACATGACGAAGGTACCTTCATTCATCCACTTGTTGAATACTGCCAACTCATTAAAGCCCCGTGACCTCTCAGTTTACATCTGCTGAGATCCCTGGGTTTATTCTCTCTGTTTCTTTGTTTTCAGAAGATGAGCATGACATTTCGGGAATGGAGAGCAAACAGATGCAGAGTTATGTCTATGTTTGAATGAAGAACAGAGGAGAGAGAGAGAGGACACAAGGTGGGGGAGGTGACGAACTGCGAGAGGAAGAGTGCAGTAACTGAGTGGTAAATAATAGCCCTCTACTGTTTCACCGTCATTCTGAAACCACTGATGCTGAAACACAACAAACAGACTGAATAGGGAGGAATACCTGGCCTTGGGAGAGAGAGAGAGAGAGAGACATCGGAGGGCACCAGGCTTGAGGTGCTTGTTGTATTCCTATCAGGTCAAATTAGAAGCGGGAAGGGAAAGGGGATGACAGAGAAAATGTTACGGTTGTATGGGTTGTCATGGAAGCAGCCGTGTCTGTGGTTTGCATCTCAGCAGATCTGGTAGGTTGGTCGTCTGTCAGTTGTGTTTATTTCATGGCTTTCTGTCATACTTCATTTATCTCGGTTTACATTTCCTTTTCTCTCGCTCACTCTCTCTCCTCCCTTCCCTCCTCTAATCTCTCCTGTGCATTGGCCCATCCTGCCCATCCTTTTCTCTTTTCATCTCTCTCTTCTTTTCTCTATTTACTCCTCTGTCCTCCTCTCCTTTCCCTACGGTTGGTCTGTCTGGCTATCCTTTTAATGCTGCAATTCCTCTGTACTTTAATATGTGCGTACATAACCACCCCCTCATCCCTCTACCCCCCGCCCCCCCCCTTCCCACACACACACACATACACTGACAACATTTATTCCTGTTCATTAACCTGGACTGAAGAAAATGTTTCTCAATGTCTCATGAATACCTTTCGCATAACCTTTAAATACATCAACCACTTGGAAGTACAGGGGAGGAGGGATAGGTGGAAGAGGGTCGTGAAAGATGGGTAAAAAGAAAAACGACAAGAAGGAGGAGGGGTAGAAGGGGTGTGTGGAGCCATAAAAAATTCTGTCCACAGGGACAGTGGAAGACTAGAGGAAAAAAAACTCATAGCTGTATAATGTCAAACACTGTTTGTGTGTGTGTGTGTGTGTGTGTGTGAATCTCAGGTCATCATCCAATAAAATGTCTTCTTCATAAAGACGGTAACATTAAATTAATCCCTCACTTTCTCTGTCCCCTCCTTACCAGCGTCTCATCTTATTCATTTTCCTCACAACGTTATCCTCTATTAGTCTTCTCTTGTATCCGCTTTCCTCCTCCTCGTATCTCTTCTACTTGTCTTTTGCGTCTTATAGCAGTTATAGACTAATTGACCACATTTACACATTCGCCACTCACATGCCAAGGGTGGTTATTATCTGAGTGACACACAGTGACACAGAACAATACCTCAGTAATATCTGCCTCTCTGGCTCAGTAGAGAAAGATAGCTGGAGTAATGGTTCTCCTGTATTTACGTATTGTTGACGTCAAATGAGAAGCTTCTCAAAGGACCATTGTGCGTGTGTGTTTTAATATTTTCTAACTCGTTCTTTAAAGTTGAGTTGAAACACTGAAAGGTGAAAGACTGAAACATGAACACAGATGTTGGGAAAGAAGCAATAACCTTAATGGTCTGTTGCCGAAAAAGAGAGACATTGTCAGAGCTCAGAGAAGGCCTATACTGTGTAAATGTGAAGAAGTCACAGCCTAGTGACAGTCCTACTATGGGAGTCTCTGTTAAGGGAAAACTATTTGTGGTAAAATCACAATTTACGATTCACTCAGATGCTCCCCTTTAGGGGGGGGGGGGGGGGGGGGGGGGGGATTGCTGATGGTGAAGAAGGAAAGAGTTTGTTTGTGTACCTGTCTGAGAATCATTGGAGCAGAGAGAGCTAGGGAGAGGAATAAAAAAAGAAAATGACCTTGGTCAGTCAGTGTAAAAGAGGGACTGTGTTTCAATGTTTTGTCTCAAAATTATCTTGATCTTTTTGCTGTCTCAATCTAAAACAAGTATCCTTTAATACTGGGTTTTCATACACTTATTACTGTGAGAGCGTTTTCTTCTGTCCGTGAGGGAATGTTCATCAGGGTACAGACATCCTCTTCCTTTGTGTCACCTGATTCCCTTGATGCTCATTAACTCCCAGTCAAATCATCCCATGTCTCTGTTAGTCTGTTTAGCACCCTCCTCCCCTCGCCCCCAACCCCTTTTCATTATCTTTATTTATACCCTCCCACCTTCTCTCTCTACCTCATCCCTCCTATCTGTTTATATTCCTCCATCCCTCACTATACACGCCCCTCTTTTGTATCCATTCCTTCAGTTAGGATCAGAGGCTACAGAGGAACCCCCAGTACATATACAGTACACACACTCATACACACACACATATACACACACATATACACACACATATACACACACGTGTTCACACACAGCTAGTCACCCTGGGGAATAGAGAGATGAGAGTAGAGATAATGACCACATAGGCATTCCCTAGGAGCAGAGGATTATGGTCTCTTACCTTCAAGACAGCCCCCCCACCACCTCCCCACCCCCACCCCCCCACCACCACCACTACCTACCTGAGGTGGTGTATTGACCCAGCCTTAATCAGTGAAGTCCTTCAATGTAATTTCATCCCTCAAGGCTTACTGGAGTTCAGAATCTTTAACAGGAAATGCGAGCATTTTGCTGCATAGTTTCACCCAACGTCTTCACATCTCTGATTGTCTTTTGTTATTCTTCACAAATTGGAGTGAATTTTAATTATTTAGATTTCCAAAGATATATTCCTCCCTCTAAAGGAAATAATATGCTTGAAGAATAGGGATCCTCAATCATCCAATGGATATAAATTGACTGAAAGACCCGGGCAAAACAATTATCAAGCGCAGTTTGAACCAGGATAATTACTCTGGGAGAAGATCTGGAGAAGTAAATCGGAAGGGTGTCAGAGGGTGGGGCTGAGATGCTGCTGGGTACAGCAACTTGAGATATTGGCACGAGTGACTTTTCTAAAGGGAATTAGAAAGATTTTTGTCCATGGGAAGTATCATTGTCCTTCATGGAGCACATTAGGGAAAATATCTGCATTATTTAGGAACCTGAAATGAAGAACAAGATTAGCCTATAAGAAAGAAGAGAATTTGGTAGAAGTAGTACATGGAGCGGGGAGGGGGAGGGGATATACGCGCTGGCTGCACATGAATACCGGTACCCGCCCAGACTATGAAGCAGACGCTCATCTCTCTATCGCGCACTGGCATGTGAGACCTCAGCTGCTGGACTCTGTGACAAAGTAATAGAGGCTTGGCATGGTGGTCAATCCGGCCGCCTCGGCTGACATGGTAAGCGTTTGTGGGACTCTCCAGACCCGTTCATAAACAGGTAGGTAACCAACAATATTGCGATGAAACAATAGACGGACCAAGTCATCTACCGACAACAAATCGCTGTGTCAATTAAACAAGTCGTAGCCTACTTTTCAAAGATATTTATATGGCTGATTGATCATTACTGTGTGAACTAATTTATGCGTTTCCTAATCCACGTTTTATGCAGGGACAAGCGGACACTGGTGCGCGGGGAGGTATTAGACAGGTGCTTGTCATTCCTCCCGTACCAATTTAAGCATCTATACAGACGGTGAGAAACATATTAATTTATATTATTAAGAGAATACTACATGAACACCTATCATGTAAAATTAAGATGTAAAAATCGAATCAATCAATTACCTGAATTTAGATGCCAATAGATTTAACTTTGACAGACGCCAAAGGGGGATTATGTTGACCTTTTTATGTTAACCTTACTGGTTCAGTTCTGTTTTTAAACAATCTTTATGTATGATAATAATATTTTAGTATACTGATGTTTATGCTATGTAGTAGCCGACAGACGATGTAATGCTTTTATAGATCCACTGCTGCTTCGTACTTCATCATCAAAAGTATTTTGTTTAACATGGCAAGGCTACGGCAGAGCCTGGTGTACAGGATACATTATTCATGAGAATTCACTGGTGGATTTTTGTTGTCGTTTTTTTCCACCCCTTTCTACGGTACCTTTCACCCCATTTCCACTTAGTATCACAAGACTCACTCTCGGACACAAATAAACACACTCAGCTCCATCTCAGAAGCTTTTCATTTGCATCCATTAATGAAGCACGTTGGGGTGCACTTTATGCAACAACTTCAAAAAGTAGTCTCGATAAAATATTAATATATTTCTTAGTATTCTTATTATTCTTTTTATATATCATATTATTTCCAGTTCATGATAGAAGATTTGATGCAAGAACACAACGGCGCTCCCCGCACGTGCACACATGATCACTAGGCTACTTCACTATTCATTCCAATCCGGTGATTACATCTTCTTAAATCTTTCATAATTACATCAACTAGAGCAGAGAGGGTGCAGGAACACTCTTTGTCATCTGCAAACGCCAAATACAAAATAGCCTACATCTCTTTCTTTTTTTTACTGACACTGCCCCGGGCGTGTGTGTTCAAGACGTCTTATCCATGTCAACGATCCTTAAGATGAGATTTCATTCGTATCTCTTGACTCATAGCAGCAACTGTTTATTTCCTTCAAATTCAAAAGGACATGACCGTGATGACATTTTGAGAGGAAAAGAGCATCTGGCAATGAAGCATAAACAAAGTGTAAACTGCAAAGAATTGGAAAATGGACGTCATAAGATGGTTTGACGCTAAGTCATCATCATGAAATCATGAGAGTCATGAAAATCTAAATGATGTCCTCTGATTGACATTTCACTCATTCATGCCAGAGCCGAAGCACTTGAATTTGTTGGAGGTGATTGAGTGCTCTTGTGATTGGGCGTGTAGAAAGTTGCAAAGTATATAAGCACAACTAAGCATAATATTTCTCATGGAACCCTAAAAGAATAGCTAGGCCCAGCCCACCATCTCCATCTGTGTGTTAACTGGAACGTGAAGATTAAAATTTCATAAACTCTCAAGCCATTAATGATGTTATGAGTCACAGCGTCTATATTTGAAGACTCCAAGGTATAAATTGACATGGAACATTGGGTTTACGGAGTTCCCTGAAAGTGTGAAAACAAAAGACATACAGTGTATTAGCAGCCTTTACTTTGCTGGGTCCGTCTGCCTTTCTGTCCCTGTCTGTGCAGGACTTTCCGTCCCCTCAGACCTGTACTATATCGGTCTTAAGGAAAAAGAAAAAAGGGTGAAATGGGGGAGTACAAAAGAAGTATATCTGAAGAGAGACTGGGGAGTGGAAGAGATATTTAAAAAGCAATTGAGTAGGACATATCATACTATGAATTAGTTCAATTGTGTAGCTCACTGGGGAGATCAGCCAGGAAATCATGGTTGCAGTGACCGGGGTGCAGTGACCGGGGTGCAGTGACCGGGGTGCAGTGACCAGGGGTGTGAGGAGTTACAGTGTGGCTAAGTCACTTAGGCACCGCAGTCGAGATGGATGGTTTTCAATTAGTTTTGTACCTCTGGCTCATGTCATTTGTCGTTTATCGGCGTAGTAAAGAGTAAAGACTAGTCTCAGGGGAGTTTTCTTCTGCACGTGCAGTCACACATACATCACTGACGTCAGGTATGTCACGGCCACAGCCGTGCCGCCCTGTTTTTGGTTTTGCCCTGCCATAGTGTTTCCCTGTCATTGGACGCTTTTCCCAGATTCGTTAAGAAGCTCTTAACGAATCTGGGAAACGCGGCCACGAATCTGGGAAATGCGGCCAATGACAGCCATTGTCTTCACCTGTCTCGTTAGCTTCATTGTGTCCACCTGTGTGTCGTTTGATTTGGGTATTTAGGTTCCTGTTTTGTGTCCAGTCTTTGTCTTGTCCTTACTACCTTTCTGTGTCCCTGGCTTTTTCATGATTAAACCCTTTGTTTTCGAAATGGCTGCATACTCTCGTGCATTTGGGTCCTCCTACCCCTCCTCACACTGTGACTAGGTAGATCACAATACAGAGAATAAGGAAAAGTGCAGTTCAGTCCATCTCTATCCGCATCGATCCAACGCAACAACACCAGACAACCAGAGGGCTAAAAAAGCCCTGGGTTATTTTTGTGGGAAACTGTGTTCTTTCTATACGTGTTTGTGTCTGAGTGTGTATCTCTGCAGACAGAAAGCTGACAAACAACAGAAAGGCTAAATGAAGTCCATGGTGGTAGAGTACATGGAAGTTTTGTCTTTAACATTTTTCAAAACATATTTCATTCAACTAAGTCAAGATTATTCTGCAGATCTCCTGGATATTTTAGAAAAATAGATAAATGGAAGGTGTCCTTTCCTCACTTCTGGTCTATCGTGTATCCCTTCTACCCTCACACCTGTTCTCACCTCCTGTAAATGATCAGGAACTTTAGACATTTAGATATAATAAATTAAGAATTGAGATGCCATCATTACCCAGAGCCAAAACAAGTACATGATACCGGAGGACAGAAGGACAGAATGAATGACTTGCAGTGAGAGCATAAAAAATAGGAAATGATTCATGCACTACCAAAGGAAGTGAGAAAGTGTGTCTGCTTGAGCTTGTTTTCCTCAGTCTGGCTTCTGGTTGGCCTGCTGGTCTGTCTGCGACCTGCATCTTTAGCGTCTGCTTCTGTCTTCTTTGAACTGCTGACAGTTCCTGTCACTAACATAACCTCCACCCACTGTGTGAGTTTGTGTGAGTGTTAGAGAAAGATGGATGATATAGTAGCTTAATAAAGCTCAACAGACCAAGTCATTAGTGAACTGTTCAGAGTGTGGATGATGCTGGTAATGTTGAATGATTGGCCCATTATAATTAGCAGTTGTCAGATTTGGAAGCAGAGTTGTGAGGCTGAGCAGAAAGATGACAGACCTTCAATCTTTACTTTATCCCCCAACAGTTCACTAATACCCACCTTGCTCTTATATATATAAAGAACTGGAGGTGTAGGTGTGTGAATTCCAACCGTGTGCATGTGTGTGTGTTCCTAAGTTTATGTCTTGTATGTGTGCAAGTGGCCTGGGACAGTGCTGGGCATTTAATGATGGTCACTGGAGTGTATCGAACAGTTGACCCGTAGAACGTCAGCTAAAGGTTACACTGACAGTGAATCACTTGGGGACTCTGAGCTCATTACGAAAGTCCAGAAACGCCACACTGTCATGGTGTGCACACATCAGAGATAGTTAGGCTTTACCAGTAGACATCCTACAGAGTAACATTTACATTGTCATTTAGCAGACACTCTAATCCAGAGCGTTTTACAGTAAGTACAGGGACATTCTCCCTGAGGCAAGTATGGTGAAGTGCCTTGCCCAAGGACACAACGTCATTTGGCATGGCCGGGAATCAAACCGGCAACCTTCTGATTAACAGCCCGACTCCCTAACCGCTCAGCCATTTGACCCTATTAACACGCTGACATGCCTGGGTGTATATGTGTGTCTGGCACTGTGCCCTGATCTGCTTTCCAAACCACAGCGGTTTGAGCACATTGCCATGAAACCTAGAACAGGACTCCTGAATCGTAATCACGTATTTAAACATCCTCCAACAGACATACACCCATAAACACTTATTAAAAAGAAAAAGAAAATAACACACTGTGTCAGACAGTGGTTGATGTTGCAGCTACTGCAGCTGATAAAATGCAGTTGTTTTCACACTGTTTAACTAATTGCCATCTCCATATGAAACTAACTATCACAAGTGTTATCTCTTTCATCTGGCAAATCGTGCAACTCAAGTGGATTCTGCACAGTGGGTTCAACTGATTGAATGGAGCTTGTTCTGTGGATTATTCAGACATAACAAGGAGGACTAAATGTAATGTTTTTCTGTGTCCTGTCTTCTAGCCAGAGAGTCTGAGTGTGTGTGTGTGTGTGTGTGTGTGTGTGAGTGTGAGGTTGGGATTGTGATTCTGATCAAAAACCAGTGGACGTGAGCTTTTTCGCCATGAAGTGCTTCAAGAGTCGGCTGGGTCAGGATGTGGAGAAACAAGGTGCCAAACTGTCTAAACCTCGCTGGGATCGCATCTCTAGTAACAAGGTAATGGAAGAGTATAGGATATTTAAGTTTAGGATATACAATGTTATTGTGGATCACATTATCTTTAATAAATGACCCACAGGTCCCCACAGACCAGACCATGGTGGTAGGGGGCAGGGACAAGGACTCATACACCCAATCAGCAGGTCCACTGAGGAAGCGTCGCCAGCGATATGTGGAGAAGGACGGCAAGTGCAACGTTCACCACGGCAACGTGCGAGAGACATACCGTTACCTAACAGATATCTTCACCACGCTGGTAGACCTGAAGTGGCGCTTAAACCTACTGGTTTTCACCCTGGTCTACACATCCACCTGGCTTTTTTTCGGTCTCCTGTGGTGGCTCATTGCCTACGCCCGTGGAGACCTTGACCATACCCAGGACAGCACCTGGACACCGTGCGTCAACAACCTCAACGGTTTTGTCTCTGCCTTCCTCTTTTCCATCGAGACGGAGACCACCATTGGCTATGGCTACCGCGTCATCACAGACACTTGCCCAGAGGGCATAATGCTGCTGCTGGTCCAGGCTATCCTAGGCTCCATTGTCAATGCTTTCATGGTAGGCTGTATGTTTGTCAAGATCTCCCAGCCCAAAAGGAGGGCAGAGACCCTCATGTTCTCCCACAAGGCGGTGGTGTCTGTACGCGATGGCCGACTATGCGTCATGTTTCGGGTTGGTGATCTGAGAAACTCTCACATTGTGGAGGCCTCTATCAGAGCTAAGCTGATCCGCTCCAGGCAAACCAAGGAGGGAGAGTTTATCCCCCTGAACCAGACAGACATCAACGTGGGCTTTGACACTGGAGATGACCGTCTGTTCTTGGTGTCTCCGCTTATCATTTGCCATGAGGTCAATGAGAATAGCCCCTTCTGGAACCTCTCCCAGGAGCAGCTGGCCACGGAGGAATTTGAGATTGTCGTCATCCTAGAAGGCATGGTGGAGGCTACAGGTATGGGGAAATAAAGAGAGGGGTCGAAAATGGAAGAGAGGTTAAGTTTGAAATTGGGAAGGGAAGTTAGCCGTGGAGTTTATGCCAGTGGAGTCTTGACGAAATGGTTCAAGTATGGAAAGCGATGTTAGTATCTGTGAGCAGATGACAAATTTGACACGATCTCCTGACAAAATGGCTGACAATGGAAGTGAGTGAGAGTCTCTGGAGATTTGCATTGTGAGGCAGGGGGGACCAACAGACAGGGGTACCAACAGATACCCCAGAGGGTCTGCCTGTCACTAATTAACGGTAGTCTGAGATGTTCCTGTCGTGCTCTGTCATTATACTCCACTAATTAGCTACTGTTGTCCTGTATGCTAGGGAGCTGTTGTGGTGAGCAAAGGGGGAGGGCCCATCAATAGAAGGGCCCATTGTAAATTAACAAGTCTGCTCAGAATGACGATATGTTTCTTCCTGCTGGTCCTGAATATAGATATTTAGGTGGAGAAGACGGTTGAAGGCATGAGGCTATAGATTTCTCACAAAGACAACCACATAATACATCACAGATGTATTCCCTGAGTCATAAACCTGGAGTCCTAAATCTGCTTTCCCTCTCCAGCAGTATGTTTTGTGGAGTGTGCATGTGGCATGTGTGTTATGTATGTGATTTTTTTGTGGTCACTTTTTTTTGTGGCTTTAGGGGTTTTAATGATTATATGCAGCTTTAAAGCCGTTATCATCACTGACCCCATGTCTCACGGGATAATACTAATTAATTTCTGAAGCGCATGACGCTTATTGCTGCTGACGCCACTGTCGAAAAAGGCGTCTCCCACTCCAATACACTTTAAATGTAATTATGTGCTTATGTGAGTATGATTGTGTCTTTTTTTGTGTAGTTGCTTGTTTGTTTCCTTAGTGTTATTGGTAATATGGATGGTAATGGATGTGGTTGTTCAAGGTTCACTAGAGCAGAGGATGAAGTTATTTATAGAGAGTGTGTGTGTGTCCCTGTGGTGAGTTGGGAGGTGCTGGGTAGGTGAATGTGTGGGTACGTGTAAAAGGGTGGATGTGTGTGTGTCTGTACGTATGTGTATGTGTGAATGGGGAGACTGATCTGTGCACATGGGATTTACAGATTAAATACTTATCTCTGACTGTCTTGTCAACCTACATTTCCCCAGATCTTAGACCATATAGAATCAGAATTAGAGAGTGAGAGATCACTGGAAGGCATGGAGACAAAGCCTAATGAACCGTAATAAGAGCTACTAATAGCACACTTCTTGCTTTAATTTCTCCTCCCTACTTCCCTGTCCTCCCCTCGCCCTATTTTCTCTCTTTTCTTTCCATCCTCCCTCCTCCTCTAGGGATGACATGTCAGGCCCGGAGCTCCTACCTGAGTTCGGAGGTGCTGTGGGGCGAACGCTTCACACCTGTACTTTCCCTTGAAGAGGGCTTCTACGAGGTTGACTACGACACCTTCCATCACACCTACCCCACCCCAACTCCCGCCTGCTCAGCCCGAAAGCTGGCTGAACTGGCCCAAAAGGGCGAAGCCTTCCCTCTGCCCCCGCTCTCCCCTCCGCCTCCTCTCTCCCCACCTGCTCCCCACTCTCCACCGCCGCCCCAGACTCCGCCCCCTAAGCAGTCATGCATGGAGGAAAAGACAGATAAAGGGGACGAGGGAGAAGACAGGGTGAAGGGAGACAGTAGGGGAGAGGGCGTAGGAAGAGGAAGAGAGGGGGAAGTGAGGAATGAAGGGGAACTGGATGGAGAAAATATCAGTAATGGAGAAGTGAGCATGATGGACTACGGCCATAATTTATAACATTTCAGATTAGGATGCCAAAAACGGTTAGTTTAGTGGTATCTCACCTGTGATATCACACCTGTGGTAGTGACACTGTGAAAGGCGGTGAGGTGCACATAGAGGCAGCAGGCCACTGGCTACTTCCCTAGCACTTATACATAAGGAACTATGACGATCATTGCCAAAGGTCACAAAGACTTTTAAACAACATAGTATTGTGCCAAGATTTAGAAATAAAATCGATTGGATGTTTAAGTGTCTATGAGATTTTTCTTTACATACAAATTTATATGTAATTGATGTTGTTAAAAAAATTGTTTTGCCGAGTAATTTGTGTCTAAGTGTGAACAAATAAACTATGTGGATTTCACCATATAATCTTTCTGAATCTGCCGGTTTAAAGTTAAATCTTGTTTTTGTTATCCCATCATTTGTATTGTTTACAAACACATTTTCATTTTTTATAAGCTTATTGGAGAGGTTGTCTGAACCCCGTGAATACTGAAAACTCATCATGATATTGCAAAGTATATCTTTAAATGACAATACTTCCAAAACAAGAGAATGCCATCGCTCTGTCATATTTCATATTTGTATATATTCATAAGAATAAAAATCTCATTTTACTTCGTGCATTTCTGATATCTCTGTTTATAAGCTAGGGCCTGTGTATTAAATGACTCACTCACATCGATTGCGGTAAGGGACCTCACCTCACAACCACAGGCAACAGTATCCTTGCAAACAGAGCCCTCTAATGGACAAAGAGGCAAAGAACAACGACCGTGTTGTTGCAGACCGCGGTGCATTCTGGGAGTGTGCGATGTAAGCGACCACATGGGCAGCTAGGGAAGTGTAGCGTCTGCAGAGTACACGGAGAAGCAACTTCGGTGCAAGCAAGAAAAGGAGCAGGCAAAAACTGATCTAGACAACGACAAGATATGAGACCAGGTACTTTTGATTATATATAAATACTACTCATATGAACTATAATTTGTGCTGGGTGAACGATTTAGGAAGATTCAATAACATGTCTTAATTATGTGAGCATTTCGGCCTGCTTCGAAAGGGTTGCTATTATTGAAACCACGGAAACCGTTCACAAGATTAACTTCACATTTCTTTATGAAATGTAATGTGTGTTCTTGCCTATGGTTGTAATTGTCGATGTGTAGCACTCAAAACAATAAGTGTACCTATCCGGCAAGTTCTCTAGCTTGCCCACATGGCATCAGAATTGGTATTTTAGATTGTCTGGGAAATCTACACGTGGTGTCCACGAGCGACTCCATGTATTTCTCGACTTTTCTTAAAGACACGTCTAAGAAGGCACGTTGTTAACTTAAGTAGAACCCAGTATGGCGAGCAAGTTAATTGTAGTTTATTTTAAACAATTTGGCCGAAATGGCGCCCACAATGTTAATCATTAATGGCATTTTACAACTTCTTGTAGCGTCCATTTGAGCTTGTATGTATACCTTTTTTACGCGAATCTGACACAAACATTTCTGACTTTATTCTTCAGGGTTCAGTCCGCGGGGTGACCGTGGCGGTCGAGGCGGCTTTAGGGGTAGAGGAGGGTTCGGTGACCGTGGAGGCAGCCGTGGCGGATTCGGAGACCGTGGCGGATTCGGAGACCGGGGTGGAAGAGGCGGATTCCGTGGCAGAGGTGGTGAGTAACATCAACACGAGTCTCTTAAAACAAAATTATCTGTGCGGTCACAATATTAAACAGCCCAGGGTTGGGCTACAATATATCATAAATGAATGAGCCGATAACATTTGTTATTCTTTTAAGGTGGTGGTGGCTTTAGGTCGCCCGAGGGTGGCTTCAGAGGCCGTGGAGGAGGCAGAGGTGCACCAAGAGGAAGAGGGGGTCGGGGTGGTTTCAGAGGGGGTGCCAAAGTCACAGTTGAGCCTCACAGACACGAAGGTGAGATGAGTAACACATTTGATGTCATTTACAAAATGTGGGATTTAAATTATTACTATATAGCAGGAATCTTATGCTTTGTCAATTGAATTGCTTTATCTACCATATTAATATATAGGTGGAGGTTAACTGTTGTGGTCATATTTCTTTCAAAGGTGTGTTTATCTG
Source organism: Hypomesus transpacificus (assembly GCF_021917145.1). Classification (NCBI taxonomy): domain Eukaryota; kingdom Metazoa; phylum Chordata; class Actinopteri; order Osmeriformes; family Osmeridae; genus Hypomesus; species Hypomesus transpacificus. The sequence goes on from NC_061061.1 coordinate 15,489,584, forward strand.
CCGTGGTAAGGAGGATGCTCTGGTGACCAGGAATATGGTGATTGGAGACTCGGTTTATGGAGAGAAGAGGATCAATGTTGAGGTGAGCCATTTCACATCATACATTGCCAACATCGATGCCCTGCAATCGCTGTAAATACAATTAGAATGGACAATCTGTAATACATATTTTTTTATCAACAGGAAGGAGAGACGAAGATTGAGTACAGAGCATGGAACCCTTTCCGGTCTAAGCTAGCAGCTGCTATATTGGGGGGGGTGGACCAGATCCACATCAAGCCTGGGGCTAAGGTCATGTACCTTGGAGCTGCCTCAGGAACTACAGTGTCCCATGTGTCAGATATCGTTGGACCTGTGAGTTGATCCTTCGGTCCTCGCTCTAATGCACCAGTTCTCTTTAGAATCTACTAACCATCCTTTGCTATTGATTACTTTGTGTGCATACATACATTCACTCATTCATTTAATTCCTTTATCAATAACTGTCTGACCCTGTGCTGCTTCCTGTTTGGACAGGAAGGACTGGTGTATGCAGTGGAGTTTTCCCACCGGTCGGGTCGTGACCTGCTCAATGTTGCCAAGAAAAGAACCAACATTATTCCTATAATTGAAGACGCCCGTCACCCACACAAATACCGCATGCTTGTTGGTATGTTAACCAACTGAATTTGGCCCTATATTTTTGTTGTTGTTGCTATGGCCAAACTTCAAGAGCCACTATTTACACTTTTCTGACTTATGAACTCTTCCTTCCTTTGTGTGTTGGCAGGCATGGTGGATGTCATCTTTGCCGATGTTGCCCAGCCTGATCAGACCAGAATAGTCGCCCTCAATGCTCACAACTTCCTGAAGAACGGTGGCCATTTTGTCATCTCCATCAAGGTACAACACTTTGATTGCATCCAAAGTTGTGCACACAGTATTTGTACCATTTTTATTTTAGCTGTGTCTTTCGCAGGACAACTTGTGCTAATAGGGATACATGTAACATTGACTTTCTTCTTTCAGGCCAACTGTATTGACTCAACTGCCGCCCCAGAAGCCGTGTTTGCTGCTGAGGTGAAGAAAATGAGCTCAGAAAACATGAAGCCCCAAGAGCAGCTCACTTTGGAACCATACGAGAGAGATCATGCCGTTGTTGTGGGCATCTACAGGTATACAGCACCTCATGGCTTCTCTTTCCTATTTGTATTACTAGTGTTAATTTAAATCCCTTTTGGGGAATGGAGTGTCGAAATAACACAGAACGTCACTTACATGTTGACAACTGATCCCTGACCTTGAGATTACTGACCGAGTCTTGACGAACGGTTCTCTTGAATGTGTACTGACTATCTCCTTCTTTTGTAGACCACCCCCCAAGCAGAAGAAATAAATGAGCCATCCCTTGACATCTGTGGCACAGTGACTAAAAAGCCATGTCACCCCTTCGTCACTGGAGGGCGCCAGCTCACAGCTCACAGACTCTGGAATTCCTCTTGCTTGCTACTTAGTAGGAACATGTACCTGTTTCCAGGCTTAGGGGCTTTCAGGTGAAGTATGGACACCCACCTGGGAGAAGAGCACATTTAAGATGGGGACTTTCCAGGGGATTCTGTAACTGTGTACTGAATAACTGTACAGAGCTTGATATAGTGATTTATCTTTGTGACATTTTATTTTTGTTTTTATTTTTTCATGCAACTTGTCCACTTATACAGGTTTGCAGTTTCAATTTATCAATGATTTATAAAAAAAAAAACTCAATACAATATTTCTTTGTTGGTTGATGTCAAAACAAAATTAACCTTTTCTGACTGTAATATTGAACCCTGTTTTTTTTAATAAAACATGTATTGACGTGTATTCCAGTCTATCCGAAGATAGCTTTGGTGAATTTATTTACTTTTACAACCTGTCATGGTGTTGCTCATGCTTAACTGGAAGTCTAAGCTTTGGGTAGTCCAGTCATTTGAATTCTAACCCATTTATCTACATACTGCGCAAATTCGACGAGATATGACAAAACAAAATAATATATTTTGAAATGGTATGACATTATTATTTTGCATACAAGTTATTCTTACACCCGCAAATCGCAGAACAAGACTGTTAATTGTTACTCGTTGGGTGATTGCAGTGCGTTTGTTTGGGCGGCCATTTTGTGGGGAAATATCTTTGGAAGTTCCGAGAACGTGCTTCAGTGTCGAGGGCGCGCTTTCGTGCAGAGTGCAGACCCTCCTCGCAGACAAGCGCTAGCTAGTGTTGGTGTGACCAATATCAGATCCTTAGGCCTACATCCTTCAAGCCTTTCTGAGATCTGGATGGGTGAAAGCAATATGGAGTTGAACGTAGTTGGCCAATAGGCGAGCGGGTTGTCGTAAGAGCAACATGTCTTACACCAGTCACATCCTCAGAGATCTGCACAACAGCGTAGCGGGTAGGGCGTAGAGGTTGATTTGTGACGGAGCCCGTGATTAACGGGCAGAGAGGGGGGGTCCCTTGCGAATGCTCATCGCTAGTTATAGCGGTGCGACGGAAAAACCCCAATTTTGTTTTGATTGTTTCTTTTTTACACACTTCTCATTCCCTGTATCCCCTTAAATCGTCTTAACTAGCTGGATAGTCAGTGGCTGGTTCGGAAGATTTCTCGACCAGCGACGGACCAAGACCACCATAAGAAAATCAAGAATCACCAGGAAGGGGATATCAGAAGGTCCAAGACAAGAGTTTTTCCGGTGACAGATCTTTTCATCCTACCCTGCGCGGTATTACTGTACCTTTTTTATTTTCGAGCTACTGAAATTAGCCAGTTGGCAAGCCAAGGTGCCGGGCGGACTTCGGCAAAACCGCGGGTTGGTCTTGCGCGTTGGGTTGGACTGCGCTTTGGAGACTTCACTGAACACCGAGTGTTGACGGGAATTTATTGCTAAAACGACACGACCCTCCTTGACAGGATATCTCACCCAGCAGATAGGTGGCCGTTCGGGGGGAGGGGGGATTGGTTTACCGGCGAAGTCTGCCCGGTAGCTGCGGTGGAGGTTAGGACGGAGGGAGAGAGGGATTCCTAATGGCTGCTCCGGGAAGCTGGATTTGAACCGCCGCCTGAGGTAAGTGGGAGAACGATTAATTCGTTTCAGACGCAGTGTTATTCATTGAACTTTATATGCAATTTTTTGTTTAACGTCGTCATGATCGTATGTGTGTGTGTGTCGTTATGATTTTGATGAGATCGATGGAAGACTGATCATATACTCGCATCCTCCCATCCTTGTCCCCTAGCACCTAGGCAGGGCGCCGCTCTCCATCGCTGTGGTGCTAGCTAGCTACTGTGCAGGCCACTCACTGGTAGAAGGACGATTTATGGGTTTATATATTTAGTTAATCCATTGTTGTCCTGATATACCAAGTATTTGCGTTTGCAACCCCACCAAATTGTGCATGTCAGTAGTTAATCAGAATAATTTGCTTTAAGTTAATATATGTACAGTGATGGAGGACTGCGAATCAGATTAGTGAGCGATTTTGCATAAAATTGGGCTGCTGTTCCTGTCTCTAGCTTAAACTCGGGATTCATCCAGTACAACATCTGCAGTGGAACCATAAAATGAAGTAATATGTTTGGAAGTCATCTTGCCAGTAGGTAAGCTGCTACCCTTTGGTATGCAGCTAAGCATCATTGCCATACAGCAAGCTAGCTACATCCATGATCACCATGCCTTATTAGTATAGGCTTATGACTACGAAATCCTCCCGAATCCATCGCCATGCCTCTTGTACCTACTTTATACCTGTCTAACTCAGAAGTAAGATTCAGGTCATTTCTCATCACACTCGGCCATTATTTTATCTGCAATCTCGTTAATGCAAATCTGTGAAGAGGATTGATGGTGCAAGAGCCTCTGCATCACCGGCCACTGCATTTCTGTGCTTTATGGCAAGAGTGCACATAAGATTGTATGCAGTCCAAGGGGGGAAACATCTGGATTGGGTAATGTCATGGCAGAGCGATGTTCTTCAGTGTGTTCGCTATGAAGGGTGACATTAGAAGCGTCCCTCCCTTCTGTCACCGGCATACGTGCTCACACGCCTGTGAATCGGCAGGGGCGTGCTGCATATTCTGATGAAACGAAGAGACTGTGATTGTGAACGTGTTTGAGAATATTTTTACTCTCCAATTGTGAATAACCTTTTGTCGCAAAGTCATCCCAGGGATGAATGTTGGTATCAGCTACACCCTTCATTTCCATCTAACGTTCTGCGCGAGTCTGTCGCTGTGGTGTTGAAGTAAAAACGCCGGTTCAAAATGGATTCACTGCCTCAGCCCCAACCATGATGTTGCCACCGTTGTACTGCAGTCACCATTCTTAACCGTTAATTACTGCTCGGATATGACCTACACGCCATCAGAATTTGCATATTGATCAGATGAATCGGTCCACTTTTTCCGCCTTTGTTTAGAACATGTTTGTAGGTCCTAGCCAACTGACAACCAGTCCATGTTGGTTTTTAGTTGAAGGGTTGGTTGCAGGTTGACATTGTCTTGAAGAGTCATTCCCAGATTATCGGATCTCCAACAGCCATATGTAGCAGGTATCGGGCACTGATTAGTTGAATACATATAAACTCACACATCTTATATGTTAACATGGTCTTTATGTTATTGGGGCTTATTCAGGAACCTATTGTTTATGAGGAATTTTTCCCGTTCTGGGTCCCCTGGTGTAGAGTTAACGCATAAGAGAGTTAGAGGTTGCAAAATTATTCAATTGGTGGCCAAGTAATAAACTTTCTTTTACATGCCAATGGGTGTGTTTGTGTGTCATGCCAACACACAAGTTACCAGGGAGAGAGGAGCTTTCTAAAGTAGTCAAGTTAGTTCAACTGTTAGTTGGTGATGATGATGAAAATATGACTCCCAAGTTTTCTGCACCTCATTGTTGGTTTATGTCTATGTTTTCCCTTGTCCAGCCAATGGATGGCTTACTAGTCTGTCATAGAGACCGTAGTCCTGTTATTGATTTACTTCTCTGTGTGATGGCTAAGGGGTGCTGGGACACCCACCTACTCAGAAGTTTACTCCATGTCGGGCACCCTACACCTGATAAACGTTGTCTGGTACAGGAGGGGGAAGGACTCAGTTCAGTTTGAATAGAGTGCTTTCTAGGGCCTGGCCTGTAGTAGCTGCATTGAAAAAATCTGCAGTCCTCTTCTTTGCTTTCCCCCTATCAGTGCTGTCTACTAGGCCGCCTTTACAGGAACCCTTCCCTTCACCTCTGACCTAATTACCCCCTACCGTGCCCCTATTCGGGTACCCCCTCCTCCCTCTAGGAGGCCCAGTAGGGCAGGCTCTGGAAGTCCACAGACGACTAGACAGATCTAGCCTCTTCCCCTTTCCCCCCCAGATGGACCATGCTGTCACACTGGCTACCTGCTGTTTTATACTGCTCGTGTGGTGGTACTGGAACAAGACATTTGTCAAGCTGAGGGGTTTGGGCTCTGTCCCCTGCCTCTCTGAGAGTCATGGGCCCCACTAGTCCTACTGAGTCGACTAGAATCTGCTGTCTGCTTAGCTGTGACTGTTAAGAGCGCACTACATCACACCCCTAACAGCAAAATAGCTATTATTACTACTAGTGCACTTCCCATTTGAATGAAATGCTTTAGTGATCTGGCAAACAGGGTGGGTCTTGGAGAACATCCTTGCTTTGCGGAAGGATACCATGTTGGAGTGATCTATGGTTCTATCGCTTAGTGCACATCAATATGGAGGTGATTGTGTTTAGATTTATTTCACACAAGCTGCTCATCCACACTGGACACGGCACGTCCTTGGGCCCTGAGCGATACACCTGAAGCTTAAGATGATTGAGCCACAGACAAACACATACAGATATTCCTACCTTTGGGAATGTCATTAACAGTGCTGATCCTCCAGTGGTGTTGTAATTGTTGTGGCATTTTGGAGCAATTCTTCTGGTTGGACTGGCAGACCAGACTAGAACAGGTACAACAGCAGGTCAGGACACAAAGAGTTTGTATCCGCTCCCTCACAGCTACAGTCCAGACTAAAAGCACTGAGTCCCGTCTTCTTCACAAGTAGATACTGCAGGTTAAAGCTGTCCCCTGAATTTGTAGTGGGCCTGAAGCCGTTGCTACTAAGAGTGTGGGTCTGAGGGAAGGAGTTCCTGAGTTTGGGCTTAGTGTCTGTGTGTCGAGGACAGAGGGTAAGGTATGGAGGACTTGGGCTTATGTAGGTTGGGACCAAGGAATGGAGGCAATGGGCTGCTCAACAAGTGCCGGGAGCGACGGTTGAGGCACCAGCGTGGCTGGAGGTTATGGTGGGCCTGCCTCTTATGATGCTATAACGCGCTCTGAGGCACTGTCAGTCAGAGAGGCCCAGTGAAATGGTACAACAATGGCTAACTGCTGATATCACAGGCAATGTGACCTGGGTTAGGTAGCCTCTCTGAAGCGCAAGACAATTCCACTCTCTAGTCTGCTGTTGCTAGGAGCAACCAGGCAAACTGCAAGAAACCCCCAACTCCCCACCCTGCCGTCTTCTATCTGATGCTGCTGTTCTGCACCCCACCTGGACTTTAACCGTGTGTGTGTGCGTGCGTGTGTGCGTGTGCGTGTGTGTGTGTGTCTGTGCGTGTAAAAGAGAGAGATACCATTTATATCTATGTAAGTGTGCACCAAGAGTAGCTTCAGCCTGACCTGCTTTCTATTGCGAAGTGAGAGAGACAGAGAGAGAAGGAGAGAGACAGAGAGAGAAGGAGAGAGAGACAGAGAGAGAAGGAGAGAGACAGAGAGAGAGAACAGATGGACAAGGGGATAGAGAGGGGATGGCAGGAGTGAGATAAATAATGAAAAGAAAGGCAATAATAACCAGAGAGAAAAGTGTACACAAGAGGTAGTAAGCTGGTGATTTTATGTGGAGAGAGAGAGAGAGAAGTGGAATGATGTTATGTGGGCTGTCAAGATTAAGACAGTTAGCTGTGTATTTACGTGCCTGTGTCTGTGTGCTTGAAGGAGAGAGGTGGGGGAATGGCATAGAGGCAGTAGTTCTTAAAATAGCCTTTACTCCATGATGGTTGCCAGCCTTGGTCAACACTAGTCTAATGTATGTTTCTATGGATGGAAACATGTTTACTGAATATGCGTTCTTCTGTCTGTCTGCTTGTTTAGCTGCTTGTTTGTCTTTCTGCTTGTCTGTTTGATTGCTTTGTTTCTTGTCTACCGACATGTCCCCATGTCTTGTCTGTCAGTCTTCCCACCTGCCTGTCTGTCACACAGTCTGCATGCCTGCCTGTCTGTCTCACAGTCTGCACGCCTGCCTGTCTGTCACACAGTCTGCACGCCTGCCTGTCTGTCACACAGTCTGCACGCCTGCCTGTCTGTCTCACAGTCTGCACGCCTGCCTGTCTGTCTCACAGTCTGCACGCCTGCCTGTCTGTCTCACAGTCTGCGCGCCTGATTGTTTACTGACTTGCCTGTGACTGTATCTTCCCGAGGTGAACACTGGGCAGCAGTGGGATCCGACTGAGAGAACGGCAAGTGCAGGAAACTCGGCAAACGTTCTGGTTTAAAGTGATTCTGTGTGGTATTTTGTGTCTGTCTCTCTCAGGCTCTTAGGGCCTCACTGTCGTGCATGTTGTCTTCTAGAGCAGTCTATGCATACTGTGCATGTGTGTGTGTGTGTGTGTGTGTGTGTAAGCAAGTGTGTGTTCATGCACTGTTGACTGCCTGTGAGGCCTGTTAGCTGTAGAGTATGATGATCTAGGGTGAGTGTGTGTGTGTCTGTGTTGTGTGGCTTACAGTGTGTATCAGGGATGCTGCTGGGTCACTCTCCTCACTGGGAACAGAAACTGGGTCAGCACTGGAAGAAGAGAGGCGAGGAAGAGGAGAAGAGGAAGACTGGAGGGAGAGGAGAGGGTGTGCTAGTAAGAGCACAGGAGAGGATGAGAAGTGGGAAGGAAAGAAGGAAGGAAGGAAGGAAGGAAGGAAGGAAGGAAGGAAGGAAGGAAGGAAGGAAGGAAGGAAGGAAGGAAGGAAGGAAGGAAAGAAACACCTATCAGGCTGCTCACTACTGACCCCTTGGTCTAGCATCCCAGCCTTGCGCGGCCTTACTCCACAATGGTTACAAACACTAGGCCTGACCAGAGGCCTGACTGATCAGAGCTGTGGACCTGCTAGGTACATCCTCTCCTGTAAAAGCTTCTTGTCAAGAGGGAATGGGCTTCTGGGGACAGGGGGCAAGAAGCTAGTGGTTAATGGGCTAACGTCAGTTGTGCAGGACACACAGACATGTGTAGACAGGTGTGGAAGGAGAGGGGACCAGTGGGGGAACAGCAGGACAAGGTGCAGGGAAGGGGAGGTGGGAAGGCGGAGGCAGAGAGGTGGGATCAGGGAAGGAATTCCAGGAATCAGGATGCGTGTTATCACGCAAACGAGGGGTATCCCAGGGTTATGCTCTTCACCCTCATTGGCCCAGATTAACCCCTTCCGCATAAACGAGTTCCACAGATTGTAAGTGGCTTTGGATTAAAAGTGTCAGCCAAATAGATTCATTAGCTAGCTCGGCTGTCTGTCTGACCACATGACTGTGGGCGATGGCTGTCCATCTGGGGGAAGGAAGGAAGATGTCCTGTGGGTGCATACCTGGGCATCCGCACCTCCACCGAGTCATAGGAAGTATCTGTGTGTCTCAGAATGTGCACCATGGGTCACGGTCCTCACCGGGAATAAAAACGCTGTATGTGAGTGTGGTTGTGTGTGTGTATGTGTGCGTTTGTGTGTGTGTGCGTGTGGTTGTCTGCGGGTACGACTTGTCTTCTCTGTGGGAGTGTGAGACAGTGACAGCCCGAGAGTGAGCGTGTGTGTCTGCATGCCTTAACATACCCTTTGCCAGCCTCCATGCCAGCTCTAAGCTGGCACAGCAAGAATTAAATAGCCAGAGCTTCTAGAGATTATGGCTGGCTTAACAGAAGATTAATCACATCGTATGTGCAGTATAGGGTGAATAGAAGAGACGGCTAGAGAGAGTAGAGAGAGAGAGAGAGAGGGTTAGGAGAGTGAGGAAGAGAGAGAGAGAGAGGGCTAAGAGAGTGAGGAAGAGAGAGAGAGGGTTAGGAGAGGGAGGAAGAGATAGAGAGAAAGAGAGAGAGAGAGGGAGAGGGTTAGGAGAGGGAGATACAGAGAGAGAGGGATTTGGGTTTTTGACAGTGAAGACTAGAGGAACTAAGTAATGTTCTTTTAGGCCTGTTTCCATTTCTGCCACCTGTGTGTGGATCTGAACTGCGTAAGTAGAAGGGAGAGGGAAGGTCTTGTTATTTACCATGAGGTTATAGACCACCTGAGCAGTAGGAGTGCCCAGTGACATGAAACAAGCTGATCCTCTTATAACTGCCTGTTGCACGAGACCAAAGATCTGACTGTTCGGCGACTAGTTTAGTAAACTGTACCAGTTTCTCTTACAGTCAGGATCCAAAAAACTGACACAGCGCGTGGTTGGCTGGACCCTCCTAAATGAGCCAATTACCCACCAATGGGATGATAAGTAGTTGGTATTGATTGGACAGACATCCACCTCGGCCCCTCCCCCTGCAGGAAGAGTCACATCTGTGACAGATCCATGTCCATTAACCCCGCCACATACACACACACATGAACACATACACACACGCACATCAATTAACCCCTGGGCCGCTGGCTAATGGAACGTTAGTCGATACTCTGATGAGCTGGTGGTGTGACACTGGGCATGAGATGAACAATCTGATGAAATGCTGCTTCTCTGACCTGGGTCTTCTGACACACACACACACACACACACAAGAGGGAAGTTGCTGTGGGGTTCATGAAGGCTGATGAGGAGGCAATGATAAACCAAGCACAGGCTTGGGACAATATGGACCAGCACATTCTCAGTTTTATAAGGGAGACGACACAGTTCTGGGAGGAAGTTTACATTAAGTCCTTTAGCTCTTATCCAGAGCGACTTACTTACTCACTTACAGTGAGTACAGGGACAAGTTTAGAGTCTACGGAATGAACGTACACGGTGAGTTAGTTTGCACTATGGGTGAAAAGCTTGGTACCATTGTTAGTATCTGTCCCAGTGTCTGTCTCAGTGATGAGGTGCATCTCTAGGCCATAGAGGTCTCAACGTCCTGTTCTCCAAAGCCTTCCAAGCATGAGTGAAGTCCAATACGTACACATTATGACATTATTATTATACGTATCAGTTTTCGATTGGCTGTGTTTGTAGCAACGCGATTCTCCGTGATGAAAGGGTTAGGTCATGTACATATAAAACTACAATTGTTGTAACATGGGCTATTCAATAAGGGTTGTTGTACTCATCAACACCAGAACGTGGCTTGAGAGTTATGATGACTGCTATGCCACAGGTGTGTGCTACGCATAACGTGGAGGCGCCGAAGGCTTTTGAAAAGGATATGCTTGAAAGAGTTAGCTACCGCAAGACCAAGATGTGATGATATACCCGCTCAAAGGGTTCGGGTCTTCCATTCACAGCTCGGTTTAATTACAACTCTGCCTTTTTCTTAATGTTGATTGGATTGAAGAGAAGCAGCAGCACATCAGTCTCTACCTGACCGCCACAACTCTTAACCACAGTTTAGCACAGTCTCTTATCGATCCGAGTAGTACAGTGCACGTGACTGTGTTCATGTGAATGAGCTGCAGTGTCGTGTGTATGTCTTTTCTGGCTGGACAGTGTGCCATACAGCTGCCTTACTCACAGCTACAGGTGGGTCGCCTACAAGGGACCTGGTTCTCTGCGCTGCCCTTAGTGCTTGAGTGTGTCTTGAGGGGTGTCTGATAAAGGAGAGGAGGGAGGAAACAAACTATGCTGCATTTATGATCTGAACCAGAGAAAGATGCACGGCATTTTAACAAGGGTGGTGTGCGTGTGAGAGAGTGTGTGTGTTCTTCACTGTCATGCCGTGGATCGTTGTAATAACTGCTATGGACCACTAGGGGCAGAGGAGGAATCTCAACCCAGACTCCTCATTGGCCCCATCTTTTGCCTTATTTACCTATTTGGGGTATCTGAGATGTTTGTGTGCATGTGCCAGATATGTATAAGTGTGTGTATGTGTGTGTATGCGTGTGTTTTTTATTGAAAGAAAGGATTGTATATGGCAGTAGATGTATGACTGTGCAGTTAGATTGCCTGTGTGCATTTGTCACACCTGGAATCGTGCCATTAGCTCTGATGGGAACATCCCAGACGTTAACCTGATCAGCATGTAAACTCTGCATGACCCAGGCGCTCAGCAACTTTTTAATCTGCACTGCATTGTGACATAAAATAGCTTTGTAACAGTCCGACTCCCTCACAAGCATCCCATAGATACAGATTCACAGCATACACAGCATCATCATCAGCCTGCTAGTGTTGCTGGGGCTGGAAGACAGGCAGGCTGTGTGTGGTGTAGGCAACAGCGACACCTCTCTCTCTATCTGGCATGTCTGTCTTGTCTGCAAGAATGGATGAGCGCTTTGCTTTTCAGGGGAAAGGTCGCAAGGGGAAGGAGGGGGCCGGGACGAGGGAGGGAGGGAGGGAGGGGGAGGCTGGGGGAGGGGGGGAGCCTCATCAGGGATTAGCAGTGGGGATTCTCCTCTGTCTCTACACAGAAGAGGGTCAGCCGTAAGCACACAGACACGTGCAGATTGATGCGCTCAGGCTGTGTCTCTCTCAGTCACCCCCCCCTTACCACCACCACCCCCCATCTCTAACACACACACACAAACATACATACACATTTTCTGTGACACACTGACAGACACGGATACTGTATGTGTTCACATGGGTGTGTCTGTTGTAGGGAAGGGGGGGTCATCCGTCTGAAAGGTTTAGTTCACAAAAGGGTTGGGTATGAAAAGGGAAATAATCTTTAGGCGTTCCAGTTATCTCAGGACACAAACAGGGTAGATAATAGAAATATAGTCTTAAGTGTAGACAATATAAATATACATAGGATTTTAAAACGTATTAGCAAAATGAAGAAATGGAGGGATTTATGAAAAATGTGGGTTTGGCACACTCTTAACCCCCAAACCGCACGCTGAGGCAATATTGTCATATATGATACACAGTAGTTTACATTAGAACAGTTGACACGATTTGCTAACTGCTATGTAAGAACAGTTGTTTATTCAGTTACAGGTGTGTGACATAATCATTCTCAGACGTCTCTACAGTCTTCGGGTCTGTTGCAACATGGTGTGTGCTTCGTGTCCAGCATTATTACAAGTGACGGTGTGTGTATTTTCTACCCCTCCACATCACCTGTTCTTCCTGGGACCACCCTTCTCTATTAATAATCTCAATATCAGCCCCCCCTTCACCAGGCAGGCAAGCTCCCCCTGCGCCTGGGCAGCTTGGAAGAACTCGCATGGCACTAGCAACATTGAGCCATTTCTGGCACATGTAACTTCAATCTCTGCTGCACAATATATAGTACACCAGGAAACAACATCAGCAATGGAGGTTTTTATGAGGGGGGGGGGGGGGGGGGCAGGGTAGGCCGTGTCAGGCAGGTTATGTCAGGCTTGGGTTGTTGCTGGGTCTCCTATGACAAGCTATCATGTGCCTGTGTGTGTTGTAACCAGCTGTAGATGGTGGATGGATTTTTAACCTGACCTGTCCCAGCCTTCCACTGGTCTTTGTGATGTAGACGGACTGCACAAAAGATACACTACAGGGCAAAGCGTGAGAAAACTACCTTGTTTCATGTTAACTAGCGAAATTCTGACTGAATACCGTGTTCTCTGGCAAGTTAGAAATATTAACGAGATATGAAGATGAATTAAGAACTTTTAACACTATATTTGTAACTTTGTCCACATCTAAAATCTCTTAAGGTGTTTAACTAATAATGCAATAACCTTTGAACTAATACAATAACGGAACAGCGTCACTTTCTGGAGTTTCTGCTCCAGAAGTTCTGACTGATTCTGTTTCGTTGTGGTACTGATGATGGAATGTGGGTGTCACTCACAAGGAAGTAAAAGTTCTGAACCAATTCTAAAAATGTGGGGGCCTGCGGGTCACACGGCGCCTCGCTGCCTTATTTAGTTGCCTGGGTTTGGCTGGTGCACCGGCGTGTTGCCAGTGGAAAGTGTCGGCCATGAGAGCTGTGATGTATATTTGGATATTCTGCCTGTAGATAGGGAGGTTGAAAATACAGCAGAGGCGCATGTGATTCGTTGTTGGTAAGCATACCATCCCTCCCCGCCGCATCGTTGGGGAAAATCTATGCTTTTCTTTTGATTCCGCGCAACCGCAATATGAAAGGAGAATTTGCTTTAGTATACATCTTTAAAAAATCGTCCCTAGGTTTAGCAGAGCTGAAACGCAACCCCGACAACTTCCCCGCAGTGTAATTGTAATTCGCTACTGTGTTACCCCTCCGTTCCTCTGGCTCTCGATAGATTCTTCAGTGGAGTTCGACTACCGTATCTTCCCACTGCATCATGTTTACCTAGCAACACGCATCACCCGCTGCCGGCTCTCCCATTGGTCATTTGAAAACGCACCCGGGACCAATGGCAGGGCTGTTACCATGGAACAGTGTGTAGTTGCCGGGTGGAATTTTGCTGCAAGGCACGTGAGTCCCGAAGTCTTCGCCTTGCGTTTTAATCTCGGGTGTCTGGAAGCTTTGCAAACGTGATTTATTGGAACCGAGTCACATTCTCTCCTGAGAGCCAGCTTACATATACACTTACACATTTATCTATACATTTGTGCGTACACAATCAAAATACTGTTATGACACAGATGCTGCAGCCTTTCTGTTTGTGCTGTGTTCTCCTCTGCTAGTTATGAGATCGTGGGGACTGAGAACTTGCTGGCTAATTGATTGCTAAACCAAGTTTAGTGTAATGTTATGATGTTGCTACCTTCACTAGTCTAATATGCTGTGTCACATCAAGCAACATAGATGGAGAAACGGCATTATCAATATTGAGTAACCTAAATTATTAGTAAAAACAGACAGTGACTATATTTCTTTTTTCATTTAGTAAACAGTGCTTACACAAATCTTAATAGTACATAACTTGTATTTGTCTAAAATTATTTAAACTGTTGATTTAATAGTATATTTGTATAGTAGTCATAGTTTCTGCAGTTTGTTTTTGTTAGTTTGATTTAGTTAAACCATTCATAACTTGCGACATTGATGCAGATCATCTTGTCAAACAATTTTACATCATAGTTTGGCACTTGGATAATTAGAAGAATTGGCTTTCAATATGTTTTCAGCTCCCTTTCCAATACATGAATACAAACAAATCATTCCTGGGCCAATAGTCATTATACAGTCCTTAACCTTTCTGTGAATATGGTTTAAAGTTTGTATGCACCCCCCTCCACCCCACCTGCACAACTAATAAAACATTAGGTTAGACTTGTAACTTGTGATGGGGACAGGTTTCAGAGCACAAGCGGAGATGCTAGTCAGGAAAGATCTGTCTCGAATGCCATCTTTCTGTTTGATAAAAAGTTGGAACTGAAATCTACCCATGCAGTATAAGATGACAGCACTATGCAGTGAAGTTAAAGTTGTTTTTTCTTCATAATTTCATTTTTTGTTGTTGTCTTGATAGGGGCATACGCATAAAGGGTACAGTGGATACTGAGCTAGATGAATGACGGCATGCTTAACCTCGATTCGTACATCATCCCCTCCCATATCCCGGTTGCTATTCTTTTTAGGGAGAATAGAAAAACGAACAGTCAACATGAACACGCAGCCTGGAACTCAAAACACACAACCTTCCTCAACAACCAATGGTATGCGCCTCCATGCATGTCACAGAGAGTTATTCTCAGGCCTTTCTGAAGACTCATGCTAAGTTAATACAACACTACTTTGCACCACCTCCCTCACTCTTTCTCTCTCTCTCTCTCTCTCTCTCTCTCTCTCTCTCTCTCTCTTTATCCCTCTTTCTCCCTCTATCTCTCTCTCTGACCTCAGACTATTTCTGGTTAAACTATGGAAGCCTCAAAAAGTTTTAAGATGTCCTTTGTCCCCTAATACTTAAAACAAAAAAAATGCCAACTGTTGATGTACTTAATGATTGTCTGAAAGTCTACGTGTGTGTTCATGTGTGTCACTCATGGAAGGTGCTAGTCTGTCTATAAGTCCATCATGTCTTTACTCACAACAATAGGTATGTGTCAGTGTTTCTGTTTCCAGACAATAATGCTTAAATTAATTGGTGTGACAGTTAGGGAACATAAACCAGTTAAATACATTTGTTGTTTTTACTGCATGTTTTTTTTCTTCTCTGTTGACATTTGGCATTGCTTAACTTGTTAAACATAATTTTTGACAGTGAGTCTTACCCACAAAGTTGTGATGTTTGTGGGACAAATATAGGTAATACTTAAATTAGTTGTCAGTCTAACTGTGTGGATGATCAGCGTTATTGTTGGTGTTTCTGTGTCGTCTTATTATTAAGTCAGGTTTTAACTTTGTAGCCACATCGCATTTTTCACGAGACAAAACCAATATTCTTAAGGCATCTGCCAATTATAAAAGCCTTTCCCCGGTCCCTGTTTCTGCATGACTTCGTGTGCTCCTTCCTCTGGTCACTTTCCCAGCTGCCACCCCCTCCCCCTATCTGCCCTACCTGAGGTCTTTAAACTATTTCCGCGGGCACGTCATTCTGCCTCCGCGATGCGTTTGAAGACGACGAAGAGGCAGTGGAACAGGGCAACCTCCTCTTCTGGCTCCGCCCACTGATCCTGGTTGACCAATTCAAGCAGCGAAAGGGACTTGGTCTGACCAATCGCGCTCGAGCTGCCTGGCGTTGGATAGCAACAGAGCTTGCGAACGCGCACAATGGGGGTAGAGAGAGTGTGGAGCACACGATGAAGGAAGGCGCGTCAGGGAGAGAGGGGGAGAGGAGTGGAGGAGGGAAGGGTTTGCTAGTGAGCGCGCTTTAGCACAGAAAAGTTGAAATAATTCTCAAGGACTGGTGGAACAAAATGAACCTTGCACAAACATCATCACTGGTGAAGGACAGACAACTTGGTTGCCTTCATTACTGTTTTAATAGTGGATGTTAAGAATTAAACTTTTCTGCTATCAAGGAAACAATGCCATTACTTGATCAGCTTTTCAATAAAGGCTATGACATTTCAAGCTTAAAAAAATTGATAATTGGCTATTGTTTCATTGCCAACTTATTTAAATGTACACGATATTTTTTTTTCGCTAATCATTCAACATTTTAGCGGATCACCCAGCCAATTGTCTCACCGGGAAGTTATTTGATACTGAATTATATGAGATGACGTTTATCCCGCGTACATAAGCAACAGTGCATCACTGTTTCTAGGACATGGGGGCATTCACGAGGGTTTATATGGGTGATAATTTTTATTTTTTTGTATTTTCTACCCAGCGTTGCCCCATCAATGTAGCAGCTGTCTATATATATATATGTTACAGTATATATTTGCCGAGTTACTATACATGGAGAGGAGCGGCTTGGTGGCGCAACTAATCCAGAGGGGGGATGAGAAAGGTCTCCGGGTTGACATACATTCTTTTTTTGATATCCCAGTGTTCCACGTTCACACAATGTAATTCAAATAAACAAGGGGATATAAAACTCTGCGTCATTTCCCCGTGATGTTCCGTGGCTCCCCAGGTATCCCGCTACTTTGAGCGTTTAAACATTAATGTGCGTGGATCTCGTGGAGCTGCGTCAAGCGCGCCGCTGTAGGAGTGTTCGCCAACACCCCCCCTCCCCCCGCGCCTGCTGAGCCGTTGGAACAATCCGCATCGCAGGGTGTGGATCCGGAGCCGGCCAGAGAGGCAAGCCAACAGGGAGTACTGAGGGAGAGGGGCGAACTGGAGGAGTTGAAATTGCCCAGAAAGGATACCATCTCTGCGGTCAATACAAACCAATTATTCGAACGAAAAGGCGGAGGTCTCAAGAAAGAAATCGTTTCTGGATTCATTTGGAGGTACAAGCGACAGGATCGAGTGAATAAAAGCGTTGAGCCACACGGAAGCAGGAAAGGACTGCATACACAACTGGGAAAGAGGGAGGTGTCAGTAAATACTTACTTAGTTTTGTTAATTTTGAACCACATATTGTTTTGTTGTTTTAAAGTCTCGTTGTTATTATCACGTATTTGGACGACCACTCTCAAAACGGAAGCCAATTTTGGAATCAAGTGACAGTTCAAAACAAGAACATTACAACTGCTCTTAAGAAGTTGCCCGACAGGCGACGTGAAATTACAGTCGATTTTGTCTACGGAGGAAAGTTTTGCTCAAATCTTTTGGATATACTTATACATAACGTTTTGTTGATCAATTTGGTCACATTTGGAATAGCCCCCGTGAAAGAAAGTGAAAGAACGAGAAGGCAAAATTGTTGCTGCGTATTAGAACGCGTCTCTGGGTAGACAGAATCAAAATAGAAGATTCACTTGTCAGAGCGTCATATTAGCATGCCCTGACGTTCAGCTCTCCGGGAGACTTTAGAATATCTTTCAAGAAGAAACTGAACACGTTTAAACTTTTTGTGCCTGTTTATACTCTTGCACATCAGCACTTTGCTTTATCGGATTTGTTTTGGATGCACGTGTCAATTTCCTCCTCCCGCTCACGATTTTTTTTTTAACCACCAGCTTTAGGTTGTTGTCACTGTTGTTTTTAGCTCACTTCCCCTCTCCGCCCACCCCCCCGACCTGCCAGAGCAGAAGGTCACCAGTTGACATCTGCGGACTCGGCCAGTTCCGTTCAAGGGGAAGGGTATAGCGGTGAATTTGTCGGTAAGACAAAGACAGAACTCTTCTATTGTGGATGGTGTCTCTCTGAACTGTATCTTTTGAAGTCTCTGGATTATAATAAAAGGATAGAATCTGTAAAAAACGGACCGGATGAGAAGGCTGTTCCTAACCTGCTCATTTTATCACTGATTAGTTGGCTGTAGAATACTTCAACGGGATCTAAGGAGCCAATGCTATTTTTAGGGAGAGTGATGGGGTAAAATGTGGTAGTTTGAAACTGAGTCCCTCACCCCCACACCCACCACATCCAGGTCTATCTCTGGATCTCCTGCTCTGAACTGAAAACATAGTGGAGATCCGGTGTCTACCCAGTTACAACTAAAAGCTACCTAGCCGGGTTAACCAAGCTCCTCTCCACGCCTTCATACACTTACCAGCTACATCTGCTTGGTCTGCGAGTCAACCCACCGTGGTCAACCCTGGAGCTACTTTTTGACTGGAACAGAAATGGAATGAAACGAAAGCACCAAGGAACAATGCATGAAACTGCCGCACTAAGGAAGCAAACTTGAGTAACCAAATATTTTCCTTCCCCATGTACACACAGAGAAACATATATCTTGAATAGAAATATATCTATAAAGTATATTAAATACATAGTTTAAGTACATATATTTTCACTTCTGAGAGTAAGCGTTGATGCCTGAAACCCAATTAAGCCTTAGATAACCATAGTAATAAAGGAGAGCAAAGGAAACACGTGGAGTTTGAAACGGTGCCTTTTGATTTCCTTGGTTCGTACTCCACCACTTCAGGATTGAATTGTTGACAGAGAGAAGAACTCTATTTTTTTTCGTGGGAAACCCTGTTGTAAAACTGCCTTTCCGGTTCACACATGAAGTTCTGTTGTTGGATGTATTCTGCTGGACCGCAGACTCAGTGAAGGTTGATGTGGCTCAGTGCACTCCCCCACCACACAAGAGGTTTGGAAACTCCAACACCTGAACTTTAACTTTGTTTTCTGGGATACATAGTCCAAACCCCCCGGCATTTCCGATGGTGATCACGTCGGCTGTGGAGGAGAAGCCACAGCCATCAAACAGGATGGTGGCTAACCTGCCGACTGAAACCTGGATCAACAACCCGGAGCCGAACCGCTACCTGACACAACCACACCTGCTACGAAAGCCCAACAAAAGTTAGTACCACCGATGTAGTACGCACACGTGCTTGACTCTTCGTCAACTTTTGCACGTTAACGCTGTGTAGATGAGTCCAGACACAGTTAACACAATCTTGTGTGACGAGGGTCTGTCTACATTGTGTGAACAAACTGTCAAAGAGTACTTCTTAACTTCTTTGTCATACCTAGAAGTACTTAACCTTAGCAAATAACCTCGGTCTTTCATCCATACGGCAGTTCAGTTTTCCCAAAGAACAGGAACGGATGTTGAATGAAAGAGTATTTTTGTGGTGGCTGTTGTTTGGTGCTGTATAGAAGAATGGGGGGGGGGGGGGGGGGTCGTGTGTCTTTTGGCAGAGTCTGAAGATGGCGTCTCAGCACTCACTCTCAAGGTCTTCCTCAGTCCTGTGTGTGAGGGACAGGGTTAGGAGGTGTTTTCTAGTGTTTTCTTCGGTTTACATTAGAGGTTTAAAATTGTTGTGGGTCTGAACCGTTTGTGGTCAGTCTAACCAGCCTGCAGCGATCACCGTTCTGTGGCGGCGGCGGCGGCGGCGTTGACTCTTAAGCCCACCCCAACACTTCCTAGCACCAGAGTGTCCAACTGGAGAAGCACGTGTCATCGTACTCGTAGATGCGAGTATTATAGTGATGACGTTGGAGGAGGCGTGGCTGCGGAGCGCGGAAGACCATGCTTCCACAGAGCTGCAGGATTAGAGATGCTAGTGAAGAGCATGGCGGTGATGGACCATCTACCACTTCTGGTCTTCTGGAGACACGTCTTGGACCAAAGTTCGGCTTGAAAAACGGACAGTTTAAAAAACCTTTTTTGTCGAATTTGGAGCCAGTTGTGTTTGTTTTACAAAGAGCCAAGTGACGTGGTTTTCACTGTACCTACTGAAACTCCCACTGCCGTAGTTACAGTTTGGTGGGCGCTGATGTAAACAGGGTAGACATTTTCAAGCACCGTTTAGGGGTATTAGTTATAGACGCTGAACACAGAGCGAGGTCTTTCACACCCCTCTACACTCAAACCCCTCCCTTTTGCGATACTGCCCCTTCCCAGTATTGTCCTACCTCTTGTTTGGAACAATCGTGGGAATAAAGACATTCCCTTTGACAATTACTGTTGCCTCTACCACACACACACACACACACACAATGTACACCGGTGTCAACGTATAATTATATTTTAATAGGGCATACCAAAATGTCACCTCCTTGTAACAGCTAGAAAGACAGCCAATAGTTGGCCCAGGCCAGATCGGCTCCTTTCCTCAGCCAGGGAGCTGAAGAGTGGGGCCTATTTGTCCATTAACTTATTATCAGTTATTTATATTTGAGTATCTAACCAGCTCTTTCTCTGCTGCCTATTCTTGTCCTGTATCACTGTTTATGTGCAAAGCTGAGCAGAAGAGCATGTTCAGGAGCTTTAGCAATCAGATCTTTCTGTGGAGTTTGGACTAAGACTGTCAAATCAGTCACATAAGCACTTGTTTCCCCGTGTTGCCCTTTGCTCCCCCTCTATTCTTCTTCCCTCCTCCCTACACTCCCACCTCGTTTGCAGTGTCCAGTGCATAGTCTTTAAGTTGACCAAACCATACAATTTCTTTAGTGTGGAGTGCATCAGGTTCCTCGGTTTGTAAAATTGGATTGTTTCGGTTCTAGAGTGATCTGGGGGGAGAAAAAACACTTTCCAAGATCCGTGTGTGTGTGTGTGTGTGGGGGGGGGGGGGGGGGGGGGGGGGGGGGGGGTTCGTGTCATCAACAGATGAACCAGCTCCAAGTCCACTGGCACGGTGTGGATGTCACCTCCCCTGTTCTGAAGGGATCAGGGAGGCTGAGTGTGTCTGTGTCACTGCATCTGTCCTTCAACCCCCTCAGTCATTACGAATCAGGTTTTAGGGGCAGGAGTCGAAGGGTTAAGGATGGGTGAGTCAGTGGGTGTGTGATGGAGGGTCAGGGCAAGATTTGGGAGTAGGAGACTATGGAGAATAGGGTTGAGGTTGGACTAGAGGGCCCCCCCCCCCCCTGCCACCCTCCTCTTCTGTGATGACGCAGACCAGGTCCAGAGGTAAACATGTTATTGTGCTTCAGCAGAAGAGGCCAGGCTCTCTATACCTGCGTGACCAAACAGCAGTCCGGCTCTGGCCAACGCACGCACGCACGCACATGCAAAACACACAATCTCTCAGGCACTGACCCTTGCAGTCACACTGCAGCACACACAGCCTCCCTCACTCACACAGACACACACACACAGACACACACACACAGACACACACACACAGACACACACACACAGACACACACATACAGACACACACACACAGACACACACACACAGACACACACATACAGACACACACATACATACACACACACACAGACACACACATACAGACACACACACACAGACACACACATACAGACACACACATACAGACACACACACACAGACACACACATACAGACACACACACACAGACACACACATACAGACACACACATACAGACACACACATACAGACACACACACACAGACACACACATACAGACACACACACACAGACACACACATACAGACACACACACACAGACACACACATACAGACACACACATACAGAGACACACATACAGACACACACATACAGACACACACACACAGACACACACATACAGACACACACACACAGACACACACATACAGACACACACATACACACAGCCTGGCAGACACACACATACAGACACACACACACAGACACACACATACAGACACACACATACAGACACACACATACAGACACACACACACAGACACACACATACAGACACACACATACAGACACACACATACAGACACACACATACAGACACACACATACAGACACACACACACAGACACACACATACAGACACACACATACAGACACACACACACAGACACACACATACAGACACACACATACAGACACACACATACAGACACACACATACAGACACACACACACAGACACACACATACAGACACACACACACAGACACACACATACAGACACACACATACAGACACACACATACAGACACACACACACAGACACACACATACAGACACACACATACAGACACACACATACAGACACACACATACAGACACACACATACAGACACACACATACAGACACACACATACAGACACACACATACAGACACACACACACAGACACACACATACAGACACACACATACACACAGCCTGGCAGACAAATACCCCCCACCGAGCAAGGCTCACGGTACCCACGCTGACACAGCCACTTCCGTCACGGAAAGCCCATTAAACATTTAGCAGTCGTTCCCTCCATTCAGTCAGTCATTCACTCCCTTACTTACTCTTTTCTCGTTGCCCTCTGTTGTCTCTCTAGCTGGTGAGGAAAGTTAGGCACAGTGTAATTAGAGGTGAGTGGCGAACAGCTCACTCCCACCTGTTGCTTTCTGTCAGGTCACATCTGACTGGCTACCTGTCACTCCAGGGGAGAGGACAACCCTGAAGGAAGGTCGTAGGTCTCTAGTAGAGACTTGAGGCTATGGCAGACAGACAGGCAGGTAGACAGACAGACAGGCAGGTAGGCTGAAGACAGTATGACAGTTGACTTAGGTGCCTGCTATGTGGGTGGTGAGTGTTTATGATGGGTTTCGAGACGGTTTCTGTTTTCAGTGCATCTGTCCGATTGGACCCGGTCCACTCGGGGCTCTATTATTAGAGCTGGTCTGACTCAGCCATGGGGGGTAGGAGGGTCACCAGGGGCATTGGAGGGTAGTTGGGGCACACACGCATACCCTGACTCTGATTTGATCCACCAACCTCCTGGCCGAACACTGCCCATGTGGATCCCCACCATGTGTCAGGTTAAACGGTGACCCCTTGACCTATCTGAAGCTTGTTTGGCACAGACCTTTCAATGTGATAGGCGTGTTGTACAGAGGCATGGCTACGTCGAATCACTGTTGGCTGTACTGTAGGCTGTAGGCTATGTTGTGGACTACTTTGCTGGTTTGAAATCTATTGTGGAACCTGAGAGTCATGTGGTCAAACTACCATACAGCCTGGCTGGTGGATCTGTCTGACCCAATAGGAAGGCTGCTTGCCCTTCCTGCTTCTAAGGTTGTGGGGGGGGGGAACACGGGGAGGGGTGAAACAGACTGGTACACATACAGACTGTGTACCAGTCTGGATGAAAGGTGTTTTAGATGTTGTGGAATGTCATGTCACAGGTCACAACCCAGACACCCCAAAATACTCCAAATCTAGTGGCCCAGCTTCACCCAACCACAAAAGGCCCAGATGTACACTCTATAGTCATTATAATCCAAACATGTCCCAACGGTATTTCATTTACACATTTATATATGTGAATGACTAGCAAACATATTATTGCAGCCAATTCCTTTAACCCAGAATTGCTTCCTAGCGAAGGGAACCAGGACTGCTAGCTTGTACAGAGGACTAATGGTAATTGATGATTAGAACCTTAGGGAACCTAAGGGAACCTAAGGGAACGGGTTGAATGCTTTAAGACCTTTAACCTAGTTGGAAAATGTTATTCAGAATATGACTGGCAGCTCAGGCCAATTCTAGATGTTGAATCAGCCACAAAGTAGGTCTTCATTATTACTATCCACCTCCAACATTGACCGGCGAGGTGGACACATCAAACAGTTGAAGGCGTGCCAGGTTGCTGTGTTTTAGTGGGAACACCCCCGTCAATGTCTCTCGCTCCTCCCCTCTCTTCTACCCAGTCTTTCCTCCTCTCAACACACCTCCTGTTTCTATAACTCAGTGTCTTCTTCTCTCCTCATCTCCCTCTATCTCGCTCCCTTTCTGACACATTCTCTCTCAAGGCTTCCCTCTCTCTGTCTCTCTCCCTCTCTCTGTC
The DNA here is from genome assembly GCF_021917145.1 of Hypomesus transpacificus. Classification (NCBI taxonomy): domain Eukaryota; kingdom Metazoa; phylum Chordata; class Actinopteri; order Osmeriformes; family Osmeridae; genus Hypomesus; species Hypomesus transpacificus. Next base: position 15,513,472 of record NC_061061.1, read on the forward strand.
TCTCTCTCTCTCCCTCCGTCCAATCCGTGTGTCCAACTTTGTCTCGGTGGCAGGGCTGCTCCCATTACCCTAACAGGGAATGAGAGAGGGGTCCACACCAGTGGAGGGGGAAGGAGGAGGGGGGATGGGGTTCAGCTGTTGGCATTACACCCTCCCCCCTCCCTTCTCTCCATCACTCCCTTCCTCCATTCTTGTTTCTTAGAGACAGGGAGTAGGGGCTGGTCTTTTGCCATGGCGATACCCTGATTGGCAGCTGGCAGCTGTATTTGGTCAGCTGTAGCAAGGGGTGTTGGTGGTCTGGATAGCACTGGGTACCTGGTGGTCCCCAGTTGTGAATTGGTGCAGATGTTGACGAGGGTATGTGGAAGCCCTCTGATCTGACCGTTTGTCTGGCCATTGACTAGAATGCTTTGTAAATCGTGTTGGATTCGAACAAGCAAGAGAGATGGGTAGTTCCAAAGACACACTGAAAAGTGTCCATGCACCTGACTGTCCTTCCTCACCTCACCACCTGGGTTTATTAATAAACTCAACCTGCCCTGCTACAGCCTGTACTAGGAGAGGGAAGGGGAGGGGTGTGGGGGGGGGGGGGGCAGCAGAGGGTGAACACATGGGGGGAGAAGAGTGAGAGATGGTAATAGAGGGATAGAATTTAGGGGAAGATAGTGACAGGGAATATAGGAGATAAAGTGATGGGAGAGACTGGTAACTGTCGGAGATGAAGGGATTGAAAAAGAGTAAGAAAGGAGGAAAGTGGTGGGAAATGTAAAAAAAAAAAAAGAGAGCAAAAGAGGGTGAAAGGAGTGATAGGATGAAAGGGGGGAGAAGGGGAGAAACAGAGATTGAAAGAGCGAAAGGGGAGAGGTAACAGAGGAGGGAGGGAGGGAGAGGAGAGAGAGAGCAGCATTGTGGGAAGGCTTGCTGATACAGCACTCGCTCCCAGGTTTATTTATAGAGACCTCACCGCCCAGCCCTTGGATACCAGCGGCCAATCAGAAGCCAGGGAGGGAGGGGGCCAATGGGAGAGCAGGAAGGGGGGTGTCACACTCAGGAAGTGCTGGATGTGTTCTGCTCAGCATTTAAAGGCACAGTGTGACATTTCTCCCAGGCGAGCGGCGAGGCGGATAGGCTGGCTGACTGCGTCATCTCTCTGCTAGAGAGGCCAAGGCAGAACAGGCTGCCTCACAACAACAGACTCAGTTATGCTAGATGTCTGTAGAATGTTCCTAATAACGTCTCCACAACTTCTGAATAACTTCAAAACGAATCCGATTTCATTGCAACCACCACGTCCCCATGGATACTTCACAGAAATGGGTTGTTTTGGTTTGCACAGATATGAGAGAAATGCTCCATATATTATGGGAAATGTATGTAAAACATATCACCAACACACTTTTTTTTCCCCAGCTTGAGGCTCGGTTGGAAGATTTGCTTGGATACAGAGCAATACAGTGGGCTGTAGGAACAGACACTTTTCAGTCATGTCAAGTGGAACCAGAGCCCAGGAGGGAAAGACAGTATGATTGACCAAAGTCTTAACAATATATATGTTTGTTGGAACTTGAAGCTGATTGGCAGGGCAGGTAGGGTGGGAGGGGAGTTAACCCCTAAGCTTCTAGAGTCATGTGAAGTCCATTGTAGCATGATAACAAATAGGCACCATGCAGAGACCTGCTCCCTGTTTCTCAGCCCTGCTGCTCTGTCCCTCTCTGGGCTGCGCTCATGAAGCCTGGGACTGGGGACCAACCACAGCGAGGCAGACAGTAGCCCAGTCTGTCAGATGTCCGCTTAAACCTATCGGGATAGAACGTAGCGTATGATTCATTGGTTTTCGTGAAGCTCGTCCTCTTGTTGGTTGCGACCTGGAGAGTGGCATGCTGTAATTTAACCGTCAGCCTGTTTCTAAGGAAATAAGTTGGAGGGCACAGTCACTCCTCCCTTTACTGTAATGCTGCCCCCCCCCCCCAGTTTGCTGTCTGTCTCTTCCTCTCACTCACTCACACAGAAAGACCCCAGTTGGTCATGTTGACCTTGGTGTTGACGGTGCCACAGGAAGCGCTTCAGTTGACACTTTCCCCCACCTAAAGCTATAGCGTTTTCGAACCCACACACCCCTTACTCCCTTTGCGTGTGTGGTGGTGGGCTTGTCCGATTCCCCGACAGTTCAGGCCTGGTGCACCCATCTGGGCCAGCGTGTTCGTATGTGTGACGCTATGGTGACATGGGTCTTTTCTCCTAACCCCCCCCCCCCCCCCTCCCCTCCTCCTTTCTTTGTCCTGCAGGTGGAAGCAGCTCAGGATGCAAGCCCCCCTCCTCCTCCCTCTGCCAGCCTGCCGCCCTGGGCTTCTCCCCCGCTGAGCCAACCATGTCGAGCCAGCACTCACACCCCTCCTTCAGCAACATCCACTCCATGGCCGAGCAGCAGCAGGTAACACACACACTCGCACACGCACACACACACACAACCAGGAACTTGATTATGTAAATTATTCAATAGATCCAAGGACCTTAGTACAGTTTTTATTTGTTGGACAGCCATACTCTTTCACCTTTTCTATACCTGTTTTTCTGTTCCTTCTCTTGTGTGTGTTGATTCTTTTATCTTCCTGTATCCCTCTGTGTGTGTGTTTAGGTGCTGTCTGATATGACCATACTGCAGAGGAGGATCCCCCCTAGTTTTCGAGACCCGGCCAGCGCTCCATTGAGGAAGCTCTCTGTCGACCTCATCAAGACTTACAAGCACATCAATGAGGTGAGTGGCACCGTCTGCTACACACACACACACACACACAGTTTGCCTGCGCACACAGACTCTGAAACGTGCATAAACGTCACAGCTGGCGATATCACCACCTTATCTCTGGACAGACCGAGGCGTCACCGAGACGAACTCGTTTCGCCCATCGAATGCCTCGCCGCTGACTCCTCCCCCTTCCTCTGTCCTTCCGTTTCCAGGTGTACTACACGAAGAAGAAGCGGCGCGCCCAGCAGGTTCCCCCGGAGGACTCGAGCACCAAGAAGGAGAGGAAGGTGTACAACGACGGCTACGATGACGACAACTACGACTACATCGTCAAGAACGGGGAGAAGTGGCTGGACCGCTACGAGATCGACTCGCTCATCGGCAAGGGCTCCTTTGGACAGGTGAGGAAGAGGAGGAGAAGAGGAAGAGTTTGAGCGGAGGAGGGTAACGGAGGATGTGGGGGAGGGGGAGGAACACAGGAAGGAGGTGGGAGGGGAAACGATAGATGGGAGGGAGAAGAGTTGGAAGGCGAGGGCAAAGGGAGGAGGGGGGAGGAAGGGTGGGAGGAAGGCGAGAGATGGGAGGAAAAGAAAGGAGTTGTCGTGACCTTTGCCCCTCCCTCTGGCGTGCGTGTAGGTGGTCAAGGCGTACGACCACCATGAACAGGAGTGGGTGGCCATCAAGATCATCAAGAACAAGAAGGCCTTCCTCAACCAGGCGCAGATCGAACTACGACTACTGGAGCTCATGAACAAGCACGACACAGAGATGAAGTACTATATAGGTTGGTACACAGACATGAAGTACTACATAGATAGGTACCACACGTCCATTCACACTGCTAACTGGGATAGAAATAGATTGATCTGAAGATGTCAATTACTTATATCGATTACAAGAGATTTTTATATGTACTGTCTTATTAAAGGCATGGTCATATATAAGGACAGTTTTTGCACCATTATACCATTTACATTTAGTCATTTAGCAGACACTCTTATCCATAGCGACTTACAGTAAGTACAGGGACTTTCTCACCGAGGCAAGTAGGGTGAAGTGCCTTGCCCAAGGACAAAACATCATTTGGCATTTGCCATGGCCTTCTTATGGCCGGGAATCGAACTAACAACCTTCTGATTAATAGCCCGACTCCCTAACCACTCAGCCATCTGGCCCCATGCATATGCACCTCCATAAATACACCCATCTACACGGTACAGTGTGAGAAGCCCAAGGTTTGACACAGCCCCCCTTGCAGAGTGTAGCAACAGCACTAGCGTTGGGTTGGTGTGTCTGATGTGAGCTAGATCCTACTGGGTGGGTTTGACGTGGCTCTGTGCTCCATATTTAACTATCTGCTAATGTAGGCCAGTGGCCCAGTTCTCATATAGCTCTCCTATCACCGCCCTCATATAGCATCAGCCCTCCACACACACTCAGACACAGATTCACTTGACAGCACTGCTTCATTGAACTGCACCTTCTGCGAAGGGGGGAAAAAAAACGGTTATTTTCCTAACCCTGTGCAGAATCAACCAAACAAATGACTTATTTTGCACCCGCGCCTTTTCTCTGCCTGTCTTTGTCCCCATATTTCCCCCATCCTTTTCCTCCCCTCTCCTCCCCTCCAACCTCCCTCCCTTTCCAGTTCACCTGAAGAGGCACTTCATGTTCCGTAACCACCTGTGCCTGGTGTTTGAGCTCCTGTCCTACAACCTTTACGACCTCCTGAGGAACACCAACTTCCGGGGCGTGTCTCTCAACCTGACCAGGAAGTTCGCCCAGCAGCTGTGCACGGCGCTGCTGTTCCTGGCCACGCCCGAGCTCAGCATCATCCACTGTGACCTGAAGCCCGAGAACATCCTGCTCTGCAACCCCAAACGCAGCGCCATCAAGATCGTCGACTTTGGCAGCTCATGTCAGCTGGGACAGAGGGTAAGGGGTGACACACACAGAAATGCACAAGGACTGGGTGTGTTTTGACAGGACGAGTACAAGCATGCACATACAGGTTTAAATGCTAAACTGTTGCGGAATATATATGGTGAATATACCCTGAACGCTCTTGTTCTCCTCATGGATGTCAAAGGGAAGGATTGAGCAAACAGTAATCCACATCCGTGTGTCGGATGCCTGTGCACAAGTGCATGCTCCGGGGTAGAGACGAGGGAACGAGGTATGCCGGTTTTGTCTCCCGGGGCGGCCGGCATGCTTCGCAGTCAGAAGGAATACGAACAGTTAGATTATGGATTGTCTACTGTACCAGCTAGATGCTGAACACTGTATCTTGCGGTACACACCCTGGGTTGCATGCAGCCACAGAGCTCTGCTGCACCCTGACTCGGTCGCACAGCTGAGCTCCACTGCCCCCGTGAGGCAGTGTGGTGGAACTGCACCCGCGGTTCAGATGACTTTGCCTTGCTGTAGCCAGCTAACAAGAAACCCATCTCCTTCTCCATATTTTCTATTTTCCCCTTTCCACTCTTTGATCGTCCTGTCACTAATCCGCCCCTCCATATTTCACCCATTCCTCCCTGCTCAACCCACTTCTCCCCTGCAGATCTACCAGTACATCCAGAGCAGGTTCTACCGTTCCCCGGAGGTGCTGCTTGGGATGCCCTACGACTTGGCCATCGACATGTGGTCCCTGGGCTGCATCCTGGTGGAGATGCATACTGGGGAACCTCTCTTCAGTGGCTCCAATGAGGTACACATAGACATACACACACACATATATATACACACATACATACACACAAACTAGTAAGACCTACATAATGGGGTCCACCAAATACAAACTCAGACACGCCCTGAGACACGCATGGCTAACCCGCTCCCCCCCCCTTCCTCAGGTGGACCAGATGAACAAGATCGTGGAGGTTCTGGGGGTCCCTCCGAGCCACATGCTGGACCAGGCCCCCAAGGCCAGGAAGTACTTTGACAAGCTCTCAGATGGCCTGTGGACTGTCAAGAAGAACAAGGACATTAAGAAGGTACTTTATCCCTCGCCTGCAGTGAGTACACTTCTCTTACTACACCCGACTCACCCGCCATACTCACCCATACTCACCCACCCCATACTCGCCCGCCCCATACTCACCCATACTCGCCCGCCCCATACTCGTGCTCGATCTCACCGCAACACGGGCTTTTGCACTTACCTCGTACCCATCGCCCCTTACCCTTGCCCTACGTGAGTACACTTCTTTTACCACACCTGACTTCCCCCCACTCCTCATCCCCTCCCCCCTCCACATTGTCACTTCCTACACTCATCAGTCATCCGGCCTAGCCTCCCCACCCACGACATGGATAGACGAGGGGGGCGGAGTGAGCTAAAGGTGACTAAAAGAGTGTTTGTTAAAATGGAGGGATGAGTGCAAATGCAATGAGGGAAGATAATTTCCCTGGATTAGAGGGAAGGTAGGATCAAGTCAATTTGTCCAGGTGTGGGTTTGCCACCGCGGTTTAAAACTCACTCCCTCACTCCCTCTCTCCTCACTCCTCACTCCCTCTCTCCTCACTCCCTCTCTCCTCACTCCCTCTCTCCTCTCAGCCCAATCCCTCCTTTCCTCCCTATTATCTTCACCAAATCTGAATGACCTAATGTAATTAGTAATGATAAAATCCATCCATCCTCAAGACTATACATACAGCTGAACCAACCATCAACCATCTCGTCATTATACAATTTGCATGTGGATTGGACCAAAACGAGAGGAGAAAGCTCAACCGAATTTGTTTTTCTTCTGTTCCTCTCTCCTCGCATCCCCGTCCACCCTTTCAGGAGTACAAGCCTCCGGCCACACGGCGTCTCCATGAGATTCTGGGGGTGGAGACAGGCGGTCCAGGGGGGCGGAGGGCGGGTGAGCCAGGCCACGCCCCCTGTGACTACCTGAAGTTCAAGGACCTGATCCTGCGCATGTTGGACTACGACCCCAAGACGCGCATCACGCCGTTCTACGCCCTGCAGCACAACTTCTTCAAGAAGACCACGGACGAAGGCACCAACACCAGCAGCTCCACCTCCACCAGCCCTGCCATGGACCACTCCCACTCCACCTCCACCACCTCTTCTGTCTCCAGCTCTGGTACACACACACACACATATTTATATGATGTGAAAGGGAGGTCATGAATAAGAGTGTATTTGCATGCAGACATATATACATACACACACTCAATCACACACCAATACAGACCAAAGAAACAGGCTCCTACAGCCTTGACGTCACCACGGCAACGGCTCAGCAGCATCAGCATCACCCCCTTTGCTACAACCCTTGGTCACCATGGCAACAGCTGACAGTCACTATAGCTATGGCAGTGTTCAGCAACAGGGTCTTTAGCTGCTCATCTTTCCTCTGATCTGAAATCCTTCATTGACCCTCCTTTGCAAAGGAAAATACAGATTTTACACACGAATATTACACGCACACTTAACCTAACCTGGAGGTGATTACCAGGACATTTGTTCTTTGTCTCATTTGCCTCGTAGTACTTGTAGCCACACTGTTGTGCAAGGTTTATGGACTCATTTTCCTTAAAAAACAGAACCCAAACAACACTCAGTAGTAAAGCTGAGTGTACCAACCAGGTTTCTTTCATTTATTTATAATTTTTTTGTTTCCAGGTGGATCCAGCGGTTCTTCCAATGACAACCGGAACTACCGGTACAGTAACCGGTACTACAACAGTGCTGTTACTCACTCCGACTACGAGATGCAGAGTCCACAGGTGAGTCAGGGCGTCCTCACTGGTATTAATAACACTCCAAATTCCCCTTAAAGGAACTGACAAAACCATCCTGCAGAGCATCTAAGTGTTCCTAACCATGGTTCTTCCTCCTTGCCCTTCCCTTATCTTCCCCCATCCTCCTCCCGCCCCCCCCCTCCTCCTATCCCCCTCCTCCTATCCCCCCCTCCTCCTATCCCCCCTCCTCCTATTCCCCCCCTCCTCCTATCCCCCCCTCCTTCTATCCTCCTCCTATCCTCCCCCCTCCCTCGTCCTCCAGGCTCCGTCTCAGCAGCAGCTGCGTCTGTGGCCAGGTGGAGTAGGGGAGGGTGGAGGTCTGGGAGGAGGTGACCCCCCTTACCCCCAGCTGCTGCTCCACAAGCCCGCCGCCACGCAGCACCAGCGCCACTTCCTGGGCGGGGGAGGAGGAGGAGGGGGCGGGGGCATGAATGAACCGCACCACCCGCACCCCATCTACGGCGGCGGTCACCACGGCAACGGGCGGGGCCTACGGCAGCAGCAGGGTGTGGCGCAGGTCGGCGGGGCGTCGCAGGCACCTGGCTCCTCCCCCCAGACGCAGGACAGCGTAGAGCTTAGCGTGCATCACCACCACCTGGGCCCGTCTTCCCTGCTGGACTCCAGCCAGTACCTGGGCCTGTCTGCCTTTCGGACTAGGACGGTCCTGGCCCCCCAGGCCGGCCCGGCCACAGCCCCCCCCACCGCCTCTCAGGACAGCATGGCTGCCTCCAGCCTGGGCTACATCCCCCCCTGTTACCCCGGCAACAACAATAACAACCCCCCAACGGCGCGGGGAGGGGGAGGGGGAGGGGGCCGGCCTGACTCTGACGAGTCGGCCATGATGGGCGTGTGTGGCAGTGGGGGGGGCAGCGGGCAGAACCCTGCCAACTCTTGATAAATGTTGAACAAATTCCAAAAGCCATACGATTTTAACGACAACAACATAACGATTACAACAAGCATACACGTCACACACACGTCACACATATTCGAGTTTAAATCACACAGCCACACACACACACACACACAGAGTTACAGAGACAAACTTGTGAGATATCCGAGGGTTAGTTCTGTTTTGCATGGGAGAAGGTCGAGGGAGGGAAGTGTGGGATGGATCTGACACAATTTTTAACCTTTTTTTTTCACTGTTTTTTTTTTGTTTTTTTTTGTCGAAGGAAAGGAACAGAGTGAGCGTAGTTGGAATCGAAAGTTTCAAGACAAGTTTGTTATTATTATTATTGTTATTATTCTATTATTTGATTTCATGTGATTTGAGCAGAGGTTTGCAGCGAGATTAGTGTTGTTGTGGATTGATGTTTGGAGATGTTGAAGGTAGATGTGGGGCTGGGAAAAAGAACGATGAATGCAAAGAAAAAAACCCTTACGCTATTTTCTAAAATATTTTTTCTTTTTGAATTTTGTTTGTTTTGATTTCCTAAAGTCTAGGTTTAATTGTAAAATTTTAATTTATTAAAAATCACTACATGAGGAGGTAAGTGGGAGATGAGAAGAGAGCTAAATTGAGGAGTGGGTTATTTTGTTCTGGAATTATTTATTCATTTTTTTTTCTTTTCATTTTATTTATTCTGGTTTGTTTTTTTATTTGCTGAGAGACAGAGAAGACACGCAACAACAAGTAAAAAAAAAAACTGAAATTTCTTCGTTTGATTTTTAGTTTCAGTAGATCTCACCCCCCCAACACACGTGCAAGCGCACACACACACACACCAACACACAGACATACTTTTGTTACATTGTTTATTTTTTATGTTTCCAACCTTCTCTGGCTTGACACACTGGCTTCTATATCTGAAACTCTGAGATGGATCCTAGAGCTCAGCTCAGCTGAGGGCCAGAGCTGGGGAACACAGAGACCCTGGGGGCCGAGGCTGTGGAGCAGAGGGGGGGGGGACACACTCAACACCCACGAAAGGAGAACAACTCAACATGTTTGCCAGAAGGAAAACCAAAATGCTTCCCTGTTGTTTGTTTAAATAGTCTGCCTTCTACTTCACCATCTCTCACCAGACTCTTTCACCCTCCTCTTCCTCTTTTTCGCTCTTTCTCTTTTCTTACTCTCTTTTTGTTTTGGAACAGTAACCTATGGAAACGTAACAGGACTTTTGGGTTGGATGAAGTCTGGATATGCTAAGCCAAATGTCACCCCCCCCCACACCCTCCCCCCTTTCTCTCTTTTACTCTATCCGTCTGGCTCTGTTGCTCTCTGCTCCCCCCAGTGTTCTGTTGGAGGGAAGGAGGGAGGAGGGGAGGACAGAAGGGAGTAGAACACTATTCTGAAGGGGATGCTCCCATGCCCCTCCCTCAACCCCCCAACGCCACCTTGACTGACTTCTCCTCCGTTTCTTTCTCTCCCCTGTCTTTTTTTCGACCCCCTTCTCTCCTTTCACCACACTCTGTGAGTGAACTACTACTCTCTCGGCTGCTACTCTCCACTCTCAACCATGTTCGGATTGCTGCTAAAGAAAAACAGACAGATGAATAAATAAATAAATAAAAATGAATAAACTTTTTAACCCGTACTGCTTCAGAAAAAAAAGGAAAAAATAAACCACTGCATCTCATGTATTTATTACTATTTAACAAGAAAAAAAACTAGAAAAAATGAACCTGTTTTCTGCTGTTTTTTTTTGTTTGGTTGCCTTCTTCCTATAGGGGAGCTGGGCGCTGTCTGATGATGTAACAGAAACAGGATTGGTGGCGGTGAACTTTGACCCCTGGTCAGACTGCTACTGGGGGTGGGGGGGTGGGGAGGGGGGGTTGATGGGAGTTGGGTTCAGAATAAAGTTGGATATATAAGAATAAAGAGTATACTTTTGCACACCAAGGTCAAATGCAAATCACAGCTTTTTGCTTTTTTCCATCTTTCATCACACAGAGCAACACAAACACACACACACACACAGGATCACCAAGTCAGGCAGACCATAGGACTCAGATGTCAGATTAGGCACAGAGGGAACCCTGAATCTGAGATTTGCGTTTGACCTCCAGTTACAGAATCTCCTTCTTTGTGCCTGATTAGAGTTTATGTTTATGTAACTGTAGTGGTGTCCTGTCATTAAAAATGAGTTACACCTGTATGATCTGTACACACCTGGACCATGTCACAGCACCTTATATACATACATTTACATGTTGCAGAAGCTCTTATCCAGAGCAATTTACAGTAAGTACTTGGACATTCCCAAGTAGGGTGAAGGGCCTTGCCCAAGGACAACATTTGGCATGGCTGGGAATCAAACTGGCAACCTTCTGATCAATAGCCTGATTCCCTAACTGCTCAGCCATCTGACTCCCCTCATATCTTACCTCACATCAGGCCATTCCTTTTTTCCTTGATCTAACCTCTAATAGGACATGCCTGGATTGTGCGGACATATTGTAGGGAAGAAAAAAAGAACACTTTTGTAAGAACATTCAAACAGCCTCCTGTTCCTTAATAATTTTTTTGAACCGTTATCACTGGATTTAGTGTGGGTGACACATAATTTGTCAATTATAATTATCAATTACTTACATAAAATTGGTCATTGGTTCCCCATACAGTTACTGATTGAATAACACTAAACGTTTCTTTTGTGTGTGTTTTTTCTTTTCTATTCAACTGTGTTAATATATGGTGCAGCTGGCCTCGTGTCACATTTTATTCTCCCACCGTTATCTCACCCAACATAGCCTGGCATCGGAGACCACACCAATAGTTATATGGTTTCGAGAGGTTTGGGTGGGATAATTGCCGGAAAAGGAGAGGTGATCCAGATCATCATAGGTGCGGTTAAAACGGTAGTTACATGATGAAACACTTTTTCATAGGCAACTGAAATCATCTGCAGCCTACACCTAATATATTTAAAATGTATACATTAATGTGTTCCCTAACATTGTGTAGCTGTAATTATTTCAAAGCAGGCCACAAATCGACACCTGGCTTAGCCAGGCAGGTAAGGAGCCCGTACACAAGTTCGACAGTTGTATGTTGCAGAATAAATGCTAATGGTAAAATTGGGTGTGAACCCGTACACAAGTATTAACTGAAATAGACGTGATTGGGAGAATTACTCATACGTGACCCCTGGTGGACTAATAGGAACATTGCACACTGAAGATAATTTGCCATTTGATTAGGTGACTAACGTTGGCCTAGGTTACCAGGTGTGTCTTGGCTAGTAACATAAACTCAAACAGCAATCCTGAACGCGCGAGTTTGGTAGCTTCAGTGTGTACTGCTCGCACTGGAGATATGATGTCAGAGTTGGACTCTACCAGCTCTATTTCCGGTTTCAATAAATCCCTAACTCTAACCCTAGAGAAAATGGGAGAGGTTGCGGGAGTAGCCAGACAGCAGGAGCATGCAGGCGCGATTCTTGGTTGTAAAACTGGGGGGTGCAAAGGGTAGTGAATAATTTTTTTTTGCTTGCAAAAACATGATCAAAATTAATAATAGATCTTAACATTTAAAATTAATCATTAGAATACAACAAACCATGATAGAACATACAACTCTGACATCACTTAAAAATGCTCTAAAAACATTTAATAGTTTTTTGTTTTTTTTACAATAATTTGAAAATGTACATACTTTCATCCGAACAGTGGTAAAATCGCCTATGGGTGCAGGGGAAGGAGACAGCCTGGAGCTGGTGCAGAGTGTGGAAGAGGAGCACCTGCGGAGGGAGAGGCTGAGAGAAGAGTCTTTAATCGCACTCAACGCGCCAGTGCAGATAAAAGTACAATCAAAAAACACAATAACAATAAGAACAGACACTATTAAATTAAAAACCTGATTAAATAAGTAGGTTTTAAGCAGATTCAAAAAATGGTAAGGAGAAAAAGCTGAAGTGAATGGTGGGGAGTCAGGTGGCTGAGCGGTTAGGGAATAGCGCTATTAATCAGAAGGTTGCCGGGTCGATTTCTTGCCGTGCAAAATGACGTGTCCTTGGGCAAGGCACTTCACCCTACTTGTCTCGGGGAAATGTCCCTGTACTTACCGTAAGTCGCTCTGGATAAGAGCGTCTGCTAAATGACTAAAATGTAAATGTGGGGGGAAAAGTCACCTGTGGAAACCATCAGAGGTAAGCCAGGAAATGCTTGGGGGCGGGACCAAGGGCTCTGGGCTAGCTTGGAGAGAATATGGGTACAGGAAGGATATCTTTAATGACTGTGGAAAGATGAGGGTAGAAATGGAGCCTTTAGGGGCAGAGATGTCTGAGTGGAGAGATGACCGTGAAACCAGGACCTAGCCCTAACACAGGTCCAGACCATGAGTTTGGCTGAGAGAATGTCTTAAGTTATCTGATGAGACTGGAATGCCTCCGTCAATTAGACTTTTTTTGTTAACTGTCTGTCCAACTGCTTGTTAGCTGTCTCTGGTTTCAGATTGTTTCTTATATTTCATATAAGATGAATATATTTCATATTGAATATATTTCAATATTTTATATCTATTTAATTCATATTTAAATTAGTTTATTTCAGTTGCAAATGAGCTCTGTGCAAATGTGCACCACAAATAGGTATGATCATGTTTGTAGCCTTGCTACATACTAATGGTATATCACTGATCATTTCAAACATAGAGAGGAAACATGCTGGCTCATGATTAAAAGCACCTGCTATCAATGATTAGAGTCTGAAAGTACTTTAGATAGTTTTGCAACTACATTTTTCAATGAAAATATAAGCATAATGCCAGTGTCCTCAACATAGTTTTCATAAAACCAGCGCCTGTGTGTTTTTTTTGTTAATACATGAAGGGGGGAGGGGTTTCCATGGTACCTGTTTAACCAGAAGGCCCAGGAAGTGGGCAGATATGTAAAACAGAGACTGTCTGGATAACAATCAGTATGTGCCTGGGCACAGAACAAGCAGTAGAAAAGCTCAATTGTTGGAGATGATCACAGTGCTAAGGATGATGATGTTGTTATTGTTGATGATGCTGCAGTTTAAGACTACAGTCTTGAAGGAACTCTGTCCACTGTCTGAGCTGTCCCTAGATGGAGACTACCTGCTAGGGGGACTTTTTGAACTCTACGAAAGCAATAATGATTCTGACATTCTGGAGAGTAGCATGCTTGAGATACCCGTGTGCAACAGGTAAAGACTCTTTTTACTCTACATGTTGATTACCAACCGTAGTGACATTTATTACCAAAGATTTAATTTGATAAATAGTTGTAAATAGTACTTGTGGCATTCACGCCATTGCTGAAATTGGTTTTGGCCTTATCCCGGATTTGGAAGGATGGCAGTTTGCACTCCAAACGTATAGTAATTTTATTTTTCAAATCCAAAATGGAGGCATCCAAGACCAAATACATAAAAGTCACTTCATCATTGACTTTTTTAATTTTACAATATATTTAAATGTTTTCTCCCAAAACTCCAGCTGGAACCTCTCTTTAAAGGCCTACCATGAGATGGAGGTGATGCGCTTCACCATGGAGCATATTAACAACTCTTCAGATCTTCTACCGGGGATTAAGTTGGGCTACAGCATTTTTGACTTCTGTCACACCACAGTGAGCTTCTCTGCCACACTGGATCTGTTGGCACAGAAGGGAGAAGGAGGAAATGGTGTAGGAGGGGCAGTTCCAGTGTGGGATGGGTCTGTCTATAGCCCGAAAGTCATCTCTGTGATTGGTCCATTATCTAGCACTCAGACCATCAGTGTGGCTCCTTACTTTATGGCCCAGCTCATTCCCATGGTACTTAGCCTGTAGTGATATAGTTTGACCACACAGCTGTGCTATTGGAATTTTACTTGCCATCGGGTCTAAAGCAGACTTTCTCTTCTGCAGGTGAACCCTTCGTCTAGTAGTGTCCAGCTGAGCATGAAGTCTCGCTTCCCTTCCTTCTTTCGGACCATCCCCAGTGACAAATACCAGGTCCAGCCTTTCTCATACCAACACTGAGTGCAGAACTAGTGGATTTGGGGAATATTACTTAATACAAAAGAGTTTGCCCACAAAAGATAGATGCAGGCCCAACTTGGCCACGTCTTTGTCTGTAGGTGGTAAAACAGCATTAAAAAGACTTTTTCTGTTGCAGTTTGTGAGATTCAGTCAGTTCATGTGTGGTGTTGTTCCTCAGATGAAGGCCATAGTGCGCCTGCTGCTGAATTTTGACTGGAACTGGGTGGCATTTCTAGGCGAAGACAATGACTACAGCTACGATGCTCTCGAGGTCTTTCTGGAGGAGATCAGAGTATCCAGCATTTGCCTGGCCTATCAAAGCACAATCCCTGACAAATCAGTCATGATGTCCAAACTTATCAAAATATTGTCCTTGCAGAGAATTAAAGTTGTAGTGGTGGTTGCCACGACGAGTAAAATCGATCGTTTTCTTGAGAAAGCAGCAAAGGAACTGGGAAACGACATGGTGTGGATTGCCAGTGAAGCCTGGTCTATGGACAGTAGTCGGCTGAGAAAGCTGGCAAAGGTCAAAGTGGGGACAGTGTTGGGGGTCACACTGCAGAGCCCCAAGGGACTGGAGGGGCTAAATGACTTTATTCTCTCTGGCCGAGCTGTGTCTGACTGTACTCAGCAGGAGCTGGGCTGCAACCAGTTATGTCCTGAATGTGAAGTCATCGGGAGAGCGGAGGTGGTTAATCAGGACCAAATCTATGACTACGGCATTTATGCTGCCATCTATGCTGTGGCTCATGCCCTGCATGACACGCTCGACTGCAGTCACGGCCACTGCTCCAGCAACATCACTGTAGAGCCCTACATGGTAACAAAGTGGTTGACCCCTCTGATTTTTTTTTACTCATTTATATTAGTGTATTCTGAAGAGTCGCTTTACCTGCAGGATGTCCTGATCTATGTCTACCTATTTCTTTCTGTCTACCTACCACAGATCACTGCGGCTCTGAAGAAGGTGAAGTTCCAATTATACAACCAGACTATTCAATTTGACCAGAACGGCAATCCTCCTGCCTTGTATAGCATTGTCTATTGGAACTGGACTACTTGCAACCCTGACATTATTGGCTCATACAATGTCAAACAAAACCCAAGTTTCCAGATTGATGAAAATCTCATCACCTGGTTTGATGGATCAAATAAGGTAACAAATTCTGCTTTGACTGCCGTTTCTTTTTTGGAATCAATACAATTCAATATCAATATAATCTATCAAACCATAAAATAAACAGTGAAACCAACTTACAGCTATAATGAATCTTAAATGTACTATCTTTCACAGTTTCTAGCAGCATTGTGCATAATTTATTTGTATGTGTAAACTTATAAAACTGTAACTATAAACAAAACGTCAGACAAGTAAAGGAGCATTTTCATAGCTGAAGAGGTGTGCATTGTTCCTATGTCCTTTTGTCTTCCTCTCCACTCAGGCTCCTGTATTACAGTGTTCCAGTTCTTGTCCACCGGGCAACAAAAGGGTATCGGTTGGCTTACAGCCCTGCTGCTACCAGTGCCAGAGCTGCCCAAGTGGAACCTACATCAACAGCACTGGTAGGCCTGATGAATACTAACCATTCTGATTTACTCTCGACTACTCAACTAGATTATCACTAATGTGCCCTCAATACTGAGCAGACCCCAGCTACAGCCATGTTAACCATAAGTGTATGTTCGTGTGTCCACTCAGGGGACCCATACACCTGTGTGGCCTGTCAAGAAAACGAGTGGGCAACAAACAGCAGCACTTCCTGTATCGAACGTTCCGAGACATATCTGGATTTCTCCTCGCCGTTCGCCGTCACAATAATGCTACTGTCCAGCTCAGTCCTGCTCAAATCCGTCGCGATCACTGTGCTGTTCCTGTACCATGGCAACACGCCGGTAGTGAAGTCAGCGGGGGGCTGGCTGTGTGTGTTTATGTTGGTGTGTCTGACTCTCTCTTCCGTCAGCGCCCTGCTGAACATGGTGCGCCCGTCTCTGGTGGTCTGCTCTCTCCGCTACCCCATCTTCATAGTCTGCTTCGGCTCTGTACTCTCCTGCCTGACTGTGCGCTCCTTCCAGATCATCTTGATCTTCAAGATGGCTGCCAGGCTGCCACGTTTGCACAACGCATGTGTGAGCCATGGGGGGCAGTGGGTTGTCGTGACAACCTGCACCTGTTCCCTCTTCTTCCTGTGTATCTTCTGGTTGTCTGTCGGCGGTCCCGAGCCCATCAAGACCCCCAAACAAAGTGAATATGTTCTGGACTGCAGCTTCGGGAACATACCAGTATTCATCCTGGTGTGTCTGTTGTTAGTCCTACTGACAATAGTGTGTTTCTTATGTGCCTACATGGGCATTGATCTGCCCAAGAACTACAATGAGGGACGCTCCATAACTTTCAGCCTGTTGCTGTGCATTCTGATGTGGACTGCACTGTTGACAGTGTACATGATGCGTTTGCAAGAAGTCTACCATGCCATCACCACATGCGCCATCCTAATCAGCATCTACGCCATTTTGATCGGTTACTTTCTGCCCAAGTGTTACATCATAATCCTTAAACCGGAACGCAACACAGTTGCCCATTTCCAAACTTCTATACAGAACTATACCATTCAGGGAAGACGATAGAACAGCACCTCACATTCAGGATTAACCTTTTTAAATTCTCCAATATAGTTTTAAGCTTTAGCCTTACAACTTTTCACATGTATGGTGCTTTAAATATGTACAGTATGAGTAACGTATGCTATGAATGACACAATTGCATACTAAACAAGCCCCAGAGGGCATTGTATAACAATGTTAATTGTATTTATTATCCAAGCTCTCATTAACAAATCTGCATATAAAAATACCAGGAATCTTTAAGTGGAACACCATGTGGTGGTATATAAATGATAAAGAATCATATTCTGAAGGTTGTCTGAAGGTGGTATTGCAGAAACATTGCTGCTTAAAGTAGGACCAAAGCCATGCAGCAATAAGTACAGTTCTTCAGAAAGGAGTTAAATTGATAAATGTGACATATATTTGTTGTTGTTGTTGCTTTCTCCTTCTATTGACTTCCTGTGGTCAGTTTTCATTAGGGGGCTCATAGGATGGTTTAGGAGTTCTTCTGAGGGACTTTAATGGTAACCTGGAAGAGGAAAAACAGTAACAAGCATTAATGCAGAAACGCGCATCCTCGCATGCTCAACAGTGGGGTCATGTAGAGACTGTTACCGTTTTGACTTCAGTGTAGTTCTGCAGGCCATACTCGCCAAGCTCACGACCGTTCCCTGACATCTTGTAACCTCCAAAAGGTGCCTGAGCTCCAAAAACGTTATAGCAGTTGATCCTAGGTGAGAGAAAACATAGGTTTGACAACCAAGATGCTAGGAGACCTGACCAGGGTAGAGCTCAGACTGTGCCAGCAAAGCCTTACCAGACTGTGCCTGTGCGGAGGCCACTGGAGATGTAATGGGCTTTGTCGATGTCCTTGGTGAAGACGGCGGAAGCCAGGCCATACATGGTGTCATTGGCACGCTCTACCACTTCCTCCAGATCCTTAAACTTCAGTATCTGCATGACTGGACCAAAGATCTACAGGGCCCATAACACACAGATGAGAAACAAACAAACAAAATCACCTTGACCCAGATGTTTAAATGTTCCCAAACTTTCTTTTAAACGCATCTTTTAGACTTTAGCTAGACTGGCCTCAATCCCATTTAGGAGTGAAACAATGTTCATCTCACAAATAATTTATTTTGTGGGAGAAGAGAATTCAGCCTATTCCCTCAGCACCACAAAAGGCACACAAAGTGAAGCTGGACTATGAGGTAGCTCCAAAAGTCAGCATGGCCACTCAGAACCTAGTTTTTATTTTCTTGCTGTGCTTTTTAATAATTGTGTCATGTCCACTGTACTGTCCCGTCTGCAATGTTGAATGTATATCTGTTTTTAAGCTCTTGGTGTGGAACGAAGTAAAGTCTCTTGGTGCAGAAGTAATAAAGGTTTTCATTCATTTAATGGAGGGAATTTGAGGACCGCACCTCCTCACGGGCGATAGTCATGTTGTCCTGGACGTTTCCAAATATGGTTGGCTGGATGAAGTAACCGCGGTCAGCTGCTGCACCCCCTCCACACATGAGCTTGGCTCCCTCCTTCTTCCCACTACTGATGTAGCCCAGAATCTTCTGGAACTGGTCCTCATCTACCTGGAATGTGTGTGTACGTGGGCACGCACAGAGAAATGTGTGTACAGATTGTGTTCATGTAAAATAAACATGGTACACAGGTCAGAACTAGTTATGCAATGTCCAGGTGAGTCTACATCATCAAATACTCTTGTGAATGCATCGCAGACCTGGGGTCCCTGGTCAGTCTTAAGATTGAAGGGGTCTCCCACCACCCTCTTCTTGGCAAGCTCCACGCTGCGCTCCACAAACTCGTTGTAAATGGACTCCTGCACGTAGGTTCTAGAACCGGCACAGCAACACTGGCCCTGGTTGAAGAACAGGGCGAAGTGGGACTGCTCTACAGCCTCCTCCACTGCAAGCACACACACACACACACACATCAAGCACTGCATCTCTCAGGAACAGAAAGGAAATAAGGATAAGAGGAGGTATACTGACTGTTGGCATCAGACAAGATGATATTGGGACTTTTCCCTCCGAGCTCAAGAGTGACCTTTTTCAGGTTGCTGCTGGCTGATGCCTTCTGGATTAAGTGGCCCACCTGGCACACAAGCAGAGACAAAGACGGAGATATAGAAAGAGGAGAGTTGTAAAAAGATAAGAAGAACGGTGAGACAAAGAGACAGTCTAAACGCGGTGCCAGAGCGCTTCTCCTTCAGATGGATCCGGTGCTTTGAGTCAGTTCAAGTCACCTCGGTGGAGCCGGTAAAGGCTATTTTGTCAACCTCCATGTGACCAGCAATGGCGGCACCTGCTGAGGGACCCATTCCTGGCAGGATGTTGACCACACCTGGTGGGAAGCCCACCTAAAACACACACAAGTCGATAAGACTCAATATTGGAGGGATGGGGTGTACAGTACCAGTCAATGGGAAAATGTGTCCAAACTTTTGACTGGTACTGTACATGTATTGTGGACAGTGCGGGGGTGGCAGTGTGTGTTGAATCACTTACCTCTTTGATCAGACTGGCTATATACAAGGCAGTGAGGGGCGTCTGTTCTGCAACTTTCATCACCACGGTGTTGCCTGTTGCTAGGGCGGGGCCGAGCTTCCAGGCCTGCATTAGCAAAGGGAAGTTCCACTGGGGGGCGGTGCAGGTGCAGAGAGGGGGAAAGGTAAGAGATGAGGTAAGTCCAAACCAAGTATGGCCCCTCCCGTTAACAACAAGCTCCCTGCGATTGTCTGCATGCATGCGTGCCCAATAAGACAGTAAATTATGTTGTTGGGCACTAATCACAAAATGATCGAAAGTGGATGAGAATAACACACAGAAATAGGTGCGCGCACACGCCTCCAGACTCTCCCTCTATTTATACAACACAGCCTTGCTTGTTGACTACAAGGTTTTCTAAGCAGTCTAGTATAGAGTGGTGTAGCCTTATATGACCCCCCTCCCTCCCTCCCTCCTAGATGGGCGAGAAGCCAAACCACGACTGCTGGACTGGAGGGACATTGCAGAAATTCCTTATCAGTTCTAGTTGTGCAACAGATCCTTCAAACTATTTTGCGAGATGTTGTCGTTTGACTGGCATGCATGTATAAAGATTCAAAACATTTCCTAGACTGTGCCATGCAATAATATTCAATAAAATTCATATTTTGCAACCTTAAAGCCACATTCCACTAATGTATGCAAGAATGCATTACACTAATGCAGCTGCACATTGGAATACACATGGAAACTTACAGTTAAGTTTTGATACTGGTTTGCTACCTCAAACCATTGACTTGCTGTACTTCAGGCAATTATTCCATAATGTTTTCTTGCCATAATTATTCCCCCCCCCCCCCCCCCCCCCCCCCCCCCCCCCCCCATCAACTCACTGGGATAATCTGGCCACACACTCCCACTGGTTCATGACGGGTGTAGCTGAAGTAGTCTCCATCGATGGGGATGGTCTTTCCCTCACACTTATCTGCCCAGCCAGCATAGTACCTGGACAAAGGGTCAAACTGAGTTCTCGAGCAGTTTATAATTTAAATGGCAGCCCAAATGACAGTCAACACTTCTTGAGGGAAACCTGCAGCATTCCAGAGAGCAGGTTCCACATAAAGACATGATGGAGCAGTGCGTGTGTTGGGGGCTGGGAGAAAGGAAACAACCTTGCAAAACGGGTTTACACTCAGTTCAGATATTTTTCAGACTTTTGGAAAACACTGTCCAATAAAGAAGCCATTTCCTTACCTCATACTTCTTTTCCCCCTTTTGTCCTGAGTCCCTCTCTTGTCCTCTGTCCCCATTTTATTATCTCGCTCATTCATTCCATTTCTGTCTTAATCCCATACCTGTCCCCCCATAGCTGTTGTATGATGTGATGATGACTGACCTCAGACACTTGACGACCATGGGGACATCGACACAGTAGGAGATAGCGTACGGCTTCCCGTTGTCCAACGTCTCCAATTCCTATGGCAACAACTTCAATTCAAACTGGTTTCAGAGCACTAGGAGCATTGTGAAATTCATAACAGGGCGGAAGGTGCATTACAAAATAGAGGCTGAAAACCAGAACTGAAATGTTCAAGTTGGACAGGGTGATTGACCACAAGTAGGTGACTACAGTCAATTATCTTGTCAATCGTTCCAAAGCCAAGCAACTGTGCTGCTCGAGAATGATTTTACTACAGTGGTCTCACCAAGACTCTGAGGATCACTTTAAACACACAGAGCATTGACAGACAAACATCTAGGTCACACACACACACAAAACCCCTTGTACAGCTTAGGCCAGACCATGTGACCAGGGCCTATAAAACCATGTGACCTCAGCAGGAGCGGCTTGGTCAGTACAGAGCCTCTGACTCAGCAAAACCCTTCGCACACAAATCTGAATATGTTGCTACTGATAAGACAAGCTTCCTGAAAACCAAAGGAAAATGATTGACTCAGAAACACTGGCTTACCCTTGGCTAAATAATAAAGTAATTGTTCCCAATTTATGTCAACATAGTACTTAGTATTACACAGTATCTTTTGGCAGTCGCCGTAGATATCCCTGTACATGTTCTTTGTCCATTGTTAGTGTTGCATAACAATGGAATCCAACTTACCGCCAGGTAGGCGGTGTCTCTCTCAATGGCATCAGCTAGGCGGTTTAGGAGCAGTCCACGGTGTGATGCATCCATCCTTCTCCATGGAGAGCCCAGCCTGAAGGCATCCTTAGCAGCTTTTACAGCCTTGTCTACATCCACCTGGTGAGAATGGATGGTGACAGGAAACAGCAGAGTGAAAGATGAGCTCAGAATATCTCACCATGAAAATCGACAGCTCCAGAGCAACTTAACCTCTCAGATCCTAAAAACCTGGTAGCTTAGAGTCCCTCTGACACTACAGTACTAGGACCAGAGCCCCAAGTTTCCAGCAACTACACCAGTAAACTAATCCCCATCCTCCAGCCTCACCTTGTCAGCCTCTGCCACCTGGCAGATGACCTCTCCTGTAGAAGGGTTGATGGTGGGGAAGGCCCGTCCACTCACTGCATCCTGCCATTCATTGCTGATAAATAGCTGCACGCAAAAAAAAAAAAAAAAATCTATATTCATATACATCTGGTCACAGTCACAGACTTTATCAAGGCTACTGATAAGTCAGAGACACCAAAAGTATGTTCAGACTTTCCAATCTCAGTACAGAAACGTTTGATCTAATTCAGTTTTTTTTCAAACCTGGTCCTAAGGGACCGGCCGCCCTGCACGTTTGAAATGTTTCCCTCTTCCTGCACACCTTATTCAAATGAAAGGGTCGTTGTCGGGCTTCTGCTGAGTTTACTAATCAATCAGGGGTATTGAGCAGGGAAACATAAAACATTCCAGGGCTGGTGGATCCCCCAGGATCAGGGTTGAGAAATGATTATGTTTATGTCTGCATGATATCTCATCTATGGAGATTCCAGTAGTCTCTGTAACAGAGAAAACTTAGTTTCACTAGTTTTTAAAGCACTCAACTAGCCTAGGGACCTGGGGTGCCTGCCAGTTGCTGTCTGAACTGGCTGGTCGCCTTAAGTTCCTGACGAGTAACGGCAGAACCCATGGATTGTATTAGGCTAACTGAATTAGACACGTTTCTGACATGTGAGACAAGTTGCAGTTAACATCGTCAAGTCAACAAGAGGGTCAGCAGTGGGCTACTCAACAAACCATTTCTAATGAATTGTTCGAATGAGTTCTGTAGAACGACCGTTTCAATAAACACTTTGCTGTATTCAAAACCTGCTGGGTTGCACTTGCAACGGTTTACCTTATTATAATGCACTTCCGGCTGAGCGTTTGGAGCAGGGATGGCAGCAGCAGAATACCGACAAGATGAAATCCCGGAGATCTGAGGCAAAGTTCGGGACAATGCGGCTCGCAGCATCGTGTTTTTAAGTCAAGTTGCCTACCACCAAGCTGAAACAGGACGTGATATAAGCTGAATACTTTATGCACAGCAAAGTGCGTAGTGCCACCCGCCCCCAAGACCATGCGCAGTAGAGTCCACTGTTTGGAGTTTTGGCGAGGATTTTTACAGTAAACGAAGTTGTAAAAGGACATAAACTATATTTCATACAATAATAATTTACTTTGAAACACATCAGTCTATAGCTACAGTGCAGAAATGACATGTGCTCAAAGCTCACTTTTGCCGAGCAAAAATTCAAGTAATTCAACAACTAAATAAGCCTACTGCAAACTGTAAGAACTGAGTGAAAATTGACTTTACTGCCGAGCCAATGATATGAAATGTGTGGTGAGGGAGTTCCTATCTCATAAGTGTTACTGCAGTGTTGAACTTCAGACCGTCCGTCACATCGGTAAAGGTTTGCTGTGAATCAGACAAGAGACTGTAAAATCAATTATGCACAAATTTGGTAAGATAGAGGTGTTTATATGTTCATAATCAGCACAATGTCTTTCACCACCATCAGTTAAAAACATTTCTCTCTTTTCTAACAGACTGATTGCCTCAAAGAAAGTAAATGCAAACATGGGACAACATACTGTTAATAGCATCATTAGATGGTGCACTAGGTCAGACCTGTTCACCTCTGCACCTATATGCACTGCAAGTTAAACTTGAAAACGTATCTACAATAAACCACTAACATTTAAGGATTTCATTTCATGAAACCATTATGTGGTAATGTATCAGTAGAACATATACAATTATGGCAGGGGAAAAGGCAAGAAAACTAAATCACTGCTTG
Source organism: Hypomesus transpacificus (assembly GCF_021917145.1). Lineage (NCBI taxonomy): Eukaryota > Metazoa > Chordata > Actinopteri > Osmeriformes > Osmeridae > Hypomesus > Hypomesus transpacificus. Next base: position 15,537,265 of record NC_061061.1, read on the forward strand.
ATTTCATAATCAACAATCTTCACTACATGTGCCCCTGAACACAAGTTCTTAAGAGGACATCCTTAAATGACAGTCTGTCCCCTTGGCATGGCATTGAAGATACGGAAGCCTTCCTTGGTAGCAAAGTCCCACCCCAGCTCTGCCAGCTGCTCTGCTTCCTGCTGACGAGAGGCCAGGCGAAACAGCTGTAGCGCCATGTAGAACTGAAGATGGGGAGGAGGGTCCATGCCCACGGTGCTGCAGTACTGACGAATCAGATCCTCCCATCTAGGGATGCCCAGCTGGTCCACCTGTAGGCCTCCCAGACCTGTAATGAGATGAGGAAACTAGAAAATACCAATATGACAGTCATCACACACGACGAGCAAACTAATAAAATATTGGCACAAGACCATGCATGCCACACTAAGATGTGTTGTTGACAGTCTGACATTGCACCTGGGAATAAGGGGTGGTCCTGGGGTAGGTGGTGGGTGAGGGATAAGGAAGTAATGTCCAAGAGAGGGTCTCCCAAGACTGCTGAACTCCAGTCCAATACCCCCACCACCTCTGCACGCTCTGGGTGAAACACCAAGTTAGAGAGCCTAGAGACAGGAGAGGTCAAATACACAACATGGTGACAGAAAATTTTAAGATTACACCGCAAATGTGGTGTGGTAATGTGTGGTGTGTACATGACAGACAGTGAGAGAGTGTATGCGAGTGTGTACCTGAAGTCTCCATGTACCAGCGTAGTTGAGTGGTCTTTAGGGAGGTGTAGAAGTAGCCAATCGATGAGTCGGTTAACAACTGGGATGGATTGGGTCTGAAAAGTCCTATACTGATGTATCCACCTCTCCACCTGCACCCCCAGTGACTCCACTTGAAATTATAGACAGATAAACAGGTTTAAATACTACTGCCGAGCATTTTAAATCATGCTACACAGTGTTTTAACCGACTGGAATCCTTCTTCATCTGGGTTGGCCTGCCTGGTATATCCTTGCCCTCCAGGTTCAGCAAGGTGGTGTCGAGGCAGTGGAGTTGGCAGAGAGCCGAGGTCATTGCTTGGTACAGGGCAGTCCTCTCTGTGGGGGCCAGGCCTGGTAGGGATGGGTCAGTGAACCTCCGCCCTGGACATATCTCCATCAGAAGGAAGGGACCACCAAGGCTAGGTAAAAAGACACACACAAAAATAAATAAAGGGTTCTATTTGTGTAAATGTGTGTGTCTTATGTGTCTGTATACGTGTGTTCACACCTTGGATCCTCACAGTAGTCAATGATCTTTGGAATAGGCAGGCCGGATCCACTGAGAGATTTCAGGAGTCTATGTAAAGCCATTAGATATGGAGAAGGGATAATCATAAAATACAGGCAACAACCATCCTAATAGTATCTTATTCCTGTAAACCAATCAGAGTGTGTGTGTGTATTGACCTGTGCTCTGTCCCAAGGGCCTGGGAACCAGGCAGCTGAGTTCGAAGTAGTAGATTACGCCCTCTGGAGGTTACGAAGTGTAAAGACTGACTGGGATTTAGAGTCTGGACATTAATATCTATAAACAACAGAAGACAATGGATTTTCATGGAGTTTGTAAACAAATTGTGTGTATCTATTGATGTGTTTCTCTAAGCTTAAGGGTCAGGGAAGTACTGGTGTCATCCAGTTGTAGATGTGTCCTCAGGTACTGTGTGTGTTGGTCTGTGAAGGGCTTGGAGGTTCTACGGGATGTCCCAGAGAGTGATAAGGGGAAGCCCAGCACCTCTTCTAGGTTCCTCACCGCTGCTTCTGGTTCCTCTACCTGGGAAAAACACATTTCTCACACACCTTGTACACACCTGGAACCTATGGTGTGGTTGCATCAGAATGGTTACCTTACCTTGATGGAAGTAATTCCCAGGTCAGCAGCAGCCTGGACATTGAACTGAAGATCGTCCAGAAACACAGCTTCCTGGGCAGACACACCCAGTCTGTGCAGACAAAGCTGGAAGATCCTGGCATCAGGCTTGCTCAGCCCCTCCCTGCAGGATTCTACTATCTGGAGAGGTAGGGGGGGGAGAGAGAGAGAGAGAGACACAGTTAAAGTTGAAGGCAACTGTGCTTGTCCATTGAAGGTATATTTACATTCAAAGGACACTACAGTAAAATAATGGTTTTGGTGACTATGCTGAGCAATTATGATTAATGAAATGAGCAAGTAACAAGAGGCTTCTGACCACATCAAAGAGGGCAGGGTTGAGTGGCATATAGGGTTTTTTATCTAGAGTCAGGAAGTTGTTGCTAAGAACAGCGGTTTTCAGGCCTCTGGACCGCATACACTCGATGGCCTCCATCATGACTGGCATGGGTTGTTGCATTGGCCCACTGGTCAGGGCAGATATTAATGACTCAATTGGAACCGGAAATCCTGCCTGTGGTGTAGGAAATATTAAATTAGATGAATGATTAATCATGACTTCTGTTGGAGTACAAGTGAAAAATGCTAGTATGACGTAGGAATAGTAGAAACACATGGCAAGGATGAAATGATCTGTTTGTCAGTTGGCTTCTGACAGATTGTGTTGCATGAGATTGAGTAACTCACAATGTCACTGCATTGCTTGCTGAAGGCCTCTACAAATTCTTGTGCATCCAGCTCTCCCCTCATGTAGCTATCCCATACATTCAACTCTCCTCTTTCCCTGATGGCCCTGCCCAAAGTGCCTCGGGGAACCGCATTCTGTTGCTCAAACGCTGCAGAGAAAACCGAACGCCCACATTCAATACACAGTGTGTTATACACACCAAATACCATATCAGTGTCACACAGAACACACACACACACACGATAGTATATTTTAGGACAAAGCATAAACTGGCGTGTGTTTCTTGAGTGTCTCTGTCACCTGAGAATATCTTGACCGGCGAGGGCAGGAGAACTCCATACATGTCAAATATGACAGCTTTGTAAAGACAGATGGGGGTGCGACTCAGTTGGCGTTTGGGTGTCTGCAAGTGCCACCTGCGGGCGCCAAACTGCACGGCAGGTCGCAATAAACACATAGGCTTCGTCACCATCATCTTGGTTCTAATTCTGAAAAACATGCAAAAGATGTCTGAGTCTTTGCTTTGAACACAAACTGAGACCCTTGAACATGTATACATTGGGAAACTACTTGCAGAGATTTACCGTCTTTCGCTTTCGTAACTTTCGTAACACAACAATTTTAAGTTAATGTTTGAGATTTGCTTAGCTAATTTCTCAAGTTCAAGTTCTTTGTCATATAAACTGGCATATTCCTCTTACTTTTACGCGGAATTTATGTCAGAATGATGTCCCCATGACACTCGACCTGAATGCATCAGTGGGCATCGCAAATATATATTTCCAGATCACCGTATTTATGAAACTATCTGGAGCCCCTGTGTCAATCTGCTTACATGACAGACATGTTGTCTTTCAGCGTCAATCACGTGATCACTACGTGGCCATGGGATGGGGGTTGGTACATTGGAACGCCCCTTATTTGGGGTTAGAAAGGATAAAGTATCTGAGAGAGCAGAAGAATGGAAAGGCTGTCTTTAACACATTAGCAAACTGTATTTTTATTTTGCCAAATGTGCTTGCAAAGGTAAAGCAAATTATAAATAAATTCCAAAAAGGATAATGCATGCATTTAACACACGATACGGTTACGAAGTTGTCTGTTTTGGGCTGACCTGCAGTGCAGATTGGGATAGCAAGCTAATGTGACAGCTAGTCATATAGCCTAGCTAGCTAATAGAGCTAGCTTGCTTCACTACTTTACGAATAGTGCACACGAGTTGACTTATTAGACAGGTTAATATATGGCAATACATTCGGTTCGCTGTCAAGTCTCACTTGATATTGCGTTGTAACATTACATGCAGGCTAGACAACTAGCAACATATTCATGTCTAGTTAAACTAACGTTCGAATGCCTGTCAACTAGCTAGCTACAATGGTTAGCTATTGCTAGGTAACTCTTGCTTAGACGTTAATTCGTCTTACTTTAATTCGCTTGCGACTTTATGAAATAACATTTAAAATGTGCCTCATATAACGTTAGCTCAGCTAACGAGACCTTTCTTAATGAGTTAAGTTAGTAAGCTAGTTCTAGCAAGCTCACTGTTCCATTCATGATCATGTTGCTACCTCGTAACTGTAGGCTAGCTAGCTAGCTATCTTGCTGACCATTGAACGGTATTTAATTGTATTCCCTGAACCAACAAACTGTTTTAGCTATTAATGAATAGTTAGTTAGGTAGCTACTTAACGGTATCTTCTGTAACCGTTGGGCACCTCGCCAACAACGGTAGCACTATCTACCACTATCTAGCTACTCAAGCTTTCTTGTTAGCAAGCTATCAACTAGCCTAGCCTAAGCCGAGTCGGCTAGAGGGTGAATGGGCAATGGAATGTGGTTGCAAGCAAGCAGTTGGCAGCACAAGCCAAACGAAATATGAGTACTTTATCGTTGTTCAGCCTTGCTAGCTCTACTGTAGCTGTGCAGTCAGCAAGTGTTAGTACATTGACAGACTAGATCTCTGTAGGCTATATTTTGAACGCCAGGGATATTGCCACCATATAATCAGCTTACTTTCCCTGTTCCACGTGTTGTCCAACACAGACACAAAACATTAGTCTTGGAATAGACAGTTTGAAAATGAGCAAGAAACCACCCAATCGTCCAGGGATCTCCTTTGAAGTTGGGTCCAGAGTTGAAGCTCAAGACTACCTTAAGAAATGGTATGTATATGTCAGTGTGCCATTTTATTGATACAATCAAAACATCTGATTTATGTCGTATAAAAAAATTATAATCTGCATCTTTTTCTTTTTCTCGTCTAGGTACCCGTCTCGCATCGAGGAAGTGGACTTTGAGGAGGGGAAGATGCTGGTCCACTTTGACAGGTGGAGCCATCGCTACGACGAGTGGATTCCGTGGGACAGTACTCGGCTGCGTCCACTGGAAAGATCAGCAATACGAAAGGAGGGCCTTAAAGAAGATGAGGAGATGACTGTAGGTAGTCCATACACACATATAAACACACATACACACCAACCCACACACAAATATGCCTGTCTCTAGACACACACGTCTATGTCTGTTGCACCTGTAACTAACCTGGCATGCTGGAACTACAGAGGTGTGTGTACCAGACATAGGACAGGAAAGCAGACAGGATGTGATGTTGTAGATCCAGAACCCTAGTGCTGCCTGTCATTGAGATGGGATAAGTAATAATAGCAGTTATGGATTCATTGTTGATGCTTGTTATGAATATGTTCTACCAGGAAAGACTCAGCGAGATGACAGCATCTCGCCTCGGTGAGCTTCCTGGAAGTACAGAGAGTGCTGGGGACCAATCAGACTTACCGCCACAGAGACAAGTATATACACCCCCAGTGTTCCATCTGCTGTTATTGGCTTGTTTCATCCAGTGTTTTGGTTCCTCATGTTCCAGCTTTGGTGCATCAGATCATGGACGGTTAGGCAGAGCTGTATCAGGCCTATACACCAAACATCAGGCATTGCCAAACCGAAGCACAGTGACCTAGACACAATGTTTTGTCATTCTGGTCCTTTAAGCTTGTTTCTTAGTTTTCTGAATCACATTACTTTTGTTTGTTGTCTAATTATAGAATTTTTTCTGAAACAGCAATTTTGTTCATAATTTTTCTCAAAGAACGGGTTGGTTCATTACATTAGAGAAAGCGGTGATCAGTGTCATGATTTTTCTTTTACCATAAAAACATATGTCTTTAACTGTTTGACATGAAAAACTATCTTTTTATTTTGACTTATATGAAAGAAACAAACAATGTTTAAAATCATCATGTTCTCCAGGGGTTTGGTTTTTAACAATCTTATTTTAGACATTTTTGTATTCATGTCAAATAACACGTGTGTTAGTGTAGGTTCATGGATCTTATCGTATGGCAGATGACAGATGTTTGCTCTCGGTTGTTCTGTGTTGCAGGAGTTGAGAGATGGAGAAGAGGTGCTCGCTCGATGGACAGACTGTCGATATTACCCTGCTAAGATAGAGTCATTCAACAAGGACAGTGAGTATGACTTTGCTGGAAGTCCTTTTTGATTTTTTTTGTCTTTTAAAACCAGTACTGATACATTGGAATTCTTGGTCCGGCTATTCTCTGCAGTTTTCCATCAATCTAACCATAGTCTTACTTGGTGTTTCTAAACATCGAGGCGTTACTGGACATTAGGGGTGGGAATCGTTTAGTACCTTTCGATTCTTGGGGTCACGATTCGCTCGAAAATTCAATTTGTAATAATAATAATTTGTATTAAATATTTAAGGCCGATTTTGTTTTACATTTGTGAATCGCTTGAAAACGGAATTGCGATTCAAATGTGAATAAAACATTTTTCCCCACCCCTACTGGACATTACATTTATTGGATAGAAACCCCCCACCTCATGTTTGACCTCTGTTTCTCAGCTGGTACCTACACGGTGCAGTTCTACGACGGGGTTGTCCGCTGTGTGAAGAGGATACATATCAAGTCCATGCCAGAGGATGCAAAAGGCCAGGTGAGAGAAAAAGACACCAGGCCTCAAACACTGTCAAGTTTTTCAAACCCAGTTTAGTGTGGCATCCCAGTTCAGATAGTAACACAAATACCCTGACGTCACAGGCCTCGTTCAATTCAACATGAGCTTCACACACAAGCTAAATAAGTCTTAAAATGGCTGCGGCTGTGAGATGCAGACATACTTGGACTGTGTCATTAAGTGTGTGCCTCCTTTTCCCTCTCTTTGCAGAAGGTAAAAAAGACAGCAGGGCCTGGCAGGATAGAGCAGGATCTGGCATCTGCAGGGTCCCAACCCATAGACCACACCTTAATCTTATCTACCAGCTAATGTATCTCTGTAGCTTCAGACTGGAAGGAATAGAACACTGATTGTCTAAGCTGCCAGCTATGAGTGGGAACCGGATACACTGTCAGATGCTGATTGTAAAGGGTTGAGATGATTGCTCAAATCCATTTTTGTAGCTTGAACTTATTCTGTTAGTAGTAGTTCCAATACTTGTGTGTTGAGGTCCAGTCTGTTTTTGACCACCTGCCCCATACCCACCAGCAACACATGTCTCTCTGTCAGGACTGGGTGGCGTTGGTAAAGGCCGCCTCGGCCGCCGCCAGGAACAGAGGCAATAGTAAACCTCGGACCAGCGCCAACAGTAACAAAAACCGCGATGAGGGCCGCGGAGAGCGCTCCGAGGATGAAGACGCCGAGGACGACTTCGATGACGACGAGCAGGAAGAGGAGAGCAACTCTGACAAACCTGGTACTTCAACCCTACCTCGCCTCCGCCTTACAGCGTTAGAACCGCTGTGATGCCGGATGCCTTTCCCTGTTGCTTCAACTCGTACTAGGCCCTTTCTCACTGTCTTTTCTATGTCTCTCGTCTGTTTATACTCAAGTTGTGTGTCTCTTCTGTGTGTCAATACATCTTATTTGTTTAGCTTCGTTCATTAGCCTGTGTAATCCTCTCTTTTGTCTCGCTTATCCCTTCGAGGTGCTTGTGTTGATTCTGCAGGAGATCAGGAGGAGCAAAGGGATGAGGAGGACAGCAGACACACCCCCGTCTCCAGCCCGGCCCCTACCAAGGGTGGGGCCAGGCGCTCCAATCATCAGTCTGTAGAGTCCACCAGCTCCACCCCCTCCCAACCCGTCTCTGCCCCCTCGTCAGCAGGAGAGGAGACCCAGTCGGGCACCGAGCCCCCCCTCCCCTCTCTCAGCTCCTCCACTGCACCCTCACTTCCTGGTGGGTGCTCTATGTCACAGCATATCTCCGGGTAATGTTTGTCGGTGTATGTACAGTATGATTCATGTGTATGTGTCAGTAATGACCTCTTTGCCCCCCCCCCCCCCCCCCCCCCCCCCCCCCACGTAGCCCCCTCCAGCCCCTCCCCCTCCTTAAGAACGTCAGAGTCTGCACAGCAGAGACGACGCTCCCAGCGACTTGCGAGCACCCCAGTCGACGCACCCGGCGACCCCACTCCCAGCCCTGCACACGCCGACAACAGCCCCTCATCCCCCGCCAAAGAGACACGCCCGACAGAGATCGATGCATCTTCTACAGAGGGTAAGCTTCTGCAGCCTACTAACCCGTCCAAAGGAGAATTCCATACAACAATCTGCCTTATTTCTTATACAAAGAGTGTACAGTAACTCAACACTGTTCACATTTGTTTATCCTCGACTTGTCAGTATTGTTCTTTAAATTTAAATATCTGGTTCTGTCACAGGTGCAGTTCTGAACTGTGTGGAGAAGTCAGATTCCAGCCTCCATAACTACTGTGCAGGAATGCCCTCCACACCCACTCCTCCAGCACCAGCCACAGGCCAGAACCAGCTGCCTGGTGGACCCCCCGCCAATCATGCTGGGGAGAAATCTTCGCCACTAGCAGCAGGTATTGTTAGGCTAGGAAGATTGGCCATTTCTTTACATGATCATGCACCTGCCGGCATCTGTTGAGAACACATCCAACATCTGTGTGTGTGTGTGTGTTTGCACACTCTCTGTCTTCCAGCTCCCGGTTTGAAGACGGCAACCATCAGGACTCCCAAAATGAACAAACACACCAGAGAGCCAAGTAAGATCAAAGCGTTAAATACGGTTATTGTTATTACAGTAAATGGCGGTAGCTTGAATTCAGCAATATGTGTAGTCCGTCACACTTTTCACCTGTCTCTCTCTCCAATCTAACCTGTCTGACCTTCTGTTCCCCCCCCCAGTCATGAGCACCCTGCGGTCTGAGGACCCCTCATCCCCAGGTGACCTGGACAGCCAATTCCAGTGTCAGGTGGCCGGTTGCTCAAAAGCCTTCCGCAAAGCCAAGCTTTTGGAATACCACCTCAAATACTACCACAACGCCGACAGAGAGACCCATGACTTTGAGACGGGTTCCCCGGACAGGGTGGGCCGCACCCGGGCCACGTCCACCTCCCTGCCCCCATCCTCCAACCCCCAGCTGGAGGTCCCTGACAGCAAAAGACGCCGCACTGTCTCCTCATCCTCCTGTAAGGCCCATAGCGGCATTATACCGGCACCGTAAATTACACTTGTTATAAAACAAGGGCCTCCCTTCTGTAAAACTGTTTGTCTTTGTCCCCAGCTCTGTCTCCCCAGGCACAAGCCCTCCAGCTGGACTGTGTCAGAGCCGGCCGGACGGGAAGGAAGAAGCGCTCGTCAGCCTCCATGAGCTCTGACAGCACTGAGGTGTCCCTTCCTCCCCCGCCCCGTGATAGGAGCCTGGACAACCTCCACGAGAAGATCCTAAAGAAGGTCATCGACAAGGACAAGTACCCAGAAACAGGTCAGTCTAGCTAGGTCTTTAACCTTCTCTGTCTCCTACCATATAGACACTTATACCCCCTCTCTTCTTGACCAGTATTTTTGTCAGTTGGTCTGAACCATCCTAGGGATGACATATAGACTAACTATTCTGCTATTGTTTTTTTTTCCAGGGTTCATCAAAACTGAGAAGAAGGTCAAACTGGAGGAGAAGCCGCAGCAGCTAGGTGAGTTTGTCCTCTTGGTCTGTCTGTTTGTGCCTCTAACTGTGTATCTCACTGTCTCTCAGAGTTACATTAAGTCTCATTCAGAGCGACTTAAAGTAAGTACAGGGACATTCCCCCGAGGCAAGTAGGGTAAAGTGCCTTGCCCAAGGACACAGTAACTTTGCACGGCCAAGAATCGAACCAGCAACCTTCTGATTACTAGCCCGATTCCCTAACCGCTCAGCCACCTGACTCCCTGAGTCGAGAGTTGAGCTGATGAGAACCGATTGTGTTTTCAGGAAAGAAAAAGGAGAAGGACAGGGAGCGTAGGGACAGGAAGGACAAAGACCTGTTCAAACTCAAACAGAAGAAGAAGAAGAAGAAAAGGAAGAAATCCAAGGAACACAGTAAGACAACACAACACTGTCCCTTCCAACACAGTAAGACAACACAACACTGTCCCTTCCAACACAGTAAGACAACACAACACTGTCCCTTCCGACACAGTAAGACAACGCAACACTGTCCCTTCCAACACAGTAAGACAACACAACACTGTCCCTTCCAACACAGTAAGACAACACAACACTGTCCCTTCCAACACAGTAAGACAACACAACACTGTCCCTTCCAACACAGTAAGACAACACTGTCCCTTCCCAGTCGTTTTGCCCACATGGCTTCTGTTACATTGACGTGTGTGTGTTTCCTAGGCTACACGGACTTCGACGGGATGTCGCTCTCCTTCCTAGACAGGTCTTCATCTCCCCTGCATCGTTCTTCTGGCAGCGCGTTCACCTTCCTCACCTCCTCGTCGCCTTCCTCCTCTAAACACCACCAGTACCCACGCGCCATCCTGTCTGTCGACCTGACCGGAGAGAGTGAGTGATCAACGACAGGCCCCAAGTCCCTAACTCAACCCCCCCCCCCCCCCCCCCGTTCCATATGCTTCTCACCCTTCTACCTCTGTTCTAATTTGTGTTTGTATGTGTGTCCCCGTGTGTCCAGACCTGTCGGACGTGGACTACCTAGAGGACTCGACCACAGAGAGCCTGCTGCTGAGTGGGGACGACCTCAGCCAGGAGGACCTGGCCATGGAGGCCTTCCCTCCTGAGGAGCCGCAGGACAGCCAGGAGATAGTCCGCTGTGTCTGCCAGATGGATGAGGAGAACGGCTTCATGATCCAGGTAACGTACGACCAGCGCACACCCTGTTTACAATGTGGACACCTCACTAGTTTATACCAAGGAGGATATGTTGGGTAGCCTACATAACTCACCAGAAATAACTTGTTTTTAATTGACTCGTGGTCTAGGAACCTTCAGGTTTAGCTCATAGCAAAGCAAACTCCTGTGCTGACTTGTCTTTTAGGTATTTCTGTGGTAGTTTTAAGTGATTCTAGCTCATGTTAATGCAGTTTGGACCCCCCATGTCTGTGTGCAGTGTGAGGAGTGTATGTGCTGGCAGCACAGTGTCTGTATGGGCCTCCTTGAGGACAGTATCCCAGAACAGTACATATGTTACATCTGCAGAGACCCCCCAGGTAAGACATACACTTGTGGTCAATAAATCTCCCAAGACCTGATTATCCTGGGCTAGAACTGTGTGCCTGACATCTCTCTGACTCCTCCCAGGCCAGAGGTGGAGTGCCAAATACCTGCATGACAGGGACTGGCTGACGAAGGGTCACATGTTCGGACTGTCCTTCCTATCAGATAACTACTCCAATCAGAACTGTCAGAAGATAGTCTCCACCCATCAGCTTCTGGCCGACGCCTACAGCCTCAAGACCCTGCTCCACGGCCTCACGCTCAAGATGGACATTCTGCAGTAAGACTCCAACATATCTTTTCTGTTATTGCCTCTGCCTCTAGTCTTGTTGGTTTTTTTCTTATTATTCTTCTCAAACTTTGATGTTTTTCCCCCCCCCAGGAACAGACACAGCCCCAGCTTGCACTTCTGGGCGCGGTCTTGGGTAAACTCAGATGAGGACCAGCCAATGGGAGGGCTTCCTGACTGCCTGCACTTTCAGGAAGTCCTGGCAGACTCTGAGGACCAGAATTGTCTCCCCGACACCTATATCACCAGCGAGCACAGCTACCAGAAGCCCCCTGGGACCCCCGGTGCAGCCACTGACCCCCCCAGGATGGCTGCAGACCTTTTGGGCTGCAGCAGGGAGGAGGGCGAGGTGGGGATGAGCCTGGAGCTCAAAACTGTCACACACTCTGTGGAACAAGGAGTAAGGATGAGCTCTGGCTACATATGTTCACTTTGAGTATGTTTGGTTTGTAGTAGTGGGTGGGCTTTTGCACTAACCACAGCATGGGTTTATTTGGTTTGTAGGAGAGGGCAGCTGTGATGTTGCCTGGTGCAGATTCAGTAGAACATGCCAGAAACTGCCTGCAGTGGCAAATGAACCTGCTGACCCATATAGAAGATGTCCAGAACCAGCTGGCCAGCAGGATGGACCTAATAGAGAAGGAGCTGGATGGTAAAAAGTTAACCGTTTGTCTGGATACACTGCACACATGTAACAAACACCCTTTTGGAGCTCCAGCCTTGGACACAAACACACAGAATGACATCCACATTTAGAACAAAGGGAAATTAGCCAATGAGAAGCCACTGATGGACCGTTAGCTATTTATAAATAGGAATCTAATGTGACAATCAATCTTACTCACACTCTCTCTCTTTCTCACCCTCTCTTTCTCTCTCTCACTCTTTTTCTCTCTCTCACTCTCTCTGTCTCTCTGTACTCACGCTCTCTCTCTTTCTCTCTCTCTCTCTCTCTCTCTCTCTCTCTCTCTCTCTCTCTCTCTCTCTCTCTCTCTCTCTCTCTCTACCCCCTCCACAGTGTTGGAGAGTTGGCTCGACCTGTCAGGAGAGTTGGAACCCCCGGACCCCCTGGCACGGCTGCCACAGCTCAAACTACGCATCAAGCAGCTGCTCTCTGACCTCGGCAAGGTTCAGCAGATGAGCGCCCTCTGTTCTGTCTGACTGTCTGTGGGCACAGGGGGCCAGGCACCTGTAGCATCACCTTCCTCTGGCCACAGGGCCCCCCAACCTTACGGCCACCACACCACCTCCACCCTACTCATCCGCAACCTTGCGTGTTTGGCCCTGGACTGATAGAGATGGCCTCTGGACTGCCACCCTCCCCCCGCTCACCCTTGACAGCCGGCTGGCCTGCTGCACTAAGACTGAAAAAAAGTGTTTTAAAAGGGAGAGAGGAAAGACTCTTTGAAAGGATGAAAGGTACCACTTAAAGACAGTGTTATCCTGTAGAGCTCAGGACATACCCGTCACTTTACCCACCATGCTAGCCAGCACTTGTCAGCAGACCTGTTCACTAGTGAATGGTCTGTTCTACCCAGCAGAATCCGAGAATTGCTTTTACCAGCTGTACAGTGACGGTAGACTGACAGGACAGAAGGACATACGCTTTAGCAAGCATGGTTTATAACCCAGACTTGCTGGTTGAAGATTGATGACCTGACTGAGAGTCCAGTCATCACCAGGTGGTGACTCTGTTGTGCCAAGGAAAAGCCAGGTTTACAGTGTTGTACCCCCACCCAACCTCTCCTAGGGGTAAACTAGAGGGACAAGCACCTGTGTTCACCTGTATACACCTCTTTCATTCTCTAGCCCGACCACTAAGCCCCCCTTCTTGATCTTCTTCTCTACTCTTTCTCCTCCATCTCCTGACAGCTACTCCCTTCCTCCTTACCCTCTGGCTGTTGGGTCATGTGATCTCAGCGGGGCCTCTGTATGGCTGACTGGGTCAGCCAACTGCTATGAAGTTGGGTTGTGCCCAAGTAAGCTAAAGCACATGCTTCATGTGTCACCATTTTTTGGAAATGTTTGTACAGTTTTTCATAACTGTAAAGATGAGGAAATCTAAAAAGGCATAAGAGGACAAAATATACTTGAAGATGCCTGTTTATTTAGCATTTCTATTAACATGTAAAAAATGTGTTTTAGAACCAATAGGGTTAAAAACTTGAAGTTGATTTTCATTGACATATACAGCTGTACATTCAGAGTTTATTTAAGACTGTTCCTATGTGATTTACTACATGTACAACTTCAATAAAATGATATTCTGGATATTTACCATGTCCCTTTTATCGTTTCCCACCCAACTAGCTCTCTCAACCGCGGGGTGGAGTAAATGAGGCATTAGTCTGTCTAGGAGAAGCTGTTTTAGTACAGTGTTCCAGACTTAGCCACCACCCACCACCCACCCGTCAGCTCAGTCCAAGTAGCTGGTTAACTCTTTGTACTGAAGTCTAATAATGATGTAACCCCTTTACATATGGCCACAGTAGATTATTTATAGTAATATAAAAGGAAAAACCACTGTAATAGGATGTTATGTGATGATAAATTACCAGCAGGACAGCCTAATTAATAAACATTGGTTTATTACAACTGCAAGCTATGAAATAAGCTTTCCCCTCCCCAGCTCAGAAGTGTTAGTGTACTGTACACTCTACTGTACATTTGGCAATGATTGACCATGTAAGGTTGACCTCACAACCGTATAAGTTGTCTTCCAGGTCTTTCACCCACACCTGTGCCATGACAAGCTGCGTCAATTCTATGAGATACGCAGATAGTAATCACTGGTAAGGTTCCCTGAACCCTGGCACAGGTCATAGGTCGGCCTCTTACCCACCCACAATAGCAAAAATTAAAAATGTTTTCAATACAGATGTGACCAGCAGCCCTCTGACTCCACAGGTCACTGAATGAGGTTACCAAAGGTTATTGAGTGAGGTAACAAGAGGTCAGAAAAGTGTCAGAAGTAACATTTAGTCATTTAGCAGACGCTCTGATCCAGAGCGAAGTTGAGTATTGTAGGTGGTGAGGAAGTGGTTTCACTTCCCAAATAAAACACTGTTAATTGTCATACTGTTGGTTTCTGAAACAACTTTATTGATACCACTTTGACAATATGAAAGTAAATGGACCGTGTTTAGCTTGATTCAGCCATGCTCGTACTACCTTGTAACTAAAGCCCAGCTTAAACCTGAGGTAATAGCCAATCTCACACAGTTCAGGAAAGGTAGCATAGACAAAGAATACAGTGGCTGACTAGTACTAGATGACATTGTGTACAAATGATACTGTACATAGAGAACAGGACAGTTGAGTATTATGGAGTGTGACCAGCAGAATAACAAAGTCCGGATCGTTGGAATGATTCTTATCACTGCTTTGAGTCTGGTACAGAATCCTCTGGAGTTAAATGGTTAGTATTGGTTGGCAAACAAACTTGAAATGAATATTTAAGGATGAGAGAGGATACAGTAGATATTTTTGTCTTTCAGTCTCATGGTTTGAAATGTTTGTGAAAAGTTAAATAAAAGTTGATTGTTCGTTACCACTGATATGGTTTATGGAGTTTCAGCACATACAGGCCTGGGACAGGCACTGGCTTGTCTGGTTGTGTCTCGTAGGTTTTGGGCCTCATTTTTTGTCCTGAGGAATTGTCTTTAGGCTGTGCAGACCTTCTCTGCAGAAGCATAGATATGATTGGCCATTCCCGTGGAGCCGTAAATGAAATTTGCTGCTGCAGATGAAGTGTTGATGTGATTGGTCCGTTCTGTGTGAGTGCTAACTGTGGCAGGGTTGGGCAAAGCCAGGTTCAATAGGTTGGCACAGGTGGGTAGATAGACATGCTGCACCTTGTCCACCTCTGAGCGACACACTGGGCACACCTGGGCAGAAGACACAGACTGTTAGAACTGAGCTGCTGTGTTCCAAGAACCTTTACCATGTTATGATATGCTACTAATTTCAAACGTGGATCAGTTGTGATTTGAAGCAGCTTGCTCTGATTGACACTTTATACCCAGCAGCTATATGCTAAAAAAAGTCCTTAAAAAGAAATAAGTTGACTGAAGCCTTCCTTTCAAAGGTTAGTCGTGGAGAGTAAATTAATGTTCCGCAAAGACTACCCCTGCATGGCACTGTGTGCTCACTACATACTATAGTTCACCAGGTCACTGCAGCTTTAAACTGCCAGTGCACAGACGGCCTGTCTAACCGCCCCCTAAGCTTAAACTTCACGTAAACACCAGATAACCCCTGGGCCAGAGTCCTCACCTCCAGCTGGGCAGCACAGCTCTGGCAGCAGACCAGGTGGCCACAGGGGCAGAAGGCAGCATCGATCTCTTCCTGACAGCACACCACACACAGTAGTGCCTCCCGCAAGCGGAGCACCACCTCCTCCAGGGCCCGGCTCTGCTTGCACCCCTCACACTCCGCGTCCCCTCCGACTTCTGGGCTGGCCGGGGAGGAGGTCGTCTGAATTCCCCTGTTGGCGTGGTAGAGGACCCGGCGCGCGTGGTCGTAGGCTTCTTTGGCGGTGCGGCTGACATCAAACAAGTACTTCCGGCCCAGCGGGATGTTGTGGTTGAAGAGGGCCGCAAAGTGGCCGGTGAAGTCACGACTGTACTGCAGCCTTACGTCCTCCCCCACCGTGTCACACCTGGGAACAAATCACACATCAGACACAAGGAAATCCAGTATGAAAGTGTTGTGCAGCAGGATTGAAGGTGTGAGTTAGCTGTATTGCTTTTATTATTGGGGGGGGGGCTAACCTGTAGAACGTGTGTGTCTCAGTCAGGGAGCGGTAGAGCCCTCCAGCTGCTCTGCTGCTGACCATCTTGAACAAGAAGATGTCACTTTCTCCGTTGTCCTTGGCAACAGTCAAATAAACATTCCTTCCTGTCTGGGTGGCTATCTGGACGAGGGAATAGTCAATCCTGGGGAGGAGAGGCAGACAAGAGAAACAAGGAAGGAGTCAGCGTTGAACTCATGCCCAGGCAGCATCACATGATTTTTTTTTTTTATTGTTGTTAGTGGTTACCTATTAGTGACACTGAGGTCCTCTTGGCAGGTGACGATGCCCTCAGGCCCCACACCCACAGATAGCACCTGTCCCTCTGAGTCACGGGCCCGGTGCCACTCCACCCCATAGTGCTCTGCAGACGCCACAAGCTGCAGGACAGAATACTCTGCGGAGGCTCGGTTCCTCCCCTCCAGCTGCCTGTGCTTCTCCATGATGCTGTAGGACACATGGAAGAGGAGCTGTTAAAGTCACACTCGTTCATTTCTTAGTCTCATTGTTTAGCTAGTCTGGAGGGGATGGACAGTCTAAAAAACCTGTTTATAAAACGTATCTTCTGGTCAACTGTTGGATGTATTTTATTACCTGTTGATGGTAATGTTGTCAGGCTGGTGTCTGAGGAGTTGTTGATAAAGTTGGCTGTACTGGTCTGACGGGGGGCTCAAGTCTCCGTATTCAACCTGAGCCATCAAGACACACAGCTCCACAGCCTGCTCCTTCACTACCTGCAGACTCCCTGAACACAGCTGCTCCTTCACCTGGAGGAAGAACAGGTGTCTGGAAGAAAGAGGGAGGGGAGGATGTGATGAGGAGGAGAGGCACCTTCAGACACCTGTGTTCTCTTTATAGTGAAGTGAACAGCTGTATAAACCTTATCTCTACTGCCCCAATAAGATCACTACTGACTACTAGACCTTGGTCAAGATATGTTACATACAGTTGCAGTATAATTCTATACTCCAAACGTTTGCTCAATCTTAGCAGTCTCTACAGTGGGTCTGTGAATGTGTCAGTGCAGGCTGTACGATGTTTGAAGACATGGTCACAAACTGTGATGTCAGTGCGTCAACATGCTCTAGAAGTGCAAACTCAAACTGTTAACTGTTCCTCAACTATGCAGTCCACAAAGGAATAGATGGAAAAAGCCTTCAAATCTCATATTCCCTTAATTACAAACATTAAACAAACTAAATAAATTAAGAATTAAAGTAAGTACAAAGATAGGAACTAAATTGAATATTTGTGTGTAAATCTTGTTTTGTCTGCTAGGGCTTATTACACAAAGTTGAGCAGGATACTGTAGTTTACCGTTATAGAACTCAACCACAATAGCCTATAGAATGTCTTTGTGTGCCCTCAACAATAGTTACAATAGACCAGTGTGCTAGCCCGTCCAGGCCTCACAAACAGCTCATATCCGCGTTGAGGAGGAGTTGAGGAGAAAAAAGAAGCCCAATTCACCAAAGTTATTATGTAAGTAGTGCTTTACGTGTCTGTTCAGGCACACCACCTTTTACGTAACAGTACGGACAGAAGGCAGTGTGTCAGCCGCACAGTAGCCTAAAGCAGTAACCCCATATGCAGACAGTGTTTCAGGAATTTAATACGGACCACAAGTATATGATTTACAACACGCGTATGAACCTAGTCTGATTCTGGAGGATCAGATGTGGATCAACCAGAAACTTGACCCGAAGCTCCAGTCGGCATTGGGACAAGCTGTCCAGCTGCTGGCAGACTGGGTTTCTCAGGTTCAGCCATAACCGCTCTCCTCTACTGCCGCAGAACTGCAGGCCAAAATAGTCGACCTCGATGATGTCCAGCTGCCTACACACCTGCACATAGAAATGAAACATGTGATTCATACTTATTTATAGGCTTGTTACAATATGCTGAACCAAATAGTTTTTTCATGATTATCTCTACGGCTTTGATCAACATTCTAAATAGAAAATAATGTATATGGGGCAACCCCAGTTTAGGTTGGAATATTGAGTAACATTGTCTGAGAGTTTAATAAAAAAAATTTACCTTCTGTAGGCAGTCGTCTCCGTTTGCCTTGGCATCAACTTCCAACTCCATCACCACCGAGTCAGGTCGCGTTACGTAGCAAAGCATGTTAAGTTCCAGTACGTGCAGTTCTGCAGCAGAGAGACTGGCGTGACCGTGTACCCCCACAGCAGCTACACCACGGACAGCACCGAAAAGACCGGGTACACTGTATTTGAACAACTGTCTTGCAGTCACCGCCCACTTTTGCACAAAACTTCCACAGCTAAAGCCGATTAAATCTCTTCCACTCATGCTAAGGCTAACCTAGATCGGGGTGGAGAGCACCCCCTGGTGTACAACACTAAGCAGTGGCGTGATTATTTACTGCATGTTATGACAGCTGAGCAGTGACAGTGTGCAGTTAAAAAGCAGAACTGCAGTACAGTTAGCTAGCGTTATCTAAATATTTTGCTAAAAATCAAACTTTAGCTTCGCTTCTAAGAACAAACAACAACGAAAAGGACTACTGACGACTGTGTATGGCTTCTACTTTGATTAAAACACAGATAAGTTGCTAATGCGACTACACGCTACTTTTGTCCAGTTCTGATTGAACTGAACCAGGAAGAAAGATGTTTGAGAATTTTAAAGAGAGGTTGCAGACCGTGCAGCAGGATTTCACAACAGGGTTTGTATTTTAAGCCTGCCAATGTGCTGTATATTTTTGTATTTTCAACTAGCTTGTGAGCTATCAGTGTTTTTCCTTAGCTTTCATTGTGTGAAAACGCCAAGCGAGCGGACAGCTACAGTTATTATACATCGGAGTAGTATATATAGGAGTTTCTAGACTTCTAGTGCACCAGATGAGTGTGATTTGTGCTCCATGACTCAAGGGTTGTGAAACACCTACGTATCTAGTACAGCGTGGGAAGGGAATCAAATCAAATGCACCCATTGACAATATAGTTAGCTAGCCACGTTGGCGTGTTAAGAACTCAGCTATTTAATGTTAGACTAGTTATTTAAATGCGACAAACTGATTGTCAAAGACAAGCAGTGACTATGTTAGTGTACGAACACATGATAAGTATATACTGAATATGGTGCTATTTTCACAGAATGCATCTATATTTAGCTAACCATAACCATTGCTGCTATTGTAGCTAAGCTAACATTAGCCCTTCATTCTTTGCTAATAACAAGCATCTGACAGTCATGTGATACAGTAGCGACTGCAAGAAACACATTCCTTACCTAAACGTTAACCGCAGACATGGAAACGATATTGCGCAGATGCTTTGCCACGTTAGAGCTGAATCAGATGACCACTGTTCGGTTTAGACAACACCTCTCAATCACAATTTCTAAAATACTAAATCCAATCAAATCCATTTTGCACACTGGCTGTCAGTTATCTGTTAGCATACCACCGGTCCTTACCTCTGAAACGATGTTTGTTCCCTCTCTTTAGCATAAAGACGCTGGGGGAGAAATCCAAAGATTCCAAAGTAAAGAGGAAACCAAGGTTAGTCTGTCAAACTGTGTACTAAAAGATACGAAATTAGCCTTATATAGTCAACTGCCATTAAAACTGTGGGATGTAGACTATGTGTTTTCCAATAGATCAATAGTCTATAGTGTTTTACGAAATCTCTTCGCATCTGTCATTCCTGCCTTTACAGATATGAGGAACACCTTCCCCAGTTCTCTGCTGGAGTGGAACTGCTTAGTAGGTAGGTGGTCCTGTCACACGTTGGGAGACAATAGTGCAGTGAAGCAAGAAATTAGATATTTGTCAAATATTTTCCAGGTATGAAGACACATGGGTGGCTCTTCACAGGAGATCTAAGGACTGTGCCAATGCTGGAGAGGTATGTATCATGCTATATAGCCAGTTGCATTAATGTAAACATGAATTTTTCAGTCTAATTTCCTCTCTTCTCCAACTCTCCAGAGTGTGGATGGGGAGGTGGTGATGCTGTCGGCTCACTGGGAGAAGAGGAGAGCAGCATTGGTGGACCTAGAGGAGCAGCTGCAGCAGATCCCGGCTTTCCTCTCTGACCTGGAGAGTATCACATCACGTATCGGTCAGTCTCTCCACTGTCACCTATACAGTGCATGGCTTGGTTGAACTAGTACAGAGGAAGGAAAGGTTATAGATTTTTTTTACGAGTATCCATCGATAACTCTTACAGAGCGTGACTTCATAACATCATTGGCCGAGTTTCCCAGATTCGTTAAAAAGCTCCCAACTCTAAGAGCTTCTTAAGAACGTTCTAAGAGCGTTGTAAAGCGTTCTTAGAACGCTCCAAAGAAGCTCTGAGCGTTAAGATCTTCTGAACGAAAATGAGAAACCCGGTCATTGCCAGTTATAGATATCCTTCAGGGAAACAGCTTCACTGTGTATGTATGTCCACAGCCCACATGGAAGGGGACTTTGAGGAAATGGAGAGCCGTCTGCTCTACCTGGAAAACCTCTGTGCCCAGTGTGAGCAGCAGCGCTTCAAACAGCACCACTGCCTGCAGCTGGAGAACTACAAAAAGAAGAAGAGGTATGGGCCTCTAGGTCAACAACTGGAACAAAGCTGTGTGTGTGTGTGTGTGTGTCTGACTTCCTCTGCTCCTGTCAAATATGATCTAGGACTTCCATTACATGACCATTCACCATGGTGTATATTAACTCAGACTGGAGGCATCAAATTTATGTCATAGAGGGTTCCACATCAACGGCCTGTATGTGATGACTTCATATTTACAAATAGAACAGTATTTGCACGTAAATAAAAATTGTTAGGTGGTCATGTATTTTTAACAGAAAATTGACAAATAAAAGTTTGTATTACCATAACCTAATGTAACCGAGTTAAATCACTCAATTCTCACTTGAAATACTGCCCACCTTTGCCATCGAAAAGCGGTGTTTATGAGAGGTGGTTGTTGCATGAGTAAGGAGTAACTCAAGTTCAAACTTCAGTGTGGGCGAAAGAGGACGGAATTGACGGACTGACAAATGACACAACAACAAATGTGACACTAATTCTGTCTGTGGTCTCTTCTAGGAAAGAGCTGGAGGCATTAAAAGGTAAGCCTAAACATTCAATCTATGTGATGTCTCTTGATTCAGACACATCTCTTTTGGTTTGCTGGTAACTGTGCCTCTTATCAGTATATCAGACATTAAATTTGTATTTTTGTTGGGGGACAAACACGTTGTATTTTTTAATGAACAACATGTGCCTTGCGTTTCTGGACACCAAAATAAAGACACAAAGTAAATCATTTTGTGTCAAACTTGGATTTTCCTTCCTTTCCCTTCAGCTGACCTTAACTCTGAGCATGCTCAGAAGGTGTTGGAGATGGAGCACGCCCAGCAGCAGAAGCTAAAGGAGAGGCAGAAGTTCTTTGAAGAGGCTTTTCAACAGGACATGGAGAAATATCTTTCCTCAGGCTACCTGCAACTCAAGGAGGGAGGTGAGATCATTAGTTCTGCCACCCTACAGTGTAGCCATAGTATTTAGTTTCTACTCCCATCTAATCCCTCTTTTTGTGTTTGATTTTGTGCACAAGAACCAGCAGGATGCGCCTCACCCACAAAGGTGAATGTTGAGGCGCTAGAGCAAGTGGAGCTAGCAGTCCTGTCAGACCAGGAGGCTCTGGACGTCTTCCTCAACTCTGCAGATGACATCATCAGCACCACCTCTTCTCTGACTTCGGGTTAGACCACGCCCACTACCACCACCACCACACCCGCTCCCACCATTTAGCACCTTGATGTCACAATAGGTGTGTTCGACTTCATGCAGCGCCGGCGCCGCTTGAAGCAGCCAATGGCAGCTTCAGCTTCAATGGCTGTTGGCGTAGCCAGCGCTGCATGAAGTCGAACATGCCTATTGCTTCCTTGTAGCTCTGCCTCCAAAAACTGTTTTTTAGTTCTGTTACCTCACTTCCATATTCTCCCATTTGCCCCATGTCTGGATACTGAGAGTTCTGTTTCCCCCACAGGTCCAGATCCTGAGTCCTGGTCATCTGACTTATTCATGAGAGAGGCTGATCCGAGAGAGAGACTTGGCTCCTCCCTCTGCACCGAGCCATCTATCCAGGAATCAGAGGGGCAGGGTCTTGAGAAGGAGGCCAATGAGGAGAGTGGAGAAGAGCCAATGGTTCAATCAGATGAGGAGGAGGTCCAGTTGGACTCTGCACTGGTAGTCCTGCCCGAGCCACTGAAGACTTGTGAAAGCTCCGACAGTGACTCCCAACTGCCACCCGGTTAACAACAACAGTAACCCTCCAAGATCTGCCCCTGGGGGTAACTACTAACTAAACCCTGGATCTCCCTAAGTTAACAGCTGGCCTCCACAACTACCTAAAACACTTTTGGGGTACTACTATGGAGCCCGGCTCTGTGATTCAACTGTAGGGTTTGTCTTTAGAAGAGAGGGAGGTTAGGGCAACAATAATCACTGTGTATGAGCGCTTACGCTTTCTCTTCCTTGACAACAAATCAGTTGTTTTGTACAATCTGCAGTATTCCATGAAGAGTTGTCAAATTACTGTTGGAGATTTATAAGAGATGTTAATAAAGTAGTTCAAGGTTAATCTGTGCTGATTTCCATTTTGGATTCCTTGCTTTTTCTTGTTTTACTACTAAAGCAATTTTTTTGCAATAAGACTGCATTTGCGTATGTATTCTGGGACAGGGAAAATCTGCTTTGTACAACAGACAAGTTTGTAAACGTTTATTTTAACAACAGTCATTGGCCGTCAGGGAAATGGGGAACAGAGCCAAAGCCAATGAAACAGGCAGCTATAAAAGACTATCCTATCAAAGACAACAGAACCATCTTGACCAATGAACAGTCTGCTAACTGTGTTTCATCACCAGTGTTAAGGAGCAAGAGCAAAAATGTTATTTTAATTTGCATTATCCAGCACAAGCTAGCTCTGAAGTCATCTATTCTAGTCTTACCTGGATTTCCTACAGTCAGAGGACTTCAGTTGAATTGCTTCAAACCAGTATTTAGCTGTCTATACTCAGGTATGATAATACAAATTCTACAGTGCATACTGAAAACACAGACCTACAAGAGTTACAGATTTTTGTTATTAAACAAAATATTAGCACCAGAAGTGAAACAGACATGTTTAACAGACCTCCATACACCAGACCACAAAAGGAATGCCTCTCGTCACCTTCATGTCCTCTCAATCGAAAGTCTGAGACAAGTACATTTTTGATTTAAGCTAGGATCCAAAAAGTTGAGCACCAAGTTGTTGAGCACCACAATAATAGGCTTGTTGACTCTCATACATAGTAGATAATATTGGAAGATATTGTAATTCAGTATCTTTACAATTAACAGTAGTCAAAACAGTAGAAAACATCTATTTTAATGTTAGTGCAAACAGGTTCTAAGGAGCTTCTTCATCCCTGGCTGGACTGTGCTTGTCGAGTCAGCGTGGACTCACCAGTTTGTCTTTGTCCGGAAGCAGGTTTGGACTGGACTGCTCCAACATGGCGACTGGTTACAACACTGTCCCGACCAACTTTTCCAACATGGTTCAGTGTCCTGCTGCGGGTCTGTGGGCCGCTTACCTGAAGTCTGACCTCCATGACCTCAGGGGCGGAGTCTGTCTCTGCTGGGAGGCCACGCCTTCTCCTGGACTGTCTTAAGCTCTCGTTGCTCTGCTGGACACCTTCCTGCACATGTAGGTGTCTGATTTTCTGCCCTCTGGCTACCTGTATGGGTACAACTACCTGTTTGGATGTCTTTGCGATGCAGCTGGGGTTCTTTCCTGAGTTGGTGTGGGGAGAACAGCGACGGGAAGCCACGTGACAATGGGTGGACTTGGGGCAACAGGGGTTTCGATGGGGGAGGCGAGAGGTGGAGTGTTTGGAGCGCCTGGAGTTTGAATGCCTTCTGCGAGGGGAGAGCTTGGTCTTTTGGACCCGTCTGGGTTTGTTTAGGTTTAGACAACTCCTGGAGGGCGGGGCTGGGCTCTTTACGGGTGGGGATGGCAAACTGGAGGAGGGTGGGACTGATGACCTGTGGGGAGGGGCTGCTGTTTTGATGGGTGGCACTGAAGACCTGGCAGCTCTAGGTGGAAGCAAGCGGAGAGGGGAAGTCTGATTTCTTAAGGAAGTGCGAGTTGATGACGTGATCCCTGAGAGCCCAGTCACCATGGAAACCTGTTTAATACAAACACATAGCTATCACCATGGAAACCTGTCTCAGTCAAACAATTAACAGTTGTACTTTAGTGTAGCCTAAGTATTTTTTGACCTTGCAAATACCTGCTCTTACAACAAAGCCTACAAGACAGTTTCACTGTGCATTAACGTTTATTCTTGAACAAAAACGGCATAATATATCAGCTTGGAGTAAGTTATGATATAATTTATAATAATGTTATCGCCAAACCTGAGGTGGCTGCTGGGAGACCCTGGGGTAGTGGATGTGGTTTGGGGCTGAGGCCCTGGCTGGGAGGATGGGAAGGCCCATGGTTGTGGAAGTTATCTCCATCCTGTCTGCCCCATGCACATTCTCTCCTGGCCTGGGTGATCCTCTTGGCTCTCTCCCTCTCAAACACCTGCCATGGCTGTGCAACACTGCAGGACAACACAAAGTCATTACATTACATAAATCCACAGCAATCTTTGTATCTGAAATTGGGTTAGTTTAATAAGTATATTGGATAGTGTGCATGTGCATTACCTGCACTGTTGGACATTTTCTTCCCTTGACGTCTGCTACTCTTATTTGTCACCAGACAGGAATCAGAGTTCTGACTGACAGCAGTTCTGTCCTTGGGATCTTCCTCTTGAATATCAGAATCATCCTGGACACTCCCTAAGTTTGCCATGTTTCCAGGCAATGCTACTGTGCCTGCAAGAGGTGAGACACATGTTCAAACCGAGTGTGTGTTTGTGTGTCTGTGTGTGTGTGTGCGCACCGGTGTCCTATGAGAGGTGAGACAAACCTCGTAAGCAGAGGAAAGAGAGGAAGTCCTCAGTCTTTGGAGGCCTGTGATTTAGCATCTCAGAGGACAAGGCGACAGTAACAATGTCTGGGGGGGCGGTCTTCAGGGGGGTGGAGCTGGGAGAACTGGGCTGAGACTGGGCAAACTTCCTCTGCACCTGCACCCGGGGCCTGTCCAGGCACAACATTCAGAATGACAAACGGACAGAGAGAGAGAATAAAGGAAGAAGACAGTTATGAACCGTGTCAGCTGTGGAGATGAGGTCATGCACAAACCAAAATCAGACACGCCACTCCTCCACCAATAGATACACAAAGCTCTCAGCAAACACTACACACGCCCATTTTAACAGCTGTCAGAATATATGAACAATTCTTATCAAATAGACAGTTGGCAGACTGAGCAACAGATATTTGCTGAATATTTGTGTGTGCATGTGATGGTTGGCTCTGAATGCTAAAGTACTGCCAGAGAGGGCAGCCGGTGGGCAGCAGGAAGACAGAGTGTGTCCTCTCACCCACCCAACACCACCTGTCCTCTCTCTTTCCCTCCCTCCCTCTGTTTCTCTCTTCAACACACACACACACACGCAGACAAACTTCTTTTTGTATGGGTTGTCTTCCCGGGCCTCCTTGTTGCCATGCTGGTTTTGTGAGAAGCGTCGTGAACGGTTAGTTCGACTGTTCGTGGTCTGACCCCCCTTTGGTGTTGACCGGAGACCATGGCCTTTAGCGGAGGAACCTGCAGATCAGGAAATAGGTTGGTTAAGAATAGCATCTGTTACTTCAAGCTTAACTTCAAAGCTTCAAAACTATTTAATTTAATTTTCAGCATTAAAACTAAACGGTCATTCTGAGGCTTTGGGTGGTCTCCCCAAGTAATTTACTGTTGTACAGTATTGTTATATTAATAACCAAACAATAGAATACAATCAATCATGACAATAAATCATAAACGCCCTCAAGCAAAAAGTGACCACTTACCAACACATAGCCTACATGGAAGTTCACTCACCCCTTGATACGGCCAGACTGTGGAGGCTCTGCTGACCGCTTCGGAACTCCCGCAAAGACAGGAAGAGAACCTTCCGTACCACCCGCTCCTCACACCATGGCATCCCCTCACTGTCATCCTGCAGAGGACAGTGAGGGTTAATCACTGACACAAACACATGTGCACACACACATGCACATTTCACAGCCAGGGTTATTGCCAATGAATTACATTATACCGTTTCTGGGGATCTGTCATGTCAAACACATTTGATGCTGAGATTTGGAAGCTGTGAAAGATGTACAGTATTATGACGAGTAATCCATAGTACCCTACTGTAAATCATTTTTTGCCAACGATTAGGCAGACTTGACAAATATAATTGTTATTATAATAAGGTACCAAAGGACTACTTACGTATTTCTTTTTTATGATGTTCCTTTTGGGTCTATCTGTGCTCATTGTGTAAACCTATTTGAAGGTGCTACCGACACATTTACGTTCTGTTTTCTAGGACCATGCAAATCCTGTGGTCCAGACAACCCGCTTCTGGACTCTCCCTCCCCTGCAGAAGAAATCGACGGCAAGAAACACAGATTCTGCCACCGGTAACGACCACGACGCTGAAGCATAAATACATTAATGAACCCGTCTATATAGTAATGTTCTAAGAGTGTTGTGGCTACTCAATCGTTGATGCAGCGATCCAACCAAGACATTTGGGATCCAACACGTAAGGGCCCTGCAGCTTGTGTTAAATTATACTCGCGGAGCGGAATGTACAAATTATGTCCACCAAAGAAAAAAAGAAATGTCAATATTTCAACTGTAACATATCAGAACTCCTCGCCACGTTAGTATGCTAATAACGGCGTGGTTCTCTCCGTTGAGAGAAAACCGGGGCAAATACCCCAGCGGCCGATCGAGGTATATTGTATGTGTAAGGGACCGGGTGTAAGTACAAGTGTCGATAACAGACGTGAGCAAGGAGTTGATACGACAGTGATAACAAAATCGGGCGCGAGGGGGTGACAGAGAGCAGAGAATGAAAAACTATATTGTGTTTAATGTGTGTCAGTGTGGTCTAGGAGGAGGGGACATAGCCTACCTCGTAACAGATTTATTTGTATGTTTTACTTAGATGTTTATTATGTAGAATGTAACACTATTATGCTATAATTGCAGGAAAATCATACACAATATATGATGATGAATCCATAATATTATGAGAACTAATTATGAGAACCAAACTCCACAAGTTGATCCAAAGTTATGTGAAGACGAACGTTTGCCTTGCTCACCGCATGTACACTCTGTTGATTATTATAGATGGGCGCGTTTTAAGACCTTGCTTGCTGGAATGGTAGTCGATTAACTGTGTCTAGATGCAAAATGTTGTTTTTGACATGCAGAGTACGGATTCAGCTACAGACACGGAAACGCTTTGTATCGCAACTGGTAAATACCATCATGTATTTATAAACGAGTAATGTATGACATACTTACACTGCACTTCAGATAGCGAAATACAGTATGCGGGTAGGGTTTAAGAAAATCCCTTCTCCGAAGTAGGCTTGCAAGGAGTTAACAGTTGATCGTGGGCTACCCTAGTGTGTTCCTACAGCACTATTTGTTACAGAGAAGTATATATTATGTCTGTATAATTACTAGTCAAAGACTATAGACCTACAAGACAAGTGCACTTAAATATCGGCTATATGAGTTGAGCTGGACAGCCTTTCAACCACGTCGCCTTTTTTTTTTTTTACAATTAAATATCAGGCTGTGTTCCACTGTTGAAGCTTGTATTTCTATGGGCCAGGTGAGAATGGAGAAACCATGTATCTTGGCCACCTCCCTAGGAGCATCAGGAGGGATATACCGCTGCTTTGCTCCCATCATCCAGGAGCACTTCACAATCATCTCTCACGATGAGTTCCTTAAAGACCAGAAGACGTTTGCAGATAAATTGAAGGCAGTGTTTGTCTGGGGGGCAGCCTTGAAAGTGGACAAAAACCTGCTGCAGTCTCTACCAAACCTGAAGGTGGTTGTAAATGGAGGGGTGGGAGTGGATCATTTAGACATTCCTATGATCAACAGCTATGGGGTGAAAGTATGCAACACACCCCATGTGGTTGACAATGCCACTGCAGACCTGGGCATGGGCCTAATGCTTGCATCTGCAAGGAAAATCTTGGAAGGTCACCAGTTCACAATGAGCCACGAGACAGATCTTCTCCCAGAGAGCTCATTGGGGGCCGATGTAAGCGGAGCCACACTTGGTATTGTAGGAATGGGTAGAATCGGATACAAGGTGGCCAAGAGGGCTTACGGCTTTGACATGAAGATCTTCTACCACAACAGGAACCGCAGGTACACAGCTGCTACCCCCAGGGCTCTCCAGCCAGTGTTAAAGGTTTAATCTATTTCTCTTCTTCAAGTTATGTTAAGTTTCTAAGAAAAGTAACAGGATGGTGCAAGCCGTCACTCTGTTCATAAATGTGTTAACTGTGTTTGTATTCCTATTATAAAGTTCAGAGGTTGTTACCTTGTTTAATCATTTATTTGCCCAAGCCAGAGTGGAAGTGGGTATGAGTAGGGGTTCATCTGTTAGAATCATGACACTGACAGCCTGTCTGTAATATACTGTATGTGCCTTGACTTGATGATGAAGCGGTTGTTGATATGAAGTGTGTGTTTTTGTGTTCATGTTTGAAGGCCAGAGGAGGAAGAGAGAGTGGTTGGGGCCACCTACTGCCCCATCCTGGAGGATCTGCTACGTAGGTCAGACTTTGTCATGGTGGTGGTGAACCTGTCTCCTCAAACACGTGGTCTAATAGGAGCCAAGGAGCTGGCCATGATGAAGCCTACCAGCACATTGATCAACATCAGCAGAGGTACCAACACATACACACACACACACACACACACACACAAGACAGTTATTATTTCTATCAATAATTGTGTGTGTTTGGCAGGGCACGTTGTGGACCAAGAGGCCTTGGTGGAGGCCCTACAAAGAAAGGGGATCAGAGCAGCTGCGTTGGACGTCACGTACCCTGAACCCCTACCCATGTAAGATTGACCTACCTTATGCTCCGTTCACACCAAGCGCAAAGCAAATTGTTTGCGTGTATGAGGCAAATTTGCGTGTTTGCATTGACTTTACATGTAATCTCGACGCGCGAATAATTCGCTTTGCGTTTGTGTGTGAACGCGGCATTATCCTTACCTGGGCCTGTCCTGGTTGTGAGTGGATGCTGGTCTGAGTCTGTGCTGTCTCCCCTCCAGAGGCCATCCCCTGGCAGCCCTCCCCAACGTGATCATCCTGCCCCACTTGGGCACCCACACACTGGAAACCAGTGGCATCATGGTCCAGAGAATGGTGACCAACGCCCTAGCAGGACTGTCAGGGACCACACCACCTGATGAGGTCAAAGCTTAGGCTGTAAAGGAGTCTGATGAGGGGGCTGAGGGGCCTGCGTAGCCATGCCCTTTTTACCACAGCGAATATTGCAAAACCCTGATACCGTTCACATTAAAGAGCTAATGCCCTGACACCGTTTTAATGAAAAACACAGTACCTATCCCTATAATTGTTGTAAATGTTTTCATTGCTCTTTAGAGAGGAGTTGCGTAGGGGAGGTTAAAGCCTACTATGGTGTCTTCACCCATTTCAGAGAACTTTAGCAGGAATATGTCTTACTGTTTTCTGTCATTAATTCATCAGAATTTATACAAAGCAAAATGTAACACAGCACTGATTATTCTCACATAAATAAAGATGAATTGGATTCAACAATTTTTTTGCCTCAATAAATGGTTGAATAAATGGTTAAAGGCAAACTAAAATGTCTAACATGGACAGGCGCATGGAAGACGTTAAGCTGTGAAGTCACCAACAAGAAAAAATGGATCTAAATAGTACTGTTTTTGTAATGTTATACCATATTACAAGTCTTGTCTTTAGACATTAGATAATTTTTCTTTCAATGCTACAAATGTTGCTGTGTGCATCCCATCTTGTCTTTTAACTTGAGGTAGGCTAGGTGACAAGATTTATTATTGACATTGCTGTACAATCTCCATTAAATATTACATATGGGTAAAGGCTTGAGACCTGACCAAAGTTTTTGTTGGAGGGGTAGTTATTTAACTGCTTGGAAATTAAAATGTTTCACCAAGCTAAACAAATCATTGATTCCAAAGTTGTCAGGGAGGCATGTATAGGTATGGTAACTTTATCAATCTAAGAAGTATTTTCCATTAATGTTTCAAAGATACAAAGAGTGATTGCAGAGTTAGTGGTCAGGATTTGTAAAAAAAAAAAACTTTAAAATAAGATACCTTCTTGATTTGGAATTTAAAAAGAATAATAAAAAAATAAACGTATCTTTAAGTTTTCCTACACTGCTAGGGCCTACTGGAACTCGAAAATAAATAAATTGGAAACTAACTTGTAGTTTTGTGGTTAATATGCCGTCAATCAGCAGCCTAACTTTCAAGATTAAAGCTTGTGTGTTACATACATTTAATTTACACAAGGACCCTTACTCCACGTGGAGTGGCCTGTCAGATAGTGTTGACAACCAATAGGAGCTGTTTCTGGCAGACAAGTACTAAGGTGTGTGGCAACATTAGATGGTCTACTCATGGGGTAAGGATAATACTGGTGTTGGCCAAAGGAGGAGATGTAAGGTAGCCTACATTATTGTATACTGCAACATACTTTGCAGATATGTGATAGTGAAAAGGGAGCT
This sequence comes from Hypomesus transpacificus, assembly GCF_021917145.1. Classification (NCBI taxonomy): domain Eukaryota; kingdom Metazoa; phylum Chordata; class Actinopteri; order Osmeriformes; family Osmeridae; genus Hypomesus; species Hypomesus transpacificus. The sequence continues at coordinate 15,568,145 of NC_061061.1, forward strand.
GGCCATGATAAACCTACCATCACAACATCAGCAAAACTATCTAATAATGTATTTAATTTTGTGTATGACAGGCCGTACAGTGAAGGAATTAGCGGAGTTGGATGTCACAACTTGACCAGCTGTATTTGTCATTGTTTTACTAATATTGCACCACTATTAAATCATGCAGTGATGCACACATGGACAGACTGATTGACCAGTACTGAGGTAGATGTTTACACAGATCAAAAGATTGGATACAACTTAGTTTGGATTGTCTCACCTCCGTTCTTACCCTCTTACCTGCAACTCTAAATTTTGTTGTGAAAGTAAAGGGCTGGATTTGAAACTAAAAGAGCATTTTGTATGCCAGGGTTAGTTTAGCATCTAAGTTCTTCAAATAGGTTGGGAATAAAGCTGTAATAGGTTTGGAGGCTTGGCAACAGGTGCTAAGTCAATGGCTGGCACACCTAAAGGTTACAGGTAAGGTCAAGGCTGAGGTCAAGTTTAACCTTAGTTCATTGTGTTCATCAGTTAACCAAGGCAGGAGTGAGGGGCACTTTCACCTCATTGAAAAGTCTTAACCATGCAATATGTTAATCAGCCTACGTCACTTCCTCACTTCCTGTCAGCCATGTTGGTCTTTCTGAGTTAGAAGATGCTCAGAACAGTCTAAACAAATGGTGGATCAAATATAGATGAAACTCACACTTACATGGTATATTGACTAGATTATAAACGCATGCAGACTGAATACATCGAGGAACATCTGTAATAGCTGCACTCTGCGCCTATGACGTGACGCCGAAGTAGCCCTTCTCCACCGGATTGGTGAAACCAGACGCACGGGCAGGCTATCGCTATCGGTCCAGAGCTTTCTCTCTCTACGGCCAGCCCGGTTGTCAAAGGTAGCTTGCCTTTCGAAAGTATATCCGCTACTGACATGATGGTTTGCCTCACTTTAGGTTCACTTTGTTTTCTCTAGTTCGTCTTTCTTATCAAGTCGTTTGGATTTAAACTCTGCCGCCAAACGCGTGAGCGGTGACTAAGTTACCTTCTGGTAGTCAGTGACCTGTCTATGAACAAGTAAATCTATGCACGCTAGCTAGTCTCATAATCTAGCATCCCGCTAGTTCAGATAGCTCAACATCAACAAACAATGTTATGCTTCAACCCCTGGGTGAGTCCGTTAAGCTAAAACCTTCAATTTTGAAGACAAAATAAAAAACGTCGTTAGCTCCCACGGCCGCTGGTTGCTCTAGCTATCTGTGTACAGTAGCTAGTCATTTTGGAACCTCCCAGTCCCACCAGAGCTGTAGACCTAGAGCCAGTGATGTTAGCTAGCCAGTTAAAGCTTAAAATGTTACACTGTGTATTCTGCTGCGGATCTTTATATTAACGATTGTCAACTAATTATTTCGTCTCAGTGATGTGCGAAGGCATCATCATTCTCCACTGCTGTTTACTTTCTCATCCAGTTATCTCACCTGCTGCTGTGACTACTTTCTCCCCAGGCCAAACATGTACCAACTACCCGTGGAGAAACTGGACAAAATACGGAAGTCGCGTAAAAGAGTGAAAAGTATACTTAGTGACATTGGACTTGAAAGTTGTAAAGAATTATTGGAGGTACGTTCAGCTGGATGTGCTGGCATGTATCCAACAATATTATTTCTAATTAACCAGAACTAGAATAGGAATTAGGTTTTCCCCCACAAATGTTTTCCTCAAATTTATTGTTGTCTCTAATTATGTCTTTATAAAGGAGCTGAAGTGCTTTGATGCCGGTGATGACTGTTTTGAGAACACAGAGTGGGATGACTTTACAGATGGTTATAATGGCAAACGGAGAAAAAAGGTACGTCGATAATTTATCTGGAATGTTTGCTCTCCACTCCTGTTGGGCTATTATGTTAGAGTATGTGCTAGGTTGTCTGTTGTCTTTAAAACGTATTATGTCTCCCTCTTCTACCTCCATACAGTGGGGCTACCGGACAGAGACACTGTGCTGCGCACTTTGCTGGTTCTCCACGCGGTCCTGGTACACGTTCAGAGCCCATGTTCAGCGTTGCCATGAGGAGGAAGAGGACCTTAGCACCCTCACCACCTGTCCTAGCTGCCCTTTCGTCAGCCACCCTGACCTTATCAGCCAGCATGTCAAGTTGTTCCATGGCAATGCCGCTAAGACCTCGCAGGCGTCTGCCCCAGCCTCGGCCTCCCAGACTCTTGTTGTCTTCTCTACCGCCAACGTGGGCGACAAATACTCGTGCCGCAACTGTGGATTCCACGACTCGCTCATCTACGTGATGAGGAAGCACGTACTCGTGAATCACTACAGACAATTACTGATGCGCTACTTCGGGCAGCGCAGCAAAGCAGAGCAAACGGCTGGGCTGGGCGGCACCAAATTGTCCCAGTTTCACTGCCGCGAGTGCAGCATGCCGGCAGAGACTTCCGAGCACCTGCTCTACCACATCCTGAGCTCAGACAAACACCGTGAGGTGCACACTCAGATCCGGCCACTTATCATGGAGCATGTTAACAGCAGGACCGGGAAAAACGGTAGCCAGCAGAGCCTGCCCAACCTCGCTCCCCGTAGTGTGCAGAGAGTAGTGTCCTTGGTGTCCAGGGCCAGCCAGCCAATCACAGCTAAGGGGCCGTCCTCGGGCACGGTGCTGCTGGCTCCCCCCTCCACACCCACTGCTCTGGTGTGCTCTCCAGGGGCCCGCCAGGTTCTGCTACCCCCCCAGACGTCCGCTAAGGGCCTCATACTGACAAGCTCAGCAGTGGCAGCGCTGCAGAACAACCAGACTAATACCACAATGTCTCCCTTGAAAAACACCTCAATCAGCATGCTGCTCAACAACCCTAAGCAACAGCCTATCACTGTGGGGGTATCTCAGCAGCAGCAGCCAATCACTGTGGGAATGGCCCAGCAGCAGCGACCTATTACTGTGAAGGTGGCTCAGCAACAGCCAATCACTGTTGGGGTTTCGCAGCAGCAGACTCGTCAGGTCCTCCTTCCTCCAGGGGTTCAGATCAGTGTCCAGAACAAGTTGGGTGTTGGAATGGGAGTAGGGGTGGGAGGCAATCAGTCCTTGATGCTGACCCAAAGGATGCCCATTCCTCAGCCAGCACCCCGTAGTCAGATGCTCTCCACTCAATCTGTCAGGCTTGTTCCCACAGGCAACAAGCTTAACGGCATTCCGACCTACACCCTAGAGACAGTGCAGGTGGCAGTGCCTGTCCAGACTGCAGGCGTGGGTCAGGTGGTCAATAAAACACCTATCCTGGTGACGACTCAACCGCAGCCCAGCCAATCCGTATCAGTCCCTGTGCTGGGTAATGGCTTGGTTCGCAATCAGAGTCCTGGCACAACCTTGCCCACTGCTTTGAGCAGCCCTTCAGATAGACCCAGAGAGCTGGTGGTCCGCACCCAGTTCCTGAGGAGGATGCGTAACACGGTGAAGTGCACCAGATGTCAGATCTTACTCTCTGATAAGGGAATCTTCCAGCATCTTCTCCATGGTCTGCGCTGCCTGTTCTGCCCGCTTATCTTCTACTCCATCCGCCAGATAATGGAGCACTGCACCCAGGAGCACAGCCTGGTTCACAGCGCCAACAGAGACCGCCTCAAAAAAGAGTTTAAACTGACAACAGATGAGCAGGGACACTTGGTCATCCCTTCCTTCGACATGAGTACCAGCGTGCCTCAGGACCTGCTGGGCTTCAAACACTTAAACCTGGTCCTGGTCACCGCCTCGAGAGAGAAGATCTATCTCCAGATGTCCGAGGAAGCGGGCAAGTTGTCTTGCCCTACTCTGCCTAAAGACGGCTGTCCTTTCTGTCCGGAGAAGCCTCAGAGCAGCACAGAGTACGAGCAGCATCTCAGAATTAAGCACCACATCGTCCCCACAATCCACGCCATCCTAAAGTCCCCGGCCTTCAAGTGTGTTTACTGCCTGGGAGTCTATGCAGACAAGTCTACCGCTAAGACGATCTCCATTCATGTGCAGCGCTGTCGCTGTGCCCCAAAGGCTGCTAAAGATGCAGAGAGGCTGATCAACCCTGACCCCAACAGTCAGACAGTCAATGGAATGGTTCCCCTCACTGCTGCCTTGGACCAGAGGAAAGACCTGGGCCAGGGGAAGGTTAAGACCCGGGGTCAAGTCCAAGGTAAGGAGTCCCAAACTGTTACTTTTGACCCGTCTGTGCCCATGGTGCTGGACCCCACGGGAATGGAGATGCGCTCGTTCGAGGACAGAAAGTTGTTCCTTGGACGCTACTTCAACAAGAAGCCCTACCTATCGAGGCAGGAACAAGAGGCCCTGGCAGGTCGTCTCTGGTTCAACCGGACTGACGTGGCGTCTTTATTCGGGGGAAAGCGGAGCAAGTGTATGAAAGCCATCCAGCGGCACAAGGCGACTATATTCTTGGGCTTCAACATGACAGAGGTGTCAAAGGTGAAACACAACCTGATTTTCCCTGCAGTAGAGCCGGTTAGACAGCCCCAGTCTGGAGAACTGCCTGCAGACAAAACGCCAACTGAGGGATTGTAAAGACATGGTACACTATTCTACATACTGGGAACAGAAAACACACATTTCTAACTGGTGGTGAGGGAAGACAGAGGATACCTAAATGTACTTGAGTGATGAGAGATGTATTTATACACCACGGGGTAACTGAAAAGACCGGATATATACAATATATTAACCATTTTGTTTGAATCTATTCTAGAGGATTATATGTGTGATCTAGAGGATATATTTAGGATGTATTAAACTTTGATGGTGCTGGTTATTATTTTCTTACCTTGAGTGACAATTGTAAAGTAAGCTGTCATTAAGACAGCATTGAGAGGCACTGAGAAGAGACTTGAAATGATGTAAAGTCACTTGAGAATGTGTTTAGAAAGTAACCATTTAATTGTCATTATATCCTTGAGTTTACTGAGACATGAGTACACATTTAGATGATTACAATGTTGACTCATTTTGTATCCATGACGGTTTGGTAGAATTTTTATGTGTAAGTTTTGTACATGCTTGTCAGCAGCATGTATATTTTAACCCATTCTATTTATTTACCTGCTGTTAATGGTACAGCCTCTCCCTGCCTGTTTACAAGCACAGCTTCAGAGATGTATACGCTTTAGTATATAAGATGTTATACCTAGTATTGCGTACGCGCTCACACACACACACGCACACACACACACACTGTTAAGACATGGTCCATGATGAAACGCACATAGGACAAGTGCCTCAGTTCTTCTGTTGAAGTTAATTTCTCATACTACAGTTTTCCATTGTGCGTTACGTCCAGCAAAATGTATTTTTTTCCATTTAAGTGGCATTGTTTTATATCGTCCAAAATTCATCCCCATATTTGTATAAAGCTGATTGTTTTTTATGATTGGAATGAATAAACCACATCCACTTGTTTGTAGATAGATCAACTTGAACGACCAGTTGAACAAATCGGTAGATCCATGATCCTATTGATTACCTCTCCCTTCTTGCCGTACGTCACAAGGCATCACTAGTTGAGTGACGAATTAACAATTCAGCGGTGTAGGTTAGCTAACTAGTCAGCGTAGTCGACAGCGTTAGCTGAGCTACTGTTATGTTTACTATTATTACATATGCCAGAATACGGCCATGTGTTTTCCGTCAGTATTACGTGAGCAGTGGAGGGACAACGAAAATAATGTCCGTCGTCAAAGAAGTTGGCATTAGTCGACATCACCCATGCTTGGAAAAAAACACCAGCAAGCAGCTCTATGCTTCAGATGGAACTGGGAGGAAATATGTTCATACTTCGGCTGTCAATGAAGCTAAAAACTTACTGAAAAAGTTTGCAAACCAATCCAAGTGAGTGAGTCACTAAACTGGTTTAGTTATCTAGCCTACGTATTTGTTCTGTATAGACAGGCCAGTCAGGATAGATGGCTAGCCAGCTGGCTAATGTTTAGTGTGATCTGCTAGCATTATAATGTTATTCCTGGTTATCCTCAACAGAAAGAAAGGCTGGTACGAAACGCCACCTCGGGTGAGTTCTTTAAATATGGGTGTAGCAACATCCAAGAGCCCTGTTTTTTCAGCTAATCTCTCATCTAAAGTACATTACTCTTGTAGACACAACTGTCACTTGTAATGTAAAATAACGTATTTCTCCAAGCAAAGGAAGGTAGGAACGTTGCATTTTGAATGAATGCTTTCTGTGTCCCGTCTGAGACTAGGCTTTCTTTGTGTTGTAAGTCTGCACCTAGTCAGACAGACTTTCTGAAGATACCCAAAAAGCAGAGCCAGGAGGATACACAGCGGACCAGGATATTGAACTCGGTTCTGTATAAAGCCATCTCCGAACTGCTGACCTCCCCAGAACTCAACTCGAAGGTCATCAATTACGGCGTGGAGATCTCCAAAGTAGGATCGCTGTATATCCGCCCTACCTCCCTTAACTAATGTCCTTCACTCACTCAGGTCACATCCCCAACTGCAACCATACACGTTACTAATATCACTGTTTATTTCTTGAAAACCTTTTGTGTGCTTGGACTCTGTGTTACATATTCTAATCTAATTATTTTGGTTGTGTGTAAGGTGTCAATGTCTCCAGATTTTTCCAGTTGCCGAGTGTACTGGAAGATCAGTGGAGTATCAGAACAAGATGATGTTATTCAGATGGCTCTGGAAAGGAGCAGTCCTAGAATTAGGTCAGCTGCACCTCCCGACTCCAACCCTGTCAGCTGTACATTCTTGCATACATTTACATACATACATCAACATCAAGTATCAAAACTGAGTTGTGTGCAAATATGCAGTGGTAAGTTCTAACTTACCAGGCTTTGCAGTTGTATTGGCAACATTTACATTTAGTAATTTAGCAGATGCTCTTATCCAGAGCGATTTAAAGTACAGGGACATTCGCCCGAAACAAGTCAGGTGAAGTGCCTTGCCCAAGGACACAGTCATTTGGCACAGCCGGGAATCAAACTGGCAACCTTCAGATTACTAGCCTGATTCTCTAACCGCTCAGCCACCTGACTCCCTGTAAATGTAATGTGTGTGTGTTTCAAGGTACTTGATTATGTCCCACCAGACCATGGGGGGTGTGCCTCCCCTGGTATTCATCAAAGATAAACAGTATGCAGCAATGGCGAAGGTATGTGGCGTTCACTAAGTTCACACACAGTCATGAGCATGTGAGGGCAGTTGAGAGGTTGGGTGATGATGGAGCCTGTCGCCTGTAGGTAGAGATGCTCCTAAAGGAAGCAGACTTTGGACCAGAGGACCTTGACGGTTACACTGATGAAGGGTAAGAATGTTTTATTTATGACCCAGGCTGCTGTCATGGAAGTTATACCAATACTCCAGAGAAAGGCTGATGTGTAAGAGTCATATTGTTGAGACTGATTTTTTGCCCTGTCCTCCAGACAACGATTGCATATAGCAGAGACCCACTCCCCTGTTGAGGCTGTGAAGCCGGTTCTGTTCGGTGTCGACCACGAGGCCCTTGGCCGTCAGATCCAGGACTACAAGCTCCGTATCAAGGAAGCAGGGTTGGAATCTGACATATCGTCACCAGCTTTCACAGAGGCACAGCTTGCGGCTCTGGAGGAATACAGGAAGCAGAAAATTATCGCCAAGAAGAAGAAGTCCAAACGGCCCATGGATGATGACATTACACCGAGGGAGTTTCAGCTAGCACAAATGGGACAAGGTCAGCAAGGAGAACTTGAGGAGGACCGAGCCTTCAGCCAGGAAGAAGTTCAGCTCAAAGAACTGATGGCTGATGAGGACAAGAAGTCCCAATAAAATACTTTCCGTGTCGTGATATTGAGTGTACTGGATATCTGGGGCAGTGTGAAATAAATACTTCAGTGAGGGGATGGAAGGAATATTGTAAAGAATTTGATCCTCTGCATTGATCACTGGGATATTGTGTTTAGTTTTGTATTTTATATAAATTCCAATAAACCTCACATCAAAAAGTATGTCATGATAGAACTTTTTATTGTTTCAGATTTGTCACTCCATCTTGTTTAAATAGACAGTTCAGAAGGATGCAAAGTAATTCGATTCTGTGCAGAAGACAAACTGCAATAGCTACTCAGTATCACAGGTGTGTCCCAGATTGACAATCCATTGGAGAGAGAATGGAAAATGTAAATCTGTTTAAGTCTTCTCAGGAGTAAAACACTTTGTATAAAATGCAAATATGACATTTGTATAAAATTAAATGCTCAAAAATAACGAAATGATACATTTCAAGCCATCAAAAGGGCAGTAGATGGATCAGCTGTCAGTAAGACAACATGCAGTGATTCTGATCCTCCATGATTTGTGACATAACTAGTCTGTCTCCACAGTCTGTTCTTGTGTCTGCAGGGCCTCCTGGACGTACACAATGAACTGGTTGGCGTCGTCTCCCTGTGTGTAGACCGTTACTGTCTCAATGCCCTCCAGGTTGTCTGAAGCCACCACTAGGTGGTGCTGTTCCCCCAGGCCCACCGCTCGCTGGAATGCCTCCTGGATCAATACGGCCTGGTCGCTATGGTTACCCACCGACGACTCTTCCGCGACCTGGAGCAAAGCAGTTAGGTGAGTCAATGATGCGGCAGTCAGGTCCCTACACAAACATCATAACTACACTTTTTTGTGCATCTGAGTTGATCACCCATCAAGTGCATAGTGGGTAAGACACTGATTTGTGACAGAGACAATTTATTTTGTAGACAAGGAGTAACATGGCTAGTGTGGGGTTAGAGAGGGAGTGGTGAGATACTAGTAGGGCATGACAGTTGTTTACCTGCTCCACCACAGTCACTGTGCCAGGTGCCATGGCAACCATTGAAGCCTCGTGACTCTCTGAGCCGAGCTCAATGATCTGCTGGAGGATGTTCATCGTTGAGGGCTCGAGCCCCTCGGCTGATGTTACAACTCCTACGCAAACACACACACACACACACAAGGCCGGGTCAAAATCCATTAATGTCGGAAGTCAGATCACAGAGCATTTTAAAAATCTCAAACTGACCATTCTCTGTGAAGCGCAGGTCCTGGAGGGCCGCTGCTGCCGTCTCTGTCCTCTCGGTGGTCTGCACCTCCTGGGTGGTCTCCACCCCCTGATCTTCCTGCACCTCGTCAGCCTCAGTGACTTGAAGGTACTGAACGGTGGGCTCCTCCATACTTTCCACCACCTGACATAGCAAAGACCGAAAGGGTTAGTCGACATTGGAGCTTTAGGATGCACAAGCGGGCTGTGATTGAGTGTATTCATTTGCATTGGGCTGTGATTGGGTTTTGTTATATAGTACAGAGGAGGGGGTGGGTACTTCACCTCCCAGTGGGTGACTCCAGCTGCATCATTCTCCACCAAGCGGAGGCCATGCTTGTTCTTTAGATGCCGATTCATCTCCCACCTGGTTCCATAGGCAAACTCGCACACTGGGCAGTTGACACCACCTGGAAAGGTGTGTGTGGAGCATAGACACAGGAGTATGCATTTTTAGGAATACAACACGGGTATAACATGAATCAAAAGTCCATACAGACAGACACCCAGACCTTGCTGTTCCACTGCTTCTGGGATGGCTGTTCCTCCAGGGCCGGCATTGTGGTACTCCTCCTCGGGGTGCTTCCTGCTGTAGTGTCTCTTCAGGGGTCCCGCAATATTACAGGAGTAGTGGCAGTGAGCACATCGGAAAGGCTGGGAACACATTTATCAAATCATAGGCATAAGATTATTTAATTTTTTCAACGAGGTAGGGCCTTGAGTTTCCCTTGTGAAGATGACAAACTGTTTTTAGACGTTCACCTTAAACGAGGCGTGTTGCTCCATGTGCCTCAGCAGCCCTGGTTTGTACGCAGCCGTGTAGTCACACTCTGTACACTTGTACTGCTTTCCTGTGAGACAAAAATGTCCGGACGACTTAGTCAGTTACAAGGTAAAGAACATTAGCCTTTGTCAGAGTCCTCTGTTAGGCATGAGGTAACAGAAATAGTAGCACTGTTAATAATACTGTCAGTATTTGCAGTGGTAGAAGTGGTACACTGAATGTATTTTAGTGACTGGCGATGACAGGTGGCTCTGGACTCGCCTTCGTCTGAGTGCATCAGTCTGTGGCTGCGCAGCGTCACTTTGGACTTGAACTTCTTGCCGCAGGTGTCACACAGGTGACTCTTCTCTGTGCTGTGTCTGTTCATGTGGGCCTTCAGGTTGCTCTTGCTGCGACTGGCGTAGTCGCACAGGGAACACTTGAAAGGCTTCACTCCTATCCAGACAACCAGTTTGACACAGTAGTTAACACAAATAGAAGTTGTATGCATTATACAGTAGTTAAAAAATAAATAAATTATTGTATAGTTTTACATATTGAGACAGGAAGACTGTCTACTGAGTTATATATTTATCATGAGGAGCTTTGTGATTTATTCAACACTGACCTTCGTGAGCCCAGATGTGCTGTTGCAGGTCGGTGCCGTTTCTAAGGAAGTAGGAGTCGCAGTAGGGGCACTTGGAAGGCCGCGTGCCGATCTTGCCCTTCACCTGCACACGCACACCTAGAACCGCCGTCAGCGCGCTCATTGGAGTCTCTGCAATGACACCAGGTGTCAGCCCACTAGCAGCCTTTGACTGCCTCCATAGTGATATGGGAAATGAACCTCAAGAAGATGAACAGCTGTATAAAGAGAAGCTAAACTAATATGGGCTAGTGCTGGTTAAATTTACATTTTACATTTAGCAGACGCTCTTATCCAGAGCGACTTACAGTAAGTACAGGGACATTCCCCCCGAGGCAAGTAGGGGGAAGTGCCTTGCCCAAGGACACAACGTAATTTGGCACGGCTGGGAATCGAACCAACAACCTTCTGATTTACAGTCCGACTCCCTAACCGCTCAGCCATCTGATCCCCAGTTACGCACTGTCTCACCTGGATGGCTTGTTTTAATGTGATAACGAAGTCTGTCCTCTGTAAACCTTTGCTCGCACGCAGGGCATGGGAAGGTTTTCTTCTCCTAAAAAAAAGATCAAAAGAGGTTATATTAAACATGACTTTCTGTTGATTACACTGCTGACGTTGGCATCAGCTGTATATAGTCAATGTATTTTTGAATGAGTTCCAAACCTGGTCTGAGTGAGTTTTAATGTGCGCTTGTAGCTTGTACTTGTCAGGTGTGTTGTAGGTGCAGGCCACGGCAGGACAGCGCAGCAGCACATTACTGTGCCTTTGGACCATGTGGCGCTGCAGGGAGTTCTTGGTGATGGATGAGTAGTTACATTGGCTGCAGTAGTGCAGGTGCTCCTTGGTGTGCGTGCGCACGTGCATGTTGAAATGCACCTGGTACCAGAACAGTTTTCCTGAGACACATGGGGGGGAAGAACATGAGAGGAGCAAGAAACTAGGGAGTGAAATAGTTTAGGAACCTCTGGAGGGTTTCATCATGTTGCTATGGTCATAAAACATTCTTAAAATCTTTAATATTCTTACCACAGTATTCACACTCTAGATCGCCATACAGTCTTCGTATTCTCTCAAACAGAGCCATGCACAGACGACGTTTCTGCATCTTGTCCACTATCTGCTGGAAAGCGCTCAGTCCCTCGGCGGGTGTGTGTGCTGGCGTCGCTACCTTCTCAGCAGGACATTTTCTTTGCATGTTCAGTGATCTATCAACTGTCTCTAGACTGTTGACTCCCTGTGTAGTCTCTGCAGTTTCAAAGTGATCGGGGCTGTCGGTAGCCTGGTCTGACATGGAAGTCTCTGCAGAAGGCCTGGCGCAGTCTGGCTTTGCAAGTCCCACCCCCACCTCTTTCTCACTACACCTCACTTCCCCCTTCTCCTCAGTCAGTTCCTCTCTCCCATCTTCCTCTTCCTCCTCTTTCCGGCAACTCCCTGCTCCCTTGTCTTTGGTCAGCTGCTCCCTCCCCTCCTCCTTCCTACATCTTTCGAACCCCTTCTCCTCAGTCTCCTCTTCTCCCCCCTCCTTGTCCTCCCCCCCCTCTCCCCCCTTCTCCCTGTCCAGCCCATCCCCATCCCGCTCCCTCTCTCCACCCTCCCCTCCCTGTGCTCCCTCCTCGCCGGGCACGTTTAGTTGGGCCAACTCCTGCGCGATCCTCAGCTCGTCCTGCTTCAGCATCTCTCTCCTGAGGTCGTCTCCGGGCTCCAGCAAGCAAAAGCTGCTGCCGATGCACTCAGGGAAGGCCTCTGCCTCGTCCCAGTCAGGGTGAGCCTCCTGCAGGTGGGCTTTCAGGCGCATGGAACTGATGAACTTCTTCTGGCAAGAAGAGCACACGTAGATAAACGGGTGTTTCCGCACGTGGGCCTGCAAGACGGGCAGCTTGGTGCAGCCGTGGTCGCACAGCTCGCAGCTGAACGGACGCTGGGTGCCGTGGACTAGCATGTGGCGGTCGCGTTCCAGCTGGTTCTTGAACTTGCGCTGGCACGTGCTGCAGTGGTAAAGCAGCTGCCTCTTGCCCTCGCGGGTCTGCAGCCTCAGCTGATCGTAGGCCTCCTTCACCTTGGCGTCTTCCATGTTGTGTTTTTGGCGGACGTGCTTCAGCAGGTTCTTGATGTCCGAGTACTTTTTCTTGCAGAAAGGACAGTGCTGCTTGATCCTCTGGTGGACGCGCTCCACGTGCACTCTGAGTTGGCCCCTGCTCAGGCAGCTAAAGGAACAGTGGCCGCAGCTAAACTTCTCCCCTGTGTGTTTACGCATGTGGACGCACAAGTTGGCTTTGATGGCACTGGCGTAGTCACAGTGGGGGCACAGAAACGGCTTTTCCTTGGTGTGGATACGCAGGTGGGCCTGTAGAGAGTGGCGAAACTTGAAGACCTTGTTGCAGTACTCACATGTGAAGATCTTTAGCTGGGTCTGCACTGACCTAGAGGAACAAGACGGGAGGGGTTAAAGACACGGTGTGTAATGGACATGTTTCACTTGACCAGTTGAAGAGAAACTGGAGGATTCATGATCCATGGCCTCTTTCATCTCACAAAAGTTAACTTGACACCTGAATCTCAATCTATGATGCGACTACCTGCAAGGCTTCAGTGGCTCCTGATAGGTGTCTTGTTGAATGGCGTACTCCTGGAAACCCCTCCTGGGCCCCTCTGCCAGGGGGGCAGCCTCCATGGGGGTGGATGCCTGGAGGGCAGAGGCCTGAGAGCCAGTAGCCTGGGGTCCAGCAGCCATGGTCTGAGAGGCATCGTCCGCTAAAGGACCAGCTTCGGCTTCAATTGGAACTATCTTTGTAGCACCTTCAAAAAACGTCATTTTCTTCATTAAAGCAAACATTAACAGTCTATCAGCACTCTGACAGATGTATAATAGGGAGTTATGTGAGCCATGAACTCAGAACAAATGAGCATCTAACATGTCTCACCAGGGAGTGCCTCATGGGCGGTGAGAACCACATTGATTATGGGGTTTTTGCATGGGGTTCCAACACGTTCCGGCTGCTTCATGGAAGAACACTTCTCAGAGCCCAGAGTCCGGGCCCTCTTGGAGCTTCTTGCTCTTGCCTCATCTTTCTCCTCAGCACTCGGCCCACCTTCACTATCTCTCTCTGACAACAGAGATGGTACAACACCACAGCATCAGCATCATGCAGCAGTGATCCACGATGCTTCTCTAATGTTACCCACATTTACATTGTCATTTAGCAGACGCTCTTATCCAGAGCGATTTACAGTGAGTATAGGGACATTCTCCCCGAGGCAAGTAGGGTGAAGTGCCTTGCCCAAGGACACAACGTCATTTTACATTTACATTTACATTTATTCATTTAGCAGACGCTTTTATCCAAAGCGACTTCCAAGAGAGAGCTTTACAAAGTGCATAGGTCACTGATAATAACAACAATATAGCCCCACAGCATTGCGGGTAGTCAAAAACAAGAAGTACATATTGTGAACAACCACAAAATAGTGCTAAAGGGAAGAAACCATAAGAGCATGTAGTTAAACAAGTTAAAATTACACAACATTAATCTCTAAGTGCAGGTGTACCTGTAGGAACCTGAAGGATTTTGCACAGCCAAGAATCGAACCGGCAACCTTCTGATTAATAGCCTGCTCCCCAACCGCTCGGCCATCTGACCCCCCCACCCCTTTTTACTCACCACAATGCACCTCCTCCTCCTCCTCCTCCTCATCTTTCAGAGCCATCAGGCAGATGTGCTTCAGGATCTGCCGTCTGTTGCTAAACTTGCGGTTGCATCTTTTGCAGTCCAGGGACTTGTCATTTTCCTCTACAGCTTCGGTCTGGTCCTGGGCAGGAGGGGCAGCGTTGAGGTCTACCACAAGCTTATCAGAACAGCTCTTCTTGGTAGAGCCTTTAGGCCTCCCTCGTTTTCGTTTCACATGGCTGTCTGTGGGGACAGAAGAGGGACATGGGATTATTATGTCCCCATTCTGAAGATTTACAGTATTGGTTTTATATGATGCCATCATTTAATGAGGTGCCTGTGGTGAAGCCTGTGCCGTACGGTTTGTCAATTTATCTTATTTTTTCACACAAATATTTTTGGGTTGTGTATATGTGGTGGTTGTAGTCATGTAGATGTGTTTGACTGCATGTCAGACAGTCTGCAATGTCTAACCTGTGGCTTCCTGGGGAGGGCCTGATAGAGGTAGAAGAGATACTATTATCTCGTCCTGAGGCAGTTCTGCAGCCTGGTGCTGCTGGGTGCAGTGGAGCAGAAGCTGGTCCCGCTGTTTCGAGAACTGGTTGCATAGTTTACACATGTAGATTGCAACATCACCTGTTGACAAGATTCAGTCATCTTGACAGTCATATGACAGTCTAATCTATTCTATTCTCTATACCAATATTCTGGAGGAATTTACTGGCTCAGGAAATGTTAAACATATGCCAAGGATAATATTCCATAAAACAACTCCCTTCCTTTCACCTTATGGTAAGTCACGGCATCGTTTAATGCTATGCTGTGAATAGTTTTTCACCCCTTCGGTTGAACCATTGTTATAGCATTGCCCCGAGGAAAGCTGCATTTTACTGTTCGCTATCATCAATAATCAAAGCTTGCCTGTGTGTTGTTAGTAATGAAATAAGACAACAGTAGTTTCGAGACACTTTAGTATTGAGACGAACGCAAACTGATCAAAGTTACGAGAGTGGACGCAGAAAAATACATATAACCGATATGCAAATTTTAAATACAGATGTTTAAATGCAATACACAAGAGTTTTAAAATCTTGGAATGCTTGCTAGTTTTACCTTGTATGCGCTTCTGTCATACTGAAATTCGGCCTGTCAGAGAAAACAAACATTTGAGTTCAAAAGCATGTTTTTTACCTGGTTTAGACGTGCTCATATTTCCCACAATCTAGACTATATATTTTTTCATTCATTGGCAAAAATGCGTTACTGATACGTTTTTTGAATAAGCAGTTTTAAATCTCAATTTTAGTTAAATAAAGGTAAGGTTCTGGCGAATCTGCGATGCCTAGTATGGCGGATGAAGTCTCGAGGTGATCGGCAGGGCAGCTTTCTGGGCGACGGTTATCCGCATGAGCGCCACTTGTGGCTAGGAGGACAAGAGACAACAAATTCAGCAATTTGTCAACTTTCATTATTATGTCTGTTTTAGAGATACGTGTACATCTCTAAAACGCTGTTCGACATGTCTGTAAAACTGTCATTTTTGTCAAGTATGTAAGCACACTCTTTATCCAATGTTTCTACATAACTCCCAACAAGCCAAACAGACAAAGAAGGAATTAGATCTTATTTCAGTTTATTAATAAAATCATTAAGATGACAAAGTCGAAGTGTATCTAATAACAAAATAAATGGAACTGACTTTAACAGAGGCAGTCTACGATAGGAGGGTGAGGGTGAGTTAGGGCCTGAGTCACATAGTGTACCTGAGTAGAAGCTTCACTGCCTAATGATTACTTATTGGTCCTTAGCAATTCCTTGTCCCCAGGAGTGTGGCAGGCGGTCACCAGTCCAGCCAGGGTAAACCGCCTCTCCCCAGCCGCACACAGGCCAGAGCTGAGTGTAGGATGTTTACAAAGGCTGGGCAGGATGTTTTCAGGATCCAGATGGAGTATTTACAAAGAGGCCCAGAGAGGACGTCTTAAAAGGCCAGACAGAATGTGTGCAGCGATCAGACAGAAAGTCGCAACAGAATGTTTGAAATGTACTAAAAAGCAACGAACCTGAATCCTACGGCTCTTAAACAGGTGGATTATAAACAAGTCATACTACTGACACACCAGTGGGAGAGTCTGGGGAGGCCAGGAGGAGAAAACATCCTACTGGAAGTTGGTACATAAACACAGCTTCCAGTCGGGGATGTTTACAACATCTGACAACCAACCTTCACTGAGTGCTAAACAGCGTGAGCTGCTCCATGTTTATTCACACTTGCCAGCCCAATAAAGGACATGGAATTTTACAAGGTCGACTTTGACCTTGGCTGCCCTCTTCTGGTTGACAGGAATTATGTACTGTGGAATATCACGATAATAAACGTCATATTAGTTAATGATCTTAGCCAGATAGTCCCTTGTCTTAGACAGCTTCAGTTATTTCACACCTGGTCAAGTCATTTTTTTATTATTTTAACAAAAAAATGTCCATCGTTTGAAAGATCTGCCTAAACTGCTTTTTCTTTCAATTTTTTTACCCGATACATCAATACCATATACAAATTGTTTAAATATAACTATCGGATAGGCAAAGAGAAATCACCCATCATTTGGACCTAAACTAGATTTCTCCGTGGCTAAAATGATCATAAAATGTTCTTTAATGGCTGGCTAATTTAGTTTCATTATATTGAATTGGAGAACCCATCAATTCAGTAAGTACGCAAGCTTGTTTCCACTAGTAACCGGCTGGGAGACCTAGGTCATGTCAAAATTAACTTGTACTTGTAGAAGGAAAGCTAACGTTTGCTAGCTAACTAAATGCAAACATTAGCTAGCTAGCTAGCTAACCTTAACAAGTTAACTAGTAACCTACTAGCCAAGTAGAGAAAAAGTAACTACTCAGACAATGTGAGCGTAACTAAACTGTCGGATGCTAGGTCATTCCTTAACTTGTTCCGACGTTGTTAATTTGAAGATTAGTCCGATAAAAAGTCTACCGAATAGCATAGCATGTAGTGCTACAGCATTGAAAGCTAGTAGCAAGAGAAGTCAACGGTAATCCACAAGCTTTGCTCTGGAGTGCAAACGATACGGGAGAGCTTGTGTCCTTTTCTCGACCGTGCATCGCACAGCAGCCAGGGGAACGGAATTACACAAAACAAATAAAAAATGCGTTAAAGTGACTAAAACTACATCATCATCCGGCTTGAATTGCACACTGAGAAGTTTTCTTCCGCCATTCTGTTTCCTTCCGTCTGACTGGCGCTTGTCTTTAGAATGACCTTTAGTTACCGACACTAATATTGACGTAATTGTCATGGTAACAGAACTCCGTGTGTTCTAAAACCACATTATGCCGCACTGTCCTACAACTAGCTATCATGACATGCGTCTAATTCTCAGCCCCATCGTTACCAACACTGTATTCACTAGCAAAATGTGGTAACACCGGTGCGTAAGACCAGTGGGTCTGTTTATCTTCCTTTTGAGGAACATGAACTGGCCTAGTCCTATACAGGATTATTTAATTTTATCACAGATTTTTTTAATACGTATGATTTAAACTAATGATATAAAGATACTTATTTTCCAATCAACACAGCACATGCACAACACACACAGCGAGACACAAAAATACATGTTAATGGAAATGTTTCATTCCAAATGCAAAATAAACCATAAAAAAAGACTTACAAAGCAATTGCGAAGACGCAATAGTTCAGAAAATATTTTCAATTAAATATGATATTTTACATGACCATGATTGATAATATTCTTCAAAATAGTATGTTTTTTTTTAATTAATTTCTTAAAGGAATTAGTCAATAGACCTCCATTTTCTAATTGACATTTTAATTAAACACTTTCTTTTTACAGAATAGGTCATACAGATTATAGCTCATTGCAATCTATCATGTTGAGATTAATAATTAATATTATAATTTTTCAAAAGTTAAGCACAAATAAAATATAATAGCATTCTTGCTCTTCAACTGTTTTTTCTTTTAAGCCTGAGCATGAAATTGGATCACAGTGATTCATTAACCCACCAAAGTGAGAATTCACTTCAGACCAGGCATTGTTAGAATACTGAACACATCCTTCTTGGCTGACAAAATCAGTGCCTTGCCATGATATGATTGGGCAATGTGAGTGTCTGTCTGGATGGTGCCTGATGCCCCGACTGGTAAAGGGTTAAGGAGGTATCAGCCGGCCAGCTCCGTGCCCCCCTCGCCATCACCATGGGAACGTAGCTCCTCCAGGGTGCGGGCGAAGCGGCTCCAATCATCAGCATGGGGCACCGCCAGCTGTGAGACATGTTATAGACATGTTATAGACAAGTTAGAACTATGTCAGGAGGTCAGTAACAGGATCTCTGTTTTGATGCCCACCAGCTCCATTACTGATGTTCAACATCTCACCTCTCCAACATCGTAAATCCCAACGCCGCCCTCAGAGTCGCCCACGGCAACCTCTTTGCCTCCTGAAGACCACCTGACCTGGTTTAAAGCGCACGGCCCCTCCATTGTCACACTGGCGCACGGAACCTAAAAACACATCTCCTCATGGGTCATCGCTAGCCTACATACCGTATGGTAGTTACACACATAAACATCAGCATCTCCCCCCAAAACACTATGGCTTTCCGTCCACAGCCAACAGGTCAGGTTCAACTGGGACCAGATGGCTGAGCGGTTAGGGAATCGGGCTATTAAATCAGAAGGTTGCCGGTTTAATTCCTGGCTGTGCCAAATTACGTTGTGTGGGCAAGGCACTTCGCCCTACTTGCCTCAGGGGAATGTCCCTGTACTTACTGTAAGTCGCTCTGGATAAGAGCATCCGCTAAATGACTAAATGTAAATGTTATGATGTAGTGTTAGCAATGTGAGCCACAGAAGGAGCTGTGACTCACCTCTGTGTCGTTGTTGAGGTTCCACAGGTCGAGGCGACCCCTCCCATCTACAGAAGCAAACACTGCTGGATGGACCGGAGACCACATTACATCATACACGTAATCTGCGTTATCCTCAAACGAGTACAGTGGCTTGTTGTGCTAGACAGAAAAAACGACAGAAATAAGCAGGCAGGCATTAGTCAGAGGAACACAAGAATAGAGACAGTCGATAATTCAGGCGAAAGACTTCCAAGGGCAGCAAGTCGACGAAGTAGGAGCATAACGCCGTAGCATCAGTTGGTTTAGTTGTTACCTTTGTGCTCCACAGTTTTACCGTCCAATCAAACGAGGAAGTGATGAAGAGGTGTGAGAAGTCAACTCCGCCCACAGCATTGTGGCAGCTGATGCCTGTAACTGGACCCTGATGCCCCTCGAACATCTCTGCTATGCCTGCTTTACTGGAGGAGAAATACACACAAACAATCTCAGCTATTCCAGTCTTCTCACTGAAGATGTGACTTATATTACTACTCTGAGGGCCTCATTTAATAACAGGATTGTGCCCATTTGAGGCGTAAAATAGCGGGTAAAGACATAAAACCGTATTTACAATAGTAGTCGTGTGCCGCAAAGAGATGGGAGAAGAGGTGTATTTCTTCCTTGTAACATGTTAATGTTAGCTGTAACTTCGTGAACCAATATTTATTGGTTCACATTGGGCAAAGGTGCAGATTAAGCTGCGGTCGCAATGTTAGTAAATCGTGTCCACCTGGTGTGACTTACCTGCCGTGACGGGACGCGGAATAGACCAGCCCCTCCTCACTTCCCAGCACAAAATTGTTCACGTCTCCAGTTGGAAAGGCCATCCCTGTGACGGCCACAGACCTAGACTTGTTGTACATCAGCTCTATACTCTCCTGTTCAATAGAGGACACACACAGAGTTAGCATCAACAGTCCAATTATATGTGTAATAGGACACAGACCGACATAAGACTGACCTGAGGTTGAGAGAGCATGTCCAGACTCCAGGAACACATCTTTCCGTCCGTTGACACGGTGATCAGGTTGTTGGCGTTCTGAGTTCCGACCACGTTGACACAGTACACAGGGTGCTATGGAAAGCATATGGCATCAGAGCTATGCCATTGTTCTTGACTTTTCTTGACTTGACGTTTCTGCCAGCGTAGTATCCTATTCGATATCGGTCATAGATCAATTTACTATACCCATCATTTCATGGAAGAGAGAATGAGGTGCTTACTGTGTGAGCTGCTGAGGACAATGGGCTCCTCTGGACAGGAGTGCGTCTATGGCTGCGGTTGTCCCACAACACAATCTGACCTGAGTATGTCCCTCCCACTATCAGGTTGGGATGGAACTGGGCAAAACCCACCGACATCACTGAAGACTGGAGAAGGGAGGGTAGAAGACTTGGTGTCATTGTTCATGAAACAATATGTGAATTAAAACCAGTGGTGTGTTAATTAACACAACAAGAAGAAGGCACTTAGAAAGTGCGGGGGGATAATTGGACGGAGAGAAGGACACCATTTCCTACCTGACAGTGGAATATGAATTCTGGAGTCATCTTTTTGAACTTCATGTTCCAAACCAGCGCCACGCCATCAGGCTCCTGGGGAGCATCCTCATTGCTGTTGTAGGAGGCTACCAGCAGTTCAGGGTGCTGTAGACACACACACACACACACACAGGTAACTGAGCAATGGACTTGAGGAAGTTAATAACTATGAGAGAATGGTTACAATGAGAAACATTGTATGGTACCTGTGGAGACCAGTCGAGGCAGGTGACCACTCTATGTTTTGACCAGTGTTCATCGTAGAATTGTCGATTGAAAGACAGATTCAACCCACCCTGCATATCTCTAAAATGTGAGGGTAAAAAAATCAGCCATGTTCTTCAGTCAAGTCAGAATCATGTTGTTCGTTTGGAAAGATAAATCTCACCCATCCTTGTCTTGTAGGTCTCTGCCGCTATAATCAAACAGGATGTCTGCCTCCTCAGCCAGTGCCCTTTCCACCACACGAACGGACCAATCAAAGAATACCCGGAAGTCCTCAGAGTGAAGCATTTGTTGGGTCTCCTCTTCTGTCAGCTCTCTTGGTGCATCTGAAACACAAAACAAACACATGTTTTTTGTAGAACTCTTTCTGAAAAGAAGTTAAACTTTTAACCCTAGCCAAGGATTTACTATTTTAGGTTTAGGGTGTTGTTTGACAGACTGGAGAAGGGTTGGGGATATGGGTGCTTCTCACCTTCCTTCTTCTCCACTGACTCCTCCTTCTCCTCTGGTTGGCTCATTCGAGGTTCTGGAACCACCTCCTCTTTTTCTTCTTCTTCCTCTGAAGGCAGAAACAACAGACAAATCCTAAGTATCATCAGTGTCTAGATTCTGTATACATCTGTATTGAGCATATGATTATTTTTACCGTCTTTGGGATTGGGGGCTATGGGTGTTTGGGTCTCTTTAGTGTAGCTCACCACCTCTTTGGGGAGGAAGTCGACCTGGATAATCTTTGATGGCCCAAGTCTACACATCCTGCGCCTTATGAGAAGAAGAGAAAAAACAGAATCATAGAAAGCTTTGGACTCGGCCCTGTAAGTCCAGAGATGGCAAAAGTACATACTCAAGTCAGAATCATGGGAAAAAGACTCTGGTCAAAGACTATACTTTTTTACTCAAGCAACTACTACCATTTAGTAGTAGCCATTTCACTAGCCATTACTACTACCTGTTATAGTTTCATGCTCATGCCACCAAATACAGATAAAAACGAGCCTGGTTTGAAAATGTGAGAAGTATAAAGTACAGATATTTGTGTAAAAAAAAGTTAAGGAGTGAAAATAAAAAGGTGTCAGAAAAATAAATTGTGAAGAAACCAGAAATCTTCTTCAGTACAGTAATGAATTATTTGTACTTTGTTACTTCCCTTCTCTGTCTAAGTCCCTGCAGACACAGGGACATTGAAAGGAGAGAGACTTACCCCATGTCTGAGTCTGCTAGAAGCTGCAGTGTAGATGGATCAGAGTCCCACTGCAGAGCCCTAAACATGGCAGCAGGGAGCACCAAAAACACATCTCATTAAACCACACTCAGGTTACTAAAGATGCACAATGTCATGCTAGACATTAGGGACACAAACACAAACAAAAAAAACTCACTCCACATCACTGGCTTCAGCATGATACAACTATGCATGTCACGTAACAAGACCCAACATGGATTACACTGATGTGACTCCAGGCCACTACAGTAAGCATCACAGAACTATTGGTCTTGATGATATGATGCATTCTCCACAGCAGTACTACACAGACTGGTCCTTACCGATATCTGGCGTCCCATTTACAGATGTAAAAAACAAAAGAGGATAGCCATAAGACATTTGTTGCTATCAGGATGGAAGGATGAGGTTGAAAGAGGTGAGACAGAGTTGAGGATGTAGAAGAGGATTAGGAAAAGGTGGACATGAGGAGAGGACGTGAGGAGAAATGAGGATGAGTGAGAGAGGATGAGAGTTGAAGTTCCTTACCGGCCCCCTGTCCCTCCATCCACAGACTCCAGGCTGCCCGCCTCACTACAGGTGCTGACTGATAGCGAAGAGGGAGACAGAGGGGTTGGGACTAAATAATGAAAATAACAGGTATCCCAGGTGAGGGGCTGCAGGGGCTGCACTGGTGGCCAGCATTATCATAACCACACCCAGTCACAGCCAATCCCCACAGGAATCAAAACAACAGGATGGTTAAAAGCAAAGACAAAATAAATTCAAGAGAAAAAGGGAGAGATTTGTCATGTGTCTTACCTATGGTTGCCCACTTCAAACAATATATATATATATATATATCAGATTTCTATGTGAATTTGAATGTAACCACTTGCTTCTGTTTCTTAATTTTACATCCACTTCTTAGATGTGTGTTATGGAATGTCCCTACATGGGACACATACATCTAGATGCTTAGATTTAATGTAATTTCATTGTACTTGGATCAAGGACGTCTAACATCCGTGGCTACTTACCAAACTCAGAAGAAAAAATAACCTTACACAAGAGATTACGCTCACTAAAATGTTAACCATGTACTTATCTATGGTCTGTACCTAAGGGAGGTTCAGGGGAAATGCCAATGCTCTGCAGAAGTGCCTCTGTCTCTCTGCGTTTGCGATCCAAGTCAGAATCCTCAGAGACAGCCTCTTGCTGCTGTTGTGTATCAGACTGAGCACAGGGGGAAAGGGGTAGAGGGGAAGGTCAGAGGAGAGAGATGGGAGCAAAGCAAACATTAAGCAAAATGTCACTGGGGGAAAAAACTATAACCAAGGCAAATCGAAAGTGGATCTTACGTCTTTCTTTTTCTTTTCCTCTTCCTTTCTCTTCTTTTCTTCCCTTATTTGAGCTAAGCGTTGTTTCTTACGCTCCAGTTCAGCCTTAAGGTCGCTTTTGTCTGACATCTTTGCCTAATGGTTGGAAACAAAACCAGCGTTCTGCTCTTTTACATTTGACTTATTGTTTATGTTCCTACGAATAAGTTTGACCCTGACTTGATCCATCTCTACTGAAATCCATTAATTGGCATACAAAATGGGGAAAAACAACAGCTATCATACTCATTCTACTTCTCTAGCACCAAATTGTTAATTGAAAGATTTAAATTTAATTGCAGAGCCTTTTATGTCTACGAGAAATAATGTGGCTTGAGGTTCCATGGTTGTCGAGTATTGGCATCTGAGCTGCAGAAGCCTGCAAGCACTGGGTCTTTAGAGAAACGCCTATAATGTCATTACAAAAACAATGGACACTAGGCAAATGTATAAAAATATGAATGCATTTATATTCATCATTCTTTGGCCAACAAATAATTAAATGGGTGGGACTGTGGATGTGCAAAACAAAACATACAATTAAAATAAATACATAAAATGACAAAACAAAATCGAGGGAAAATGCTTTATTACTCAAAACAATTCGGACAATGGAGAAATATGGGACGGTGTGGATGATTTTGCAAGCTAGTTAATAAGATTAGATCAATTTAACAAACACACAAAGATAAATGAAATAGCAATATTGAAAATGAGATGTCAGGGGCAAGCAATTTACTGTTTAGCCTACTGATGTCAAATCAATAAGCTTTTTTTTTTTTTACAAATCGCCGCTCACAAATGAGTGAATGCGAATGATGATGCTACACAATACATTGCTAGCTATAGTCACAATCATGCACTGCAAATAGATGCGCCATACCGTGCCTTGATTTGCGTCTGTAACCGTTTCTTTGCTGCTCCTGCAACAATTTAACGTTATAGCAAGAAATCTAACTGCGGTGCACACATAAATAGGTCATTTATAATGTTCAATCGATCCGAGGACAGAGACAATATTAACGAAAATATACAATGAGGTCTTTCTTTCTCCGGTTAGCTTAGGTGAAGCCTAGCCAGAGCCACCCTCAATATAGAACCGTATTTCCGGTTAATTTCATCTAAACGTTTCAAAATAAAGGATGTGAGACAAAATTTACTTATTATTTGTCTGTCAAAAGTAACTTTCTTCTCCCCTCAAAAAAAAAAAAAAAAAAAAAATATATATATATATATATATATATATAAAGTATTATTTATGATACGTGTATTGTGTGGGGGCTAACGTTCTTTTTCTCTCCCTCTGTCTCTAAAATCTTTATATTATTTATTTAGGACGCAACTAATTTGTAAAAAATATTTTTACAAAACTACCGTAACCGTCTTCTTTTGATTTGGGCCACACTGGAGTAAGGCATTCTAATCACATGATGCACCTTCAAGGGTGGCCAGCCATTGGGCAAGCATAACATGGGTGGTACACATCAGGAGGAAACCCTATGGCCTTTGTTTAATTCTTGACTGAACATTCCACAAGTTCAGGTTCCATGGAAACACTAACCGATGGGCCCTTCTTCCTCTACCAGCATTTTGAGTACCTGGATATGATTACAACCTAGAGCAGATTCATTTCATTATATTTCCTCAAAACCTGTTGTATTGACCCAACTGTCTACAAACTTTTTTCCTTGAGTCCATGACATTTAGTCAAATGGAACATTTTGTTTTATGATTTTCTTGCGACAAGTGTGTCTAAATGTACTTTTTAGCTCAACATTTCCCACTCGCTTAATTTTAAACATGCTCAGGTAGTTAATTTGCAGCTTTTTTCTAGCACAGACGGAAAGATAAGACACACACACTAACACACTCTATAAGATGTCTGGACATGCTTTTGAGGGCTATCAAGATACATGTAACTACTCTCAGATTAATACAGAAGTTGCCACCATTCTCTCAGAGGTGACTTTCTTCACGTTGATCGATCATAACACAGTACATCTTTTCATGAATTGTTCCGTATATATAATTCAATAGGCATTTCACTGAATGACTTCCACAACACAGTGATACATATTCCTTACTCTTTATTACATGTACTTCATTCACCGTGAACAATCGGAAGTGGGTACTTTCAAGGCAGAGGAATGGAACAGCATTGCAATGACATGCTCAGTTCCAGGTTTCATCTGAAGCCATTCAGAAGTATGGCAGTCCTTCAAACTGCAACCAGAGCTCAGACCTGCTTCTGAACGACGCGCTAGATCCTACCTCACAACCAAACTAATCTGTGCCATATTGTCTTCTAAAAATAGTGTTACCTAAACACACATGCACACACTCAAGACGCACACACTGACTGACACGCACACACAAATAAACAAAACACAGTAAGCAGCTAGTGGTGCAGTTCTAATCCCAGAGTATTTCATACAAAATAATTACTATAAAAAGTAAGCCAACTCACCCACCACAAAACCTTGCCCCACATTTAACCTCTACAATCTCCAGACAAGGAGGAGAGGCAGATTTGACGTAATGCATTATGAAACATACAAAAAACACATAAAAAAGAGCAAGGTCGCTTTCCTCTGTAATGGCGAGTTAACAAAGACATCAAACTGTACATGTTTTCAGAAACGGATAAAAAGACTGACAGCAACATCAAAGTGTGTTTCATAATTTCATTCATAATAGTGGCTGTCAGGGGTGTGGTGTCCTGAGTGTCCTGTAGGGGGCGATACCCAACAAAGAGGGCCAAGAGCTGGCCTGGCACACAGATTACTCTGTTGCTGGTAGATAATTGGTGTAGGGTGTCTGAGCATGTCTGTTTGAGTGTATGCCCAGTCCCAGGTCATGACTTTCCTCTTAGCCAGATTAGCCAGGCTGTAGATGAGTGAGTCTCTGGCAGCCCTGAGACAGTGTATGTAGGCAGCACGCGCGCGCGTGTGTGTGTGTGTGTGTAAGAGAAGGGAGGAGGGACAGGAGATCCAACTGAAAAAGGAGGTTCACAGAATCCTGGATGAAGGTGGTAGGAGGAAACAGGGGGGTGACTGAAAAATAAAGAGAGAGAAGACTGTGTCCGGTCCAAAACGGTACCCGGACACACAGTTTTGTGAGTCACATGGTGCAGCACTTGTTCTTGTGGTTGTGAGGTTCTTTGAAGCGTAATCGCTGTTTGGGTCGGTATTTCTCCAGGTAGGTCAGCTGCTTGCTGTTGATGGCTCCTCTGCGCTTCCTGGAACATAGACAGAAACAGTAGTTGAGACTATTTATTTATTTATAAATAAATAAATACACAAATAAATACTTTTCATGACTAATTAGACCAGCACTAGGATTAAGCGCTCCTGCCATGTCTCTGTAGAAAGGTGTCATCATGGATTTGGGATTAAAAAATATATATATTTCTTCTCCCTTGTAAAGCACATCATTGCTGTTTGAAGTTGTTTTGTTTCGTTGACTCACTGTCTGATGAACTGAATGGCATCCTCATACTTCATGCCACTCTCAATCAGTGCCAGTGCCACAAGTACAGGAGCCCTGAAGGACACAGAGGTAAGCCAAAGTTGATGATACTGCATCTCCCAAACTGATCAACCAATGATAGCTCTCATATCCAGCATTGGCAAACAACAGCAGGAAATCTCATTGGCTGTGTTCAGAGTTCTGAGATCACCCTGGGTTAGTGTGGATGTGTGGTCTCACCGTCCTAGTCCAGCCACACAGTGGACAGCCACGCAGCATCCTGGGTCTTCAAAGAACTTGTTCTTCAGCAGGCTCAACCAATCATCCACTATCTTGGTGGGGGGGGGTGCACCGTCATCAAAGGGCCAGTCCTGGACCAACATCAAATGTCATGAAACACACATATTAGGAATGTTTATGAAACACATCAATACACAGAGTACTTGTCTATCTGTCCTGTTTTCTGCAAACGCCACCGGGACTGACAGAAACTGGGAAGACAAAAGACTCTCGAACAGATCTGTGTGTGTGTACATATTTATGTTCCTGGGAGGGTACTGCTCAAGCCACTACACCAGGGAAGACCAGAAGTTGGTGCTAATGACTCACCATGACTGTGATGCCATCATTCTCCAGGGGAGTTTTGTCGTAAGTGACCTCACACACTCTGACGACCGTAGTCGCACCATACTTCTTCAGGTCCTGGATAGACAAATGGCGGCACAACTGTATAACACAACCAGTGCCAATATGGAACAACTGGACCAAAGAAGAAGGGAAGATATAGTACTGGCTTTGTGTGTGGGTGCATGTCTGTGATCTCACCTCGATGAAAGTGCCTAGGGTGGAGTTGGTAGGGTTGTGTGTGATGAGGAAGCGCATATTCTTGTAGCTGAGTTCCACTGGCGCCGGGCGATTCATGTTGGCCATACTGTAATAGCCACTGCTAAGACAGAAAAACCCTTGTTCTTTTTCTCACAAAAGGCAGCAGATGTCAAAAGGCCACAGTCCACCAGTTCTGTGTCTGGGCAGCTGTTAGCCAGTGGGCTGTGACCAGTCTTAACCTCGGCTCAAAGCAGCAGGGGCTAGCCAAGTGTCAGGGCCCCTAGTGTCCCACTGGTCCCTCAGAGACACTGTAGGGTCCAGTAGGATTTTATGGTTCTGGTCCTCCAGGGCAGGGGAGCAGTAGAAGACACGTGTCTGTCTGGCAGTAGCTTACTCTGCCCTTTGGCCCCTGACTCGCTACCCCATCTGGTGAGCTGGTCTGGAAGTCAGGTAGAACCGTGGCAAGGGGGTGTTCTGGGTGTAGGTGCGGGGGAAGTCCTGATTGCAGGGTGGGGGGGTCCTTTGGGGATTCAGGGGTGAGAGATGCTAGGCATCCTCCCCATGGGCACAGGGGCTCAGACGCTGGGATGTTGGGCGTGGCAGTAGTCTCCGCTCCCCTGCAAGAACTCCATCAACCACCAACCAATCACAGGGCTGCTCTACATACAGGAGGACAGAGGGAAAAGGTGTTAGCCACTGGAGTATCCTGTTCAATATCTCTTTCACACACTCTTACAAACTGACATAGATCATGTGTCTACTAATTTAAAAAATCTGTGGTCACAATTTCAGAGAATGCAAGAATAAACAATACTTGGTTTACACTCACACTAGAGGTTTGGTTTGTCACACTATGAGCTTGTGAATTCTGTAACAATAATAAAGGAACATTGTACTACTGTATCATTGTGCTACTTATAGTCATATTCACAGTTGGACTTTTAGAAAATTGTTTCTAAAAAGTAGCAACAGTCTTATCAACTCAAAATGCATAACCTTCACAGTTCACACACCAAGGTCTACATCTCTAAACATGATATCTCTATAACCAGGTATCTTCAGACTGGCTGGAAGCCAAAGCCCATGTCTTGCATAATATGTCTTGTGCATATGCATGTCTTGCCCATGTCTTGCATAATAACATGGCATAATACCATGGCTGGGACAAAATAAATGAAACTGGATTCCAGAACACTTGAAGATATG
Organism: Hypomesus transpacificus; assembly: GCF_021917145.1. Classification (NCBI taxonomy): domain Eukaryota; kingdom Metazoa; phylum Chordata; class Actinopteri; order Osmeriformes; family Osmeridae; genus Hypomesus; species Hypomesus transpacificus. The sequence continues at coordinate 15,597,039 of NC_061061.1, forward strand.
GACAAACCAGTATTTGCCTTTACTTTCCTTCTCTCTCAGAAACACACACACCACACACACACACACACACACACACACACACACACACACACACTACTGAATCACAAGAAAGCCCCAAGTAATCTTGCTAATCTTTACTGTCTCTCCCTCCTCCCCTGTCATGCTGTTCTACTTAACCCTCCCCACCTACTTTGTTGTTAGCCTAATCCAGTAGACCCTTTCCACTTCTACCTTCCTAATATCCTGATTCACTACCACCCCTCTCCTCTCTCCACAGTTGATATTCTACTATTTACTCTTCTACCCTACAGTTTCCCTCCCCTCCCTTACCTTAGCGTAAGTCTGTTTTCCTCTAGGGACAAAGCGTGTGTCTGTGGTGATAAGCACGTCCCATGGGCAGTTCCTACCGCTGACTCCAGTGACTGAATCTGCTCTGAGCCAGTTGAGTCTGCCCTGGCTTGCCATATGACACTGACAGCACTCAACTGCTAATGTCACAAACAAATGCACACTTAATGCTCTTAGGAGGGCGAGAGCAAGGCCCCTCCCCTCAGCCTTTTCCCCCTGCCGGCCCCTCCCCTTGCCAGGCCCACCATAAAAATAGAACGTCCAGTCAGTCAACCTAGAAGGTTCACTAAGCTGCCTCATATAGCAGTAGGCCTGCATAAATCCCCTCACTCTGTATTGCGGACCTGTAGTTATAGTACATGTTTGGCTAACCCTGCATATCTGCAACCCCTTCCTGTAGAGCCTGAGAGCTGGCATTTCTATGCATGTCACCTTCTCAGATATGGTAACTGGCCTGTGTACATAAGTAAACACCCAACTGCTCTCCAGACACAGAGACCATGCTAGCCTAGTTAACATGGCTTGGATATGTGATAAGTTCTCTTAGAAAAGAGTAGAAAACTCTTTGAGACAGCCAGACGATAACTCTTGGCACAAGAGTAAATAGTGATTGCTAAAATAACCTTCTCAGAAAAGCTGCAAACGAAGCCTGTGTGGTAATGTATGCAGTCGTCCTTGCTTATTAGTGCCCGATAAAGAATGTGATGACATGTTTGTTGTGACCATCATACTGAAATAGAAGAGATTCTGAAAGATTACTTAGATAAGCTAAATTTAGATTACTAGGAATGGTCAAGATACTGAAATACGTTTGTAATGAGATTGAAAACCATAAAAAGGTAGGTAAACAACCTTTTAAAACCTTTAAATACATATTCTCTCAAATCTAAGACCCAGCCCTTCTCTGCCTGACAATGACTAGCAGACTGACTGCTAGCTGAGATAGAATTGCTCTCCTATTCACAATGGCTCAGTGCTGGCTAAAATTTGCTTGCTAAGCTAATCTCACGACCAGTCATCAAATAAACAAGGCCTTATCCCTCTCTACTCCACTCTTCTGGCCAGGACTTAGCACTTCTCGGTCTAATCGTTTTACACAAGGCTGCAGTGAAAAGGTCCACAGAGCCAATGTCTTTACCTCTAATCACAAGCAGGTCATGGTTGTTGTCGTCTTTGTAGCAGATAACTCAATGAGGTCCTCACTCACCTGGGAGGTGGCCAGTGGAGATCCCTACTCTATCTCAACAGCATGTCTCCTATACTTGAGGGCCAGACGTAGGCTTGAGTGTGTGTTTACAAGACCAGTGTGTTTTAAGTCTGGGACTGGTAACCCATGTGAGGTTCCCCCTGGTATTGAAAGTGCATGTGTGTGTTGCATGTTTGGCACCAGTCTATAGGTGCTTTCCCAGGTGAGGTCTGCTACTGACAGACCCAGGAGAAGAGAAGTGTACTGGACAAGTAGCATTGTTTGATTCTTCAGTTCAGTGCTCTTCTCTCTGCCACCTGCTCTCGAAATAGACCAGCAGCAGCTGCTAGCCCATAAATATAGCTTGGCCTCAGACTAGGAGAGCCAGGGACTCCACATTCCTCCCGAGAGCTAGGCACTTGTTATGAAACCTGAGCACTTGCCAGTCCTCAAAGTTACAGTCACACATGCAGCACATGATGAGACACATACATGAGCAGCATCATGAGTTTCCATGAATGGGCAGCCAGTGGCACATATGCACTTGTTAGGATTACATTGCCACAGTTCAACAAATCAGGAAATCTTAACTGCTTAATTTTAAGTGCTGTTGAATGTATAAAATATGTTTTATTTTATTATGACAGTTAATTAGCATGTTATTTTGTGGTTGAGGCCTGAATATAAGGTAGCCCTGTCTACAACTGTATTCCCAATAGCATGGTATTTTCTGGTATTTGCACCACAAGGACATCCCCTTGCCTCCCAAGGGTCTGTTCGGACTCTTAAGAGTTTCAAGAACAGACCATGGTTGTGTGAGAGTCTGTCTACTGCCATGAGCTTCCAGGATTGCACAACTTAGAAGGTCAAACCAGATAAACATAAACAGCAAAAGGGGCATGGGACACCCAATACCCAAGACCACATTAATTTCAAAACATCAGAACCTAGTTCTAGTCTATGAGGCCCAACACATTCATTGGACGCATTATTTCAGCCAACGTTTATTTATCTATAGGGAATCAAGGCATGCCAACCTGACCCCTAACCGTACTGCAATCCCAACATAGAAACAGACTAGCCAGCTACTACTTTATTGACACTTTGATTCCTTCTCTTCCCGTGCCTCTACCTTTACACCTTTATCTTCGTAATGAAACAATCGAATACGTTGCTAGAACCACACTTTGCATTCTGACAATTGGAGCGTTGACAGTGGCGTAGACGAATTCGTTATTTATAATAGATGGAATAACGTCGATGATTAAGAACGATTCCCCACAAGCATTACTTGCTGAAAGTCGGATAGCTAGTGATAGGAAAGTATTTTATTGTCATGATAGCTATCGTATTTTAGGTTGGGTGTCTAGAATGCATGTAATAAACAGACACACGGTACTTGCAAATTCGTATAAGTATACATTTCCATGCATTCTACAAACAGTATATGCTTTTGTGAGATGACGTAGATGGCAAGGCAGGTTAAAATATGTTTCCACTTAGCGAGGCTACTTCAATTAGCTAGCACTAGCTATTACGGACTAGCTACCTAACCCTAATACCTAGCTAGCAAGCCACTATCCTATCCTAGCCACTAGACATATCAGCAGAATGGTTAAATTGTTCACTAAATAGTGAATATAGTAATCTAGTAGTGTAAGCCAGCTAGACGCACAATGCAGACCGAAACTAGAATGCATTTAAGAAAAAACTAAGGATAAATCTCAGAATGATCACGTAGTTTGCTAGCTAGATAACTAGCTAACGCGCTAGCTCGTTTAATACTGGGCGAGCCTTTACACGGCACGAGCTAACGAAGCATTCTAGAGACTTACCCTCTCCAAGATACAGTAGTTTGGATTCTATGTCACCATCGGTTCTTCTCTATATTTGTTTTTAGTAATTAGTCAATTTTGCATTGTTTACACTGTCATAATTCAGTCGAATTCTGTCCATGTGCATCGAGAACGACAACAATGACGTTTCATCTCCATCACTGTCTCCATGGAAACCAAACGTCACAAATAATCTCTAAACACTGCGCACACAGGCAAAGGCCCTTTTTTGTGGTTCCTTTCTAGTGCTATTTGTAGTGTAAAATGTAAAAAGCGAACAAAAAAATGGTCTTACACAAAGTAAAGTTAAGCACACATTACATTTCATATAATTTCAAAAAGTAATTTACCTACTGGTCAAGTACAAAAGTTAACGACGTTCATATAATTTCAAAAAGTACTTTACCTACTGGTCAAGTATAAAAACGAGTTAACGACGTTAACTTTCGTTTGATTAAAGTTGAGCTAGTTGCTCCATGCTGAAAAAAGTAGCTAACAAAACACAAACAATTGTTTCCATATCAAAGTTTATTGCTGACATGCATGTAGAGATCTGATGAAGTACAAAAATATGTCTTTTATACAAACGTGTTTTAATTTCTGTACAATTACCTAGTTTTGTATTTAGATGCCCATATCCAACCAAGCAGCAACACATTTATCCCGCTGGCTTTCAAAAATTACACCACTATATCTTGTCATACACCATTAGCCATTTTCCAGTTGAAATATTGAGCAAATCCAATACATGATTACAGTGAAGATACCATTTCCCCATTTTAGAATGATGGTGAAAAATAAGTTTTAGAAGGAGAAAGTTTGCATTGAACATCTCATCCTGTTATAAAAAAAAAAGAAAAAAAAAAGGGCTTTCTTGCTGTAGGATTTCCATTTAGACACAAATAAACTATTCTTCAGTCTAATGTTTGTCTCAGGAGAATTGTGACACTCCTTGCAAGTTAAGAGTCATGCAAAATGATTTAAAAAGTGCTTGACATCATGCACTGCAGTCCACCTATGCAGGAGTTAACTCTTCCTAAACATCAAACCGACAAATCCAACTGCTAACATGAACACTTATGATGGGAGAGATAATACATTAATACGTCAAGGGATATCTAATATCAACCTACAAGCCTTTATTCAATGGTGTAGCTATACAGTACTCTGCCTCAAAGCGTCAGACATTTGCCACGGATCACAACTTACTATGACATCAGTGAAGACCATAGTTTTCACAAAAACCTTTTCAGATGAACAGCTTACACTACCAACTACAATACCGCTTTATTACCCAAAATTCACATTGCCGTGGGAACAAGCTAACAATTTCTCTACGATTTTCTTCCAAACGCAGTGGCTATCAACTTTCTTACACATGTCTCTTTACTCTGTGTTGACCACTAGGTATTAGGATGACCACCAGGTGGCAGCACACTGGTTTGGGCACTATTGTATGCCCAGAGCAGTCATGATGGTGCTTATTTACATACTGACTAGAGAGGAAGCTGTTATGGGTCAGTGTTATAATGCAGACTTTAAATCATAATATGCTACGCTTGTCTTTTGTAAAAAATAGAACTATGCAGAGTCAGTATCCTTATTAGTGTAGCTTAATCAACCACAAGCTTGTGGAAATGGCAAAACAGGAAACAATACAGACATCAAGACTTCTGAAAGGGAAGAAACAGTGATGGCTGAAGATGCAAAGTAAACTATTGAAACTCAACACTTCTTGTTAAAGCTATGATAGCACAGATACAGATGTCTGAAAAGTAAATGTCTAAACAAGTGAATAAATAATCAAGATATGAAATTGAGAAGAAAAATACAATTTACAACAAGAGACAGAAATGGTTCAAATCCTCTAATGACGTAATCTGATTTGATATTACTAGATGGAGATATAAGCATGAGTATTGCAGATTGCCATAAGCAAGGGCAAGCTTTAGTGTATAGGTGGTTCATAATGTCACTGGTTTTTAGGTGAGGAATTATTTTGGTATAGATGTAAATGCACTTATACCCAAGACCTAACCAACTACCCATTCAGACTACATTATGCTTTCCTGAATAAATATGACATACTTTTTCAGTTACCACCAATCATCATCATACAACTCTCCTATAATGGTAAAATAATACATTGGATAGAATTGTAAGTAAAGCTAAATGTAATTGGAGACTGATGCTCACAAGGATTCCAATGACCTGTGAACATAAGGGATGACCATCTCACATAGCAATGACATTTGGTTCAGTCCATCTCTTTCTCTTATAGATGCCTGCCCTTGTTTTCACAGTGTCTACCAGCGAGGCAAGCTAAATAACAAGACTGTAGGATAGCTTAAATGTGTGACCTGGCAAGGCTCAGCATGCATCTACAGAATAGAAATCTATCAAATACACTTGTCCCACACTGATCTGAGGAGTAATGAGGAGGTGTAATACCTAGAAGTCCTTTGATTCTGCCTGAAGGGAAGAATTTTGTAATGCTTGTTTTTTTGCTTGTTTTTTGGCCAAATGGCTAAGGACTGTTTTTTGAAAGTAAAATAATGTATATCATGACTTTTGTGATGGTCTCACACTAGCTGCCTAAATGCTAGAGAGTATTTCTTTAGGGAAAGCAAAGCAAAAAGAAATGCAAGGTAAAAATATCAAAGGTTGCTGGTAGACAAACTTTTGCTAGCATATTCAACATGGATAAAAAGCATAAAATGCTACTTATTATTCATTAATAGAAGGGAACAAGCTTATTCATGCGATGAGGCCAACCCACTGATGCATAGTAGTGCTTTTTGTCTACAATGGCATCACACTACCCCGGTAACTCATCTCGTTGTCCTCTAAAAACATGGACCTTGGTAAAAAAAAAAAAAAAAAAAGAGATGGAGAGAGGTAGACTTGAAGATGTAGTTACAGACGGGATCATTCGTGATCATTTTGGTTACAAGGAGACTGAAGAGGGTGAACAGGGCAGACCCGTGGAGGAGTGTCCACAATCAGGCGATCTCGGAGTAGAGTCAATGTTACCAGGTGGACCGTGGAGGAGGAAGGCTGCTACATGAGGGCGGGCCCTGTATTGCTTGGGTGGACCAGAATGGTTGGGGATTGGAGTGTAGTCAGGTGGGGGTGTATGCCGAAGTCTCAGTAGAACAGGTTCACGGTTAATGGTTCACTGTTCATCCATGCCTCTTTGATGGGTGTTTTGTGGAGACCCATGTAAGACTGTGCGCCCTCGAACCGTAGATGAGAGCAACAAGAACTGCAAGTTAGCTTTGTGGATGTCCTCCTCCGGTCTGCTCCCATGGAATCCTCCACTCCAAGGGGGGGGGGACCAAAGGGTGGGCTGGGGTGTCTACTTTCGGAGAAAACGCTGTGCCAGGAGGGCAGCATCCAAGGGGCTGACGGGCTGGGCGTCGTGACCCAGGCGGCGTACGGGGGGGATGCCGCCGCCAAACTGCCGCTTACTTAGGAAGCTCTTGGCCTCGTGAATAGTGTTTTTCTCCTCCGCCAGCATCAGCTGCTGACGCATGTAGTTTTCAAACTCATACTGGGAGGACTCCTCGGTGACCTTCACCTGGGAGGACACACAAACCGCACTGGACGCTAAGCATCAGGCTACACGTAACTATCGGGGAAACTAAGTTCCATGAACTTCTGCCTAGGTTATCTGAGTAGATAACCTAGGCTGATGATTTCAACAAATTGAGAAAGTGAGGCTTTTAATTTGTATTTTAGAGTCACTGCACCTTACCTCCTGGAGATGCTCTGGGTGGTTGACCTGATCATCAATATCTGGTACCACTTGGAGAGGACCGCTCAAAGACGACACAGACTGCCTGTAACACAAACAGTAGAAGGTAGTCATTTGGGGAGGTCAGAGGGGTTTGGCAGTTGACATGTAACTTATTTTTGTACTATTTTATAGCAACTTTTAGTCAAACTAATTAATAGATATCCCAGCTATTGAACACCAGGGCAAAAGAAAATGTAAACAAAAAACTATTTATTTATTTATTACGTAGTTTATTACCTTAAACTCTATGCACCTTTCTCACTTGTAATACAACTAGTACACAACAAGTATGGCAATAACTAAGTGGTTTGAGCATTTTGACTGCAGTTCAAGAGATCCCAGGTTCAAATTCCCCACTGTAAGTTGCTTTTGGATAAAAGCATCTACTAAATAAATAAATGACATGACATCAACTACAGGTAGGAGGACCCTGATTTGCTGCTCTGGTAACTACACTAACTTGGAAGCAGAAATGCTCCAGTAATACTGCACTTACATTTATTAATTTAGCAGATGCTTTTATCCAAAGCGACTTCCAAGAGAGAGCCTTACCTACGACCTATGCACAAAAGTGCATAGGTCAATGATCACAAACAACGAGATAGCCCCCCAAAAATTGCGGGTAACCAAAACATGAAGCATAAATTGTGAAAAGCAAATAAGTGCCAATAGGAGGAAACCATAAGAGCATGTAGCTAAACAAATTACACATTAAACAACATGAACCTCAAAAGTGCAAGAGTGTACCTGAAGGAAAGAAAGCAACAATAATATAATATACAGCGAGAACACCAAGAGGCACTGTACTGACCAGGAGGCAATGATGCTGCTGAGGGACTCTAGCACCTCCCCTGCAGTGAGCCTCTGCTGGGGATCCAGCACCAACAGCTTACGAATCAAACACACCGTGCTCTCAGATACACGGCCGTCCCTGGGAAGGTACAGGGAGCGTGTTCGTTTGATACGGTTTCAAGTATTATTGTGCAAAAAGGAACAGTCACATACCAAATCAACCAAACACTTGACCTATTTAGCGTGTACATTCAACGGTTCTAGTGCAAAGGTCCTTCCTGTTGGTGCAACACCGCGGCAACAACTTTTGACTTCACATTCAAACACATTTCATCTAAATTGAGCCTGTGATGTAATCAAAAAGTACAAGGCTGATTGATCAGGGTGATGATGAGAAGGGTTGATTGGTCAGGGTGATGATGGGAGGGGCTGATCTACTCACTCTGGGACTGAGTACTCGGCAGCCTTGATTTTGCGGAAGAGCTCCTGAGGTATGCTGTCATAGAAGGGGAACTGGCCGTACAGCATGGTGAACAGCACGACTCCCAGAGCCCACATGTCACTGGGTTTACCGCGGTATGGCCGACCTGCAGACAGATGGGGCAGGGGGACACGTGGATGACATCACCGCTTTACCAACAGCCAACGTGTGTGGGTGGTGGTACCATCACTGTGCTTCATTAAAAAAAACATCAACAACTGACATGAAAGGGTGAAGCAGATTAATCTCATGCATGGAATAAATTATTAACAAGGCGAGAATACAAATCACAGCACAACTCTATCAACGACTATGAAGCAATTCCTGCCCTTAAACCCCTGAAATCTGTGGTCATGTGAGCTGGTATGGATTCATTAGGTCATCAGGTTTTTTTTCTTATTTTGTATATTGTTTTTATTATGTGTTATTGTAGAAACGCCCATTCAGGGACAGGAGTTGAAAATTAGCTCTTGCTATAAACTCTATGTGCATCACATCAGCTACAAACTTTAGTCTGTAGCTATGTTTAACTGCATTTGTCCCTGTCAAATAAATGTAATAAATAAAATAAATAAATGAAAATTCAGCTGGTGGAGAGACGGCTCTATTTGACAAGGGATAGTGCTGTAACATCAGAGCCCCTTCCCTGGTTCTCTTTTCATCCACCCATGAGGCGATTATGGAAAACATGCGACACACACGGGAGGGTGAGGGGGGGGGGGGGGGGGGGGGGGTGTGACAGGAGTACCTTCCCCCTAGTGAGTCATCAGTGAGTCATCGATGCGCCGTTTCATTATAGGCTTGTCATGTTGTTGTGATTTATGGATGGTTCTTTACGCCTGTCTTTTGTGATGTGCTGAGATAAGGTGAACTAACACCATAGAGAAAGTCTCTTTTCTTCTCAGGAACTGCCAATCGGCTTTGAATACCATGAGGTTAATAATTCATATTAATGGAGTTGGGAGGTTATGAACGAAATGTGGTTTGCAACGCAATACATTAGATTGTTTGAAATGGATGGAAACAAACATTTGCACTTAGCAGTTAGTTAGTTCTTGTGATCCAACCCTGGTCCTGGGGAGACCCCATGCACGTTGTCGATGTTTACCTCTTTCAACACACCGGATTCAAATGAATGGGTTATCAGGCTTCTGCAGAGCTTGACGGCAGCCCATTCATTTGAATCAGGTGTGCTGGGCAGGACAGGGGTCCCAAAGGACCAGAGTTGAGAAACACTGTTATGCAGTACTGTAACTGAGACGTTATTGTAAGACTGTAGGATTTGTAAGATTATTGCACAGTAGCATTACTTTTAGTTTGCCAGCCATTAATTAGCTAGCTAAGAAAGTAAATACAGACCACTCATTGACTAGGACCACCAAAATAATGCAGAACTATGCACTACTGATCCTTGATCTTTGCACATTGCTTTGAACAAAAGCATTGGCTAAATGAAAGGAAAATGTCAAATGTTTGCAAAGAAAACACGAAGACATCTGGAACTCCTCAGTGAGTCATCCTTCTTACGACAACAGAAAACGAAAGGAATGATGATCAAATCAATAAGGAAATGCTTTGCCACGGAAATCACTCCAGGATTGTGAAATATTCGCTGTGCTTATTGACCAAGAAATCAAACATTGTGTCGCTGCCAAACATTACGCAAGCTTCCTGAATGAGGCCCAGTTTCCCAGCTGGTCTCAGATGAACGTGGTTCACCTTCAACAGAAGCTGCCTCTCTTACCTCAGAATTCCCAAGACAACACAAGAGATTAGGACCAGACCACAGTTAGCACTTGCACACTTGTTAAAAAGATCAACACGGGATTTTGATGATTTAAATCACCCGTTTGCTAAATGTCTTGATTGAGAGAAAAGGATAAACAGATATAGGTCTGTTAGTAGTAAATGGGGTAAGAACAGGGTCAATGACAAGGCGATTCTTTTGTATTGACTTTTTTTTTTTTTGCCTATAGAGCTGAGTTTGGAGACAACAAAGAACATTGAGGGTTTAAAAAAAAAAAAAAAAAAAAAAAAAAAAAAAAAACGTTTGAGCACTTCTCTTCTTACCGCTCAGTACGTCTGGGCTGATGTAGGCAGGACTTCCTCTCTGGTCCTTCAGGAGGTCCTCCTCACTCACCAGGTGTTTTCCCAGGCAGAAGTTGGTGATGGTAATGCGGTGAGTCCTACAATGAAGACACACACAATGAGGGAAAGAGATCTGTGTTTACATCGCAAAAACCTGTGACAGCGGGGGGTAGCCCCACAGAAGGCCGACTTGTTCTGAAAATGTCTGGACATACCAGAGCAGGAACCAGATGAGGAACAACCAGTGCCTATCATAGCCCTTTAATGGGGACTGTTTGGTCACCATCCTCATCATCAAAAGGCACATTTAAAACACCGCAAGTAGATTTGGACTCTGAACTCAGACCAGACACGGTGGCGCTGAAAGTCTGAAGATAAACCCCTGTTGCTGGGGCCATCACACATTGGTTTCTTTGGAAACTAGACTGATCAGATTTTTGTTTTCTCTTTGCTTGAGTCATCAGAGGTAAACAAGCTTTGTTGGCATGGTAGGGACGCTATAATACAGGCTTTTCAAATCTATAGAACACAGAGAGAGAGAGAGATCGAGAGAGAGGGAAAGAAAGAAAATAAAAAAGCTGCAATCATGACAAACATATGAGTCAACCTGTGGCTTGGGATCATTGGTTTGTATGAGTCATTCTGCTAAGCAATGGTTCACTAAAGAAAAAGGAAAAACCCTACCACTTTAAAATGCACCCACATGCTGACTTTCGCACTAGTTCATGTACTTGTAGACGGGTACCCAGTTCCGGACTGAGAAGCTGGACTGCATCACGTTTTCACCCACATCCCCTTTATCTGTAAGGAAGGAGGTTAACATCTTCCCCAGACGTCTCACTTTCACACGCTGTGGACTTCTTCCCTCTCACTCCACAAAGCTCAACTAAACACATCCATGCCTAAATATCGCCTTGCTTCCAATATCTATGTAAATTTAGACAACACATTTTTTATATATATTTTTTTTCCTTAAGTCTGATAATGTGCTCCTGTTGTTGAAAATGATTCGTGAGCGCGAGTTTCCCCTCACACAGTGGCCCTCTGATTCACACAATGACAAGACAGGAAAACACAGTGAGCGCTTCAAAGGCTCTCTAGATAAAAGCTCCTTTATGAAGGGCTCTTTCTTTTGTGCTCAAGCATCACGACCGGAGCTGCTATTCCTGCACCATTGCCACGGCGGAGTTGGCGGTGATGCTGACTGCGTGTTTGCCTCATGAGAGGTGGTTCCCTAAGGACTAACCAGACCACACCATGGCTACTTCCTGGTCACGTGACCCTGGGAGACAGGAAACCAGAAACCTCAACATCCCCCCCATGACCCCCCTCTTCAGCATTTCCTGCTCAAAATAAACTTGCTGATGAGAAATGGGGTTGAAGACAGGGCATCCTTTGCATGGAGTAAGCCCAAGGAAATACTCATACAAAAAATACAGCTAATTTTTCAGTTCAATATTTCATCAGATCAAAAGAGTGCCCCTGGGTTGAGATTAATTTGATTTGGAGAGGAAAAGAGCAATGTGATCATATGACGTTAGGCTGGAAGGCCTCATCGATTAAAGTTTCATGGATTAGCTCATGCACAACCACTGCCTGTCGATATGAATTAAATCACACAAGGTCAAAATGCTATGAACACTAACGCAGGTATTAGCAGGTCACTTCTTATATTCATATTTCAATAAAGAAACCCCATTTCAGGCTCAATCTACACCCTTGAATGCCCAGAAAGTATTTAGTCAATCCAAACAATGCAGGCAGTTGGGTTGGGAGGGATTCTGTGAGGTGAGAGTTTAAAACATGCGAGCTAATCTTCAACCCAGTGGAAAAAATTAGATGCCTCATTGGAGGCTGCTGATGAATGTAAACTGACACAGAGACTTCACGACTAGCACGCACCATTAACACCCAGGTGTGTGTATGTGAGTGTGTGTGTGTGTGTGTGTGTGTGTGTGAACTCACAAAAGCATGCCAAGTCAAGCTTACAATCCACTCTCCAATGGAAAAACAACAAAGAGCCCTTGCTGTCCGTCTACAATATTCACTTTTTGCATTAACAGTACCAGAATCTGATAGCAAGAGCCCAAACTTTAATGACGTTACTGTTGTCAATTTGCTGCACCGGCCTGAAGGAAGACCTTTACTAGCATAATGGGCTACTTGAAAAGCACTATGCAGAGTGCGGCCATCCTCCCTTTGGCTGCATGTAGCCTGCTCCTCCCCTGTGCTGTCAATGCAGACACATTCAGGGAGTAGGAAAACACGGAGGAGGACGAAGGCAAGAGAAAGGGAAACAAAGACAGTCAGACAAAAAGGAACAGTAGCATGTGAAAAACTGATGGGAGAAAAAAATAAAATAATAAAAAGAAAGGAGACAGCAGAGGGAGGGAGTGAGGTAAAGAAGGAGTGAGGGAAGGAGAGGGTAAATAGAGGGCTACGAATGTGACGTGCGTGGCCGTGTGAGTCAGCCTTGAGCTATGAGGCCTTTGGCAGCCCTCTCCTTTGTCTCCAGCTGGGACGGAGTGTTCCTCTCGTCTGACCCCCCCCCCCCCCTCCCCCCCCCACTCCTCCAAACACACTCCTGTTTCATCACCACTCCTGCTGCAGAAAACACCGATGCTTGGAACTCAGCAAGTGCCTGTGCGCCTGTACGTAAGGGTGCAGAAGCAGCCAGGGGAGAGGGCTGACATTTAGATGTATGGTCTCTCACACACAGATGATATGCGATGTGAGTGAATGAGTTGAGCTGTAGGATAAGAGCCTGATTTTACACACTCGTGTCTGATATGTGTATGGCTGCTTGGCAGAGATTGCGTTTGCCTGCGTAGGAGGAGACTGGAGATTACTCATTCACTGCTTTTCATCCGGTATATGAATAGGCGTGTTTGTTGTGGGGTCCAGAGGGGTGTTTTTCCACTGTTTACCAACATGCACAGTGTGCACACATATAAATCGAAGGAGCAACAGAAGTTCCCATAGTACAACGTATACATTTGTACTGTCTGCAGTAAAAGGGTCACAGTAAATGGTTTTATCCCATTGCCAGTGAATATCTAGGCCCCAACTCAGGTGAAAGCATGGTTGGTTGAAATCAATTCTTTCTGGGTTTCCAGAAGCTTTGAGCTCGCGTCTCCCATCGTCTTCGCAGCACGCATGCACGGCGTTTGGAGAAGGCTTTACGGACAAGGAGCTCAGCATTCTCTCTCCCAAGCCTGATCTGATTCCGGTGACCCGAGGTGCACTTTGTTTGGGGGATTTTGTGTTCCCCCCCCCCCTCCCCTCCCACAGAGAAGAAAGCAGGGACTGGTTCCTCTCTTTACCTTGCATTTGGTTTCTGTCTCCCTGCCACAACAATCTGACCACAAGGAATGACTCACCAACACTTACTTGACAAGAGAGACAGAGAAAAAGAGAGGGAGACTTGGGGGCGGGACGAGCTGTGGGCAGAGATGGCTTGTCTGCGATGCAGATTACTTAACCCCTGGTGTGGGTTTAGGGGCAGTTGCTCACCAGATACATGCCAAAAGGTCCGGCCCCCTCACCTCCTGTAACTTTCTTTTCGCATTTTGCACGGCTGGGTACAGTGAACGAGACAGCAGACGCTTACCGTTTATTCAGCACCATGTTGCCCAGCTTCAGATCTCTGTGCACAATGTTTTTCTGAAGGTGGAGGAGGGAAAAGGGCAGAGAAAAGATTGCAATCAGGCAGCATGAACTGGAAGAAAAATAATACCATAATAAAAACAACTTGGGAGTGGCACCCCTATGACTCATCCACAGAACTATACAAGTCAAAATATTATTATTATTTCGGTCTAGCTGTGAGTACATGACACAACGGAACTATAAAGTTAGTTTGTTCACCAGTAAATATGTAGGCGTTTTAAGGGTGTGCGACTTGCATAAGGATTTTCATCACTTGTCTGAACCTGCCAAATCACTCTAATGATCTTGACTAAAAAACAATCTTCAGAAGCAATATCACTGTGTGTTATTGGATCTCTAGGTGACATTGCACTCAGGCCTGTGACAAATCAAATGTTCGAAAGCATGCTTCATAGTTCAGTCTAGAAATGTACTTCCACTTCTGCACAATTAACTCCTATTGCATTCTTGTTATGGCAAGGCCAGCAAACAAAGAGCACTTCTATTCCTGTTTGATGCTAGACAAATAATTGCTTGAATAATTTGTTCAACTCATTTGTAAAAAAAGAAGAAAAAAAAAAAAAAACAGATTTGTATATCAGCTTAGAGTACCACATAGCTACGGTTCCAATGCACAGAGGGTAATATAATACCTTGTGCAGGGCCTCCACCACTCGGACCACGTCATAGAAGATGACGATGGCTTCGCGCTCACTCAGTCTCTTTTCTTTGATGACATAATGCTGCAGGTTGATGAGGTCGGCTGTTTTGTCGCTGAAGTCGTGGGCGCACAGGCAATCCAGCACCAGGCAGATCCGCTTCTTCATCTTTCGCACCTTGTTAGACTCCAGATCTTCCACGATCTCATACGCCCGGTCCTAGAACGTAAGGAATATGTAAGGATACATTAGGCACACATATAATAATATACACTCTCCAAACACTTCAATCTGGTAAAATTGTCAAATTTATTGTGATAATGGGAGCTAAAGTCTAAGCCATACAGGATGCATATCCACAACCCCATAAACAAACAAAAAAAAAAAAAATTGATCCTCAGCCTCACTCCCCCCTCAGCTCTACATTGATTGCTGTATTGGTCTGTGAGAGTGTTTAGAGACGGCTGGGCCTCCAAGAGATTCATTATTAACTGGTTCTCCTCTACGAGTGGAGATGCACTATAATAACCCAATCAATACTGCAAGCTTGAATGAATCAAGGCTCAATGCTGCTATTCTAGGAACACAAATCCAAGAGAACAGGGGAGGATGTGAAAGAGAGAGGCAGATGGAACAATAACAACGTTACAAGAAATGATAGGAAAAGTGGGGGTGGTGGGAGGTGAGTCACAATGAATGGAGGCTGTGAGAAGAACAGATCTGGCACCTTCCATCATTTACACAATACAGCCCTGGAAGTATACGATGGGTACTTTGTCAAATTAATACAAAAAAAGGCCTGTCTGAAGTCCGGGAGGCAGATTTGATGCAAATAGTTAAGTCACGTGACCCGCCGACAGTGAAACAATGTCAATATGGATAGAGAGAGAGTGTGTGTATTTACCTGGAACAGGCCGTGATGGTGCACTACCCCATCCTGGTTGTGGAGCAGGGAGAGAAGAGAGTACTCTGTGTGCAGCAGCATCTTTCCCTGCCTCTCCTCCTGGGTCTCCCCTGCCGCGTCCCCAGCCCTCTCCTCCAGCGTTAGGATCTACAGGACAAACAACACGAGTCAGGGATCCCCGTTAGGAGGACAGAGGTCGCTACCCCCAAGAGAACCAAAACAAGTCTCTGGGAGAGAACGCCGAAAACCGCCGAAAACCGCTCACGGCTTGCATGGACGACTAAAACCGTTTCCTGTGGACATGCGTTAGTGGCTCTTATAAGGGTGTCTGTTGAAACAAAGGGGACTTACAAAACGCTTGCAGCTTTGCCACATAAACCGACATGTATTACTAAACGTGCCTGTCGGACATTGAGGAGTTGCGCCCCTGTGGGTGGGGAAATACTACCCCACCAAGGGGGCTGATGAGTACCAGGTGGGAGACTGCCTGTTGCCCTTTCTCCTCCTAGGCACCCTCATGTCAAATTGATTCTTGGATTGCCCCTATAAACAAATAGTCTCTGCAGTTTACCATCAGCCCCTCTGCTCAAACAGGGTCATAAAACAAACACCGAAAAAGATGTCTGTTTAGGTCAAAGATTTGAATGGCTGTTGGGACACAAGCTATTGTTGTTTGGTTTGTCAACTGTGGGTTGACTGGGGTCAAATTGCGGATATTTTCCACAACAAATTAAAACAGTTATGCACAGCGGTAGCGGAGTGTGTCATGTCCTCACCTTTAGCTGGTAGAAGTCATCTGTGCTGTCTTTCCTGGCCAGACATTGAACTATGCTGGGCACGGGTGAGTTTCCCAGACGAGGCCCTGCAGCAAGAGGCGAGAACAGCTGCATGAACAAAAGGTATGGGGAAGGGGAATGTGCTTCTGCAGCAAAGCTAACAGACGATGCAGTGTGTGCAAGCACTCATTACCCATTAGCACCTTTAAGATAAACACTTGCTTAAGCACACTACATTCTGTAGAGGTGTTGGTGGATTTGAGAATTTGAAGAGATTTCCTTTTTTTAAGACAAAGAGGACAAACGACCACTAAGCCTAGATATGGAGCTTTCTACCCCATTTCAAGTGGCTCTGAAATAAAATTCTTAACATTCCTGCCTCACGCACAGGTTCGCCCCCTCCCAGCTCCCCCTAGATTTCTGTGTGCACACACACACTAACCGTCACCTTTCCATATACTTAGATTGTTTTTATTGTTGCTTGTTTTTCTACAGGTACACTTGCACTCATAGCGGTTCAAGTTGTTTAATTGTAACTTGTTTAACTACATGCTCTTATGGTTCTTCCCTTTGGTACTTATTTTGGTTGTTCACAATATGTGTTTCATGTTTTGGCTACTCGCAATGTTTTTGTGGCTATCTTATTGTTATCATCAGTGACCTATGCACTTTGTAAAGCTCTCTCTTGGAAGTCGCTTTGGATAAAAACATCTGCTAAATGAATAAATGTAAATATACTTCATATAGACATAATGGCAAGACACATACTATTCGAGTCCCCCCCCACTCATGCACTGACTAAAAGCCAGGACGTTCTTTTCTCCTACCGAGGACAAACGGCCCAGCTCTCTTGGCGTTGCTGCCAGATATCCCAGGACACAGGAGCTTGCTGGCCCTTCCTGAGGTCTCTCCAGGCCCCTTCTCCGCAGAGCGCCGCTTAGACATGCTGGAGCTCTGTAGGGAAACACGGCAAAGCAAATAAGATTATGTTCAGATAAATATAGGCGACGGTGAGGAGGATCGACACGTGACCATGAGGTTAGGCTACCTCGCCTAACGGGCTGCTACGACGGATTTAAGGTCGCAGGCTGGACTACATTTACATTTAGCAGACGCTCTTATCCAGAGCGACTTACAGTAAGTACAGGGACATTCACCTCGAGGCAAGTAGGGTGAGGTGCCTTGCCCAAGGACACAACATCATTTGGTGTGGCCGGGAATCGAACTGGCGACCTTCAGATTACTAGCCCTAGATTCCCTAACCGCTCAGCCACCTGAAAAGACGTGAGGACTCAAGACCTATCATTTGTGGCCACAGCCTGATTGAGATTGTTAAGGCTTGGTATATCTAAGCACACCATCTTGTTTTACGACAGACTACCGAGAGGGTGGACAACAGATTTGGCTGCCCCTCCCAGTCCTTCACAAAAAACCCTCCCACCAATTTAACAACATCTCTGTGTGAACAGAAGGCCATTACAGGTCCATTCAGATGACGGTCACTGGTGTGAAGTTGGACACTTCAGATTCAATCTCAGAACACAGTATAAAATTGGGCAGGTGCTAACACAAAGTGACTAATGCCTTTGTGCAAATACAAACCTTGCAAAAGAAAGGCTGATCTTTCAAAAGGGAATATAGAAGACTACATGTTCAGAAGTCAGGCTGTGGCACATTAACATCAATAAATGCAATTACATTTTGTATGCGTGGTTCTGTATATTGCACTTTGATTCAAGATAAGCTTATCCTCAACAGTTGTAATTGCGGTGCACTTGAAACATCCTTCCAATCTGCACAGTAACTAGTTTTATTTTGAAGCCATTGCAGCTTTATCCATCCATCTTGTGTGTTCATGAGGTACGACTCCCTCTTAAAAAGACATGGATATACACACACACACACACACACACACACACTGATGCAACGCAAACATGCATATTATGTCATGGCCGAAAATGAATGCCAAGTTTTATACCCTGATGAGAACAAACAACACTAACAAGGGAACCTATGACATGTGATGACACAATGACAGACCTGTGGACCTCTGTTTGGCAAGAGGTGTGTGCTTTCTTTGCTGATAATGAGTTCCTATGTGAGGAAACCATTGCTAGTTCCCGTAACAGGGAAGTGGTGCCTCGATGTGACACAAGGTGAGTCATCCACAGTTTCCCTGGGGTTTCATGGGCTAACATTCCAACAGGGTGGGGGGCTGGAGGTCAAACATGAAATGAATCCCCTAGGGTCAGATATCATATTTAGGCAGGAAAGACCAGTAGAAAACGGTTTATATATAATGTATATCATAATGTGCACGAAAAAAAGAAGAAAAAAAAACACGACTGCAGGCAGATAAATGGACAGGCACAAAACAGGACCAGCTAGAAACATTCCAGTGAGCTGATGCAGAGTGATACACACTAGAAGCATCTGCAGAACTAGAAACATTGCATTTGAGACACCTTGCTGCTTCGACATGCTCATCGTGAACGCACGTAAGAGAAAACTAGAGAAAATCTTTGGGCTACATCCAACATCGTCTAAATGTTTAGATCTCGGATGTACGAATTAAAAACAAGAAAAGAAAGACATATTTCTATTTGCCAAGCAGCACCACCACACAGTTTGGTTTACCTGACCGACGTGGATAATGTAGGCAGGACAGTTGGCAGTTGATGAGGACGGACAGTAATTCTCACTTCCATGAAGATTCGTTTTCAGCTGAAACAGCAGATGCTGACATAGTCATGTCTCTCGCCCGTCTGTCTATCTGTCTGTCACCATCTCCCTTGTCAACATCCGTGGAGGCCAAAAAAAATCTGTTTTTAATTTTACAGCAATTATGGCATTATCTCAATGATATTTGAGTAATTAGGTCACCTCAGCCAGCCAAGAACGTGCCATTGCTTAGGTTATGGTTAACATGTGCTCCATTATCTCCAGAACGTTCATGCCCTTGGGACCACACACCTGCTTAAGAACAGTGACAAATCTTGGCCAATTCACTCTACGGGAGATCAATGAACCTTGAACCTAAAACATAATCCATCATGTTTATATGATAACACTCTTGTGACCGCATTACTTGCAAAGGTGAATGTTTTCTATGGGTCATTTGCTATCCAATGAATCACTCCTTTCACACCATCAAACAGACATTGTAGCCTGCAATATTGTCTGATTTTGACCCAATAGACATTCAGTTATTTAAAGTAAATATCACGCTGATGCAAATGCATTAAAACAAAGAAAGCAAATATCTTAGCCCATCATTGCACTTATCGAAATGGTTAGATAAAGCATATTTGAAGGCGATGGAGATTGTATTGTGCATAGGAATGCCCTTGGTCATACAAGGTTATCAATATCAAATATACAACAACATTTAAAAAAAAACATACAAATGTACTACATAATGTGACAATGAAGCCTTGGGTGTGTTTGAGTGTGGGTACTAAATACAGATTAAATAAACAATAATAAATCAATTCCAAACATGTGCACGAACACTTTGCCTGCTACTACAGACAGTGCTTGGATGACGCTTTCAACATTCTGATGTCATGTCATTCCGGCATGAATCTACCATCTATTGCACCGTCCGGGTTACCCAACAACACAAGGGCTTTAGCAAATGTTCCTAACAGCACAATTTTTTGACAGACAAAACCTTACGCTAACGCACAAGCTCGTTGCAAACAAAGAGATGAAGCACAGAGAATGTGATGTGTGGCCACGGGCATGTTAGCGCAATGTACTAGGGACAGAGTTGGCGTCAGCAAAGATAGCCCGAGCTATCCAGCTACAACAATGTAATTACCGTTACCTTTTCACACATCTATAAATTTCCTAAAGAGACAAAAGCAACAAAAAATAGACATGATTATACGCGCAATTCGCGACTAAACCATATACGTGGTTAAAACAGGAGGACACTCTAGGTCGCTAGTTAACCAAAGTGCACTAGCTAGCTAAACAAAGTGTAGTGGCTAGCTAGCTACTGCTAGCGCGAGCTCGTTCGCCACCTTTCTAGTAGGGGTCTTTAACAGCAACTTACCTCGAGCCAAACCGCAGAGGAAAGTCTGCTTCGCTTTGTTACAACATGGACATTCCTCTAAAATCCTGATATCTATGCATATGAATTTGATGTTCCAACAAAACAGAACGCTTTATGTTAACTTACAGCCAAACAGGTTTTGTTTGATACAGCCACTATTACCGAAATGAGTTCTCAGGAAAAGCCTATCGTCAACTCTCCGATCGCATCTTTCCACAGCGACAGTACCACCTGACAACGGATATGACGCAAATTGCATGAGTGACAGACTTTACAGCCAATAAAACAGTCAAGTGTGTATTTCTGCGATGTCCAGCCCCAGAAGATGATTGAGCGTTTGATGAGATGTTAATGTAGTGCAGACTGTTGTAGTTTTGCATTTGGCATTGTTAAATACGTTTATAATGTATTTAACGAGAATCTAAGATTAAACTATCCATTCACATCAAGCCATGTTGACTAAGTGTAGTATAAAATTCCAATATGTCTCAATCTATGAGTCTTGAAGCTTGAACAGGACTGTAGGCCTTTAAAGTAGCTGGACTAATACAGTTGACTCAGCACAAGAATAAACTAGATATTGCACTAGATATTTGATTATCAAAATATTGTTGGTGCTAAAAAGATAATAACTCTCATAACCCTCCCATACGATAAAGTAAAACTGAAGAACCCCATCCAAATTTAGAACCCCTCGTATTGAGCAATCATCCCAGCCCACGACTACCAGTTTCAAACCAGTGGGCAGGTGCGGGGTATGCTTGTAAAGCAAGCAAGGGCAATCTAAAGGGCAGTGACTGATCTAGGTTACACAAGTTTCCTGTTTTGACTCAGCACTGAATGTGCCCTAGGCCACATGAAACACATGTCAGCCTTTGGGTTCAACCCACTGTTATTTGAAGGAAACTGTGAATCATACCTTGAGAGGGGTCTCAAAGGGGATGAAAGCCTCTCGTGGGACTGAAACATTTCAATGCATTACAGAAACACTACAGTGTAGTGCAGTAAAACCAATACAATCCTTTGCCCCACTGAATTTATTATTACATCTGTATATATTCTGTCTGCTTGAGCATTAATTTCGTTGCACGTTTCTGCATGTTTCACAGTTATTAAGCCTTAAGGCAAGTTCCCCCTTACCCATTTTCATTCAGAGATGTCTCAGCATGACTTTACCATAGCAATCCTTGTTGTAGGCCATTAAGGTAAGTAGTAAATGCATGGCAGAGTATTTCTGCATGCATAATATCAGATGAATATGCCATATGTACTGAACACGATGTGATATTACTTTGTAAGAAAAGGTAAACCTATTCAGGTAAACACCATGAAGTTTGGTTTTGGTTCAATCTTTGACACATTAGGACTCTTGATAAGGCTATGGATATATTATTGAATCAATATTAATAGTATGCTACAGTATGTACTTCTCTGAATTACTCATTATTGTTATTAAGAAAATGTGTGCAGCAGCAAATTTGTTTGCCAACAGTGGACTGTTTTGCATAGACCAGAGTTTAAATGCACAGCTCCCTCTAGTGTTACCATAGAAAAAAAAGCATGCAACAGCAGGGTAAAAATCTATGGCTAACAAAATCAATTTCCACACAATTGCATCATCAACATAGAGTCAGAAAAGAACTGTGAAACAAAAGCAACTCAAAGATACCCATACCCATTCTTTTGAATCTATTTATTACAAAATTGACATTATTCTGAATATCTACTCAACCCCCCAAAACAAAGCATAATGAAAACCCAACAAATTAAAATAAATATAACATTTCCATAAATATATTTGTATGTCAGAGCATAGGTCATATTGTATCTCTGTAATATGATATATTGGTAACTCATTGTTTTCTCCCACTAAAACCCTTGAACAATAACATCTAAATTGATGATGACATATTGCAGTTAGGTACATAATTTATTTATAGACACACATGTAGCTGATACTTTTTTGATGGGAAAAACAAGCTAAATCCTGTACAGCTAAATAGAATACAGCTAACATTAGGTACTGTAGAGCCTTATTTGGGAATGTTTTTAGGATCTGTTCTTACAATCACAAAAACAAGTGCACTTGGGTTTCCTTCAGGACCCACACAGCCCTCTACAGGCTTTACATTCTGAGAAACTGTGAACATGGAAACCAGGACCTTATATCTCATAACATAAGGAATATAGAGTTAACTTGAATGAAAATGCCAAACCAACCAACCAAAATGTACCAAGATATTGTCATTTGGAAATCCTTTCACGGTGATGATCACCAAATTAACTGGAGCACATACTGTAAGTGTCAATGACACAAATGAACGCTTCAGTAACACAACATTTATTGATTATCTACCGTACTTTTTAGGCTATCAGAATTTTTGAAAGGTAGGTTCAAGCACAGCAAGGAACTCACTAGTTCAACCAAATTAAATGACCTGCTCACAAGGGCATTTCAAATCCCCATGCTCACCAAGATGTTGTGTGTGCGTGGGTGCGTTTTGTAGGTTGTTCTGCAGTAGAACACAGTTCCTAACCCACTCGGTCTTTGCCCTTTTCCCAAGACATTGTTGTCAAGGAGACACATATCACAGTCCATCCATCATGGCCAAAAGGTCATCACCTTTGCTGCTGATATTTTGACATGGCTCTCCTGCCTCTGTGAACTCCCCCATGATCCTGGCCAGCTCCGCATTGGCCTGCTGATCCTGAAAAGTCAAGAGAAGTCAATCCTCCAATGGCTTAGTAGAAAATTATCCTCAGGTGGGCTTATGCCTTCCTCCTCAATATCCTGTTACACAGATCCATTCATGTAATTCTGGTAACATGTCATCTTTAGCCTTGCCTATTAGCTTTTCCATTGGTGCGGGTGTCTGACTTTGAATGAGTTTGTCTTTGAGGTGACACTGTAAAAAACGTATCTTTGCAAGACCTATGCTTGTTACTGTTGATACTGGCGCATAAAATAGGGTTGCCATTAGCTGATTTTACCTTTGTTGCTTGGATGTTTATGACTTCGTATGATAGTTCATCTGGCCTCGATATCAAAGCCTCCCTACAACCAAAAATGTAAAAAAATAAATACATTATTATTTCAAAAACAAAACTATTAAATACCAAATAGCTCTTTCATCATGTTGTGGCTTGAACACACAGGCAGGTTTGGCTTTTACAACGATAGCAGAGACAGACCACATTTACATTTAGTCATTTAGCAGACGCTTTTATCCAGAGCGACTTACAGTAAGTACATGGACATTCCCCCGAGGCAAGTAGGGTGAAGTGCCTTGCCCAAGGACAAAACGTCATTTGGCACGGCCAGGAATCGAACCGACAACCTTCTGAGTAATAGCCCGATTCCCTAACAGCCTAACAGCTCAGCCATCCTAAGTTAACCTATACATGTAAAAGAGGACTTACTCTTCTTCTTCGTCTGTGGCAAAGAGATTAACTCTAAAGCTGCTGTCAGCATTAACTGGTTTTTCCACCTCCAAACCTCCCATTAACCTAGCGAGTAGGTTCAGCTCCTCCTTGGCTAGCGGGTTAGGAGCTGTGTTTACCTATGCCGGGAAAAAGAGCATATTACAAATTTGAAGTAACACCTTTGCTGATGTTCTTGTGTATTAATTGGATTTAGGTGATGTAGTGACAGCGAGCAACAAAAGAGCATATGACCTTTTGGGCAGAACAACTATCATTTGATTGTTTAATAAGCAATTGCAGTGGACACTGATATAACTTCAGTTTGGTTTTGTATGACGCAAGCTTGTTCATACTATAGAGAGTAGCTGTATCTACCATCTCACCTTAGTGTGTTGTGCAGAGTTTTTGGATGTTCCTGACATGTGAGTTTCCACTGCGCGGCTTACACTATACCTGTGGTAAACAAGCAAGCATTTGAGAAAAAACACAAAAATTAGGCAAAATACCTTGGTTAGCCTTCAGTGTGTAGACTGATAACTACTGTTCAGTCTGCAGACGGCTTGCTAGTCATTCTTACATATTGGTGCCCAGTTTGATGACCCTTTCTCCAAACATGTCAAAGGATCCTTCACGGAGAGCACCAGCATAATTCCCACCATTACGGAACTGCAGCCTCTTTATCTCCTCACCATTGCAGCTGAACATTCTAAATAGATAACAATACAGAATATTTAACAAATGTGTATTTAACATGACACTGGAATGTGTCAATACAAACTAGCATTTGTGACATGCCTTAGTATCAGTGCCCAGTCTGACTGTGTTGTTTTGTGCATTTGACAATAAAAGACTTGATCTATCACTGAAGGTTAAAATAACTGAATATATTATACAGTTTATCTTCCAATATTTTTATTAAAAGCTATGCATTGATTATAATGTTGATGACACACGCTGTTTCGGCGGAAAGATGCCTTCTTACTAGTCTGACGTTGTCATACTCATAATTTTAGTCAGAATATGACTTCTTGACAACTTCCTGACCACCTTTTTTTGTGGGTGGAGCTAAGTTGGGCTGACAGCCAGGCTACCTTCTTACACCAAAAGCAGTTAAACATCCTGAAATCCACATCAAAATGATTGTGTTTCCTTTAGTTTACATGTTTTCATTTGCCCTTTTGTTCCAAACACATAATGAATCTTCCCAAAGACATGATAAATACACTTTAAGCACGGCTGCCCACTGATACACTAAAAGCAGAAAAATCTAAATTTAGAAAACGGCGGCTTGATGAACACAGCCTCGGTAATGCAATTAGCTGCAGTTACGCCTGTCCAAAGACGACAGTCTGTGGCAGTGGGCGGTATCTGGGAGAAATACAGCATGTGGCATCAAATAGACACCAAGTTAATTGACATATATAACAGAGAGCAAACTTCTACCGCATCCAACGGGTTGTGAATGGATAAACAAGTAGTGTTGTTTATTAGGACTGTACTTTGTTCGGGTGTAATTAGAGCATTATTTCCATGTTACCTGATGAGTCCAGGAATTTGTGTTCCATGGGGAACAGGACCAGTAGTAGGGAGGACAAAACGTCCATTGGAATTCTGCACCTTGTCTTTGAGGAAGATTGACACCTGGACATAAAAATCAGACAATGTATTGAGCTAATTTCACATGCTCTCAAAACAAATAAATGAACCACCTCAACATTCCTTATTGCAGTGTAAAACAACTAACACTCACTCGTATGTGCATGTCTTGAAAGAAGATGAGTAGAGTCTGTCTAATTAGCTGAAACTCACCACTAGACAATGGTGAATATATCTGTGAAAAATAACAATGTTTGGTTAAGGCAAAAGCTAAACTTGGTATCCATTGTATCAATTACCACATGGCCTTTTCAAATGTACTTGGAATCCACATCCACCATGTTGCGGAATCAAACTGCTTTCTGTTTGTAGCTAGTCTACATTCAACAGCACTATTTACTCTACGGAAGCAAGGCTCTGGTACCTCAATGAGCTGTCTGTATGTCTCATCAACCTGGCTGAGAATACTTGGTGTGTCCTTCACAAAGTCTTTTATGGCATCCATGTGGTTGAAGGACACAAGGAGTATATCTTTGGGTCTTGGGCAGAGGAGCACCTGGTACTTGAAGGCCATGGTCATCAAGTCATAAAGCTGATAAAATGATCAAACATAATCAACTAAGATGGCATCATCGTCAGTATTGTGAACATTTGTATTTGTAACATGTACACCAGAGGGAGCAAAAAATTATGATTAATAATGAATAAAGAATGTATTGGCCAGATTAGTTGTACTACATCACCCTTAAAAGAAAGATGAAGTTAAAAAAAACATTGGTGCAATGGGCAACATAATGATTTAGGGCATATGCTCAGTACTTCACCATTGCAAACTGCAAAATCCCAAATGTAATGACCCCTATGATTTTCTAACATCTACTGGCAAATTAGATTTATATTTATTGCTAAGAAAAGGATCCAGCGCAAATATGTGATAGATTGTTTTGACATCATACACTTCTCACAACCCAGTCTATAAGCATCAGCACAAAGCTGCTTGAAGGCTGCAACAGATAATCTACAGTCGTTCTTCTGCTCCTACCTTGTCCATGCTAGCCTGGTTGAGTCTCATAATTGAAGCATGGGCTAGTCGGTCAAACACTGTCCTCAGAGCCTTCTTGGAGTATAACTCCTGAGGCTTGAACAGCTCCTCCAGAAACTTCTTATTAAACATGGTGGTGATGATGTCATTCATCACTGTTCAAAGGCAAGGTAAAAAAGTACAGGAAACATAAAATGTGGTTACAGACTAGAGCTTACTACAATATTGTTCCTGCAGCAAGCAGTGCATAATTCTATTGCCATTGTATAATTCACCTATCCCCAAACAAAGCAATAGCATTAAAATAATACAGTATGCCTACATACAGGTAGACATCCAATAAACATGCAGTTTTGCACGGGAAGGGTGAGTAAATAATAAATTACTGTGCTTGAGAAGACCAATGGGTAAAAAGGTCATTTTTTTTCTTTTAGTCGGCAGAAATCTACCATTGCATTAGCTTCTTAATGAGCATGTTGGTTTGTTTTCTCTACAGGCCGTGAGTAAGCAGAGCATGTAGCTAGTGAATGCATTGCATGAGAAACATCAAAATACCTCTCCTTCTGTCATCCTCTATCCAATCAGCTACAACGATGGAGAGTTTAAAAGTTAATAAGCAAATGAATAATGCTCGTTTTATTTGTGCCAGGTTAGGATGTTGCAAAATAGTGCAACAACATTTCGTTTTAACTGATAGATAACCAATCAATCATAAAAAGTATTACCTGTCCAGATAGTTCATAATGTGGTTAGGTCAATATAGGTGAAATTAGCTATCTAATACAATGCACTTTACCTTAAAACTTTTTGTCGTTCCTAACCACACTACTGTACACTAAAGAAAGAAATCAATATAGATAGACTACTAGAGAAAGTGTGTGTGTGTGTGTATGTGTGCGTGTGTATGTGTGTGTGTGAGTGAGAGACTTTTGCTTTTCAATGAATTAACAAATTCAACTCGCAACTGTTATCTGGTAAATATTGTTTGTTAGCAGCTACTGTAGTTAGTCAACTAACGTCTCACTGTACAGATGGCTAGCATGTTAGCTAGCTAGCTTACAGTAATAGCTGAATGGCTCTCTACCTTTCTTGGCTTTGTCAGCAGGGATGTTCTGAGCTCGTAGGCGTTGATCCAGTATGTACAACATTTCTCCACCAAGATTAATGAAAAGCAGGGGAAGCGTCCTAGAAGACATGTTTGTTTGTCGATTGATTAGGTCACAAAAATAACTTGGTCGATAACCCGTTTCCTCAGTCGAATATGACAATTTAGTTATCAAGCTAGCTAGCTAGCTGGAAAGCCATTCGATGATGGTAGAAAGCGTCGCTAAGCTTTCTTTCGTTGCCAGGTCACGAAGGAAACGAGCCAATCAGTAATGTCTAATGCGTGTCTTCGTCAAGGTGGGATAATTACGTTATTCCACATTTCACTTTACACATATGACAACTGAAGCCTCGAGACAGCACAGATAACAGCGTTTCAGATACAAAAAAAACTTTATTTTCTTGAATGTAATAATACGTTCATACGAAATAACAAAAGCTATTCCAATTTCAAGACAGTTGGGAATAACTAAGGTTATTGTTATATTACTATTTGTCAAGTGAATTCAACAACAACAACAACAACTCAATTGTTCATAGTGTGTGTTCATGTATGAGGCACAGTTCTGTTTACATGGTCAACTCAAACATCCCCATTTCTGATGCGAATTTCTCGTGCCATTCTGCATATCTCACACAATCCACAAAAAAAGGTCATCAAGGCATCATTGCATACTGTCCCCTGTTAGAAAAGAATACAATGTTGTGTTACTGGTGAGCATAACCATTACCCCAAATAGCAATTAAAAAAACACCCCCTGAACCAAAATTATTTTACAAAGGCGCAAAGTTGACCCTTGCTGTCTTTCCTAACAGGACAGCTATAGATTTTAGGGATACAATATGGTGTAACTACATGTCTGTACTCCAGAGTGTCTTATGCATACTGTCTGTGAAGGCACGTACCTGAATACCATAAGTCAACCTCATGTGAGTCCTCATGGCTGTCATACCTCCTGGTAAACATCCCAAACACGGATTCTCCCCATACTTGTTCGCTGTGTAGCAACCTAATGCTATTGGACAGATGCAGCCTATGCCACCTGTGTAAGAAATTTGAACGTTGTTGTAAAATACAGGTCTCCAAAACCATTAAACCAAGCCAAATTTCCGTCATGTTTCCAGGATGCAGAGCTGAATGATGCAATGTAACACTCCGTACTCACACACTAGGAAGTCATTGCAGCAGGAACACAATCCGGTACTCCAGTCCCCTGTCTGAACATTGGTACCATATGACCCTGCTCCAGGTTGGTGGGTTATCACTGGGTTTGACATGACAGTCAGCGTAGAGTAGTTTTAGCCTTTTAAAGACAAATCACACGGTTAATGTAGGATGCTTTAAGACAGGAATGACTGATGTCTGGTCATTTTTACAACCTTGAAAGGAAAAACATTGTGCTGAGAACATTTTGTAATTCATAGAATTCACTCTTTGCAGTTTTGTATGCAAAGTCCATTAATTACGAATTTGTTATTTTTGACACAGCGTAATTGTATATACCATCAAAATGTATATTTCTAATGTGATAAAGGATGAAGCATGTCACTCACCACCGCTGTTGCGTTGCTCTAACCCTTTACAGATCTGAGTTGATGATTCTAAACAGGAAATTGTGACACACTTGCTCTGCAAAGTGCTGGTTAGTTACTCACTGTTCTACTTCCTATGATGATCATCATGTTCTTTTTCTCATCCTGTGAACACACGATCAAGTTCACACACTCACTCAATAGAAAAATGGCTCAAAACGAAAATATACATACAAAATGAAATTGCTCAACTGAGAAACAGTTCAAATATTGTGATACTGTGTAAAATCAGATAAGTCTTTTGTTCTTTAAAGTTTTTTTTAGGAATTCTTCATCTTCAAAGTCAAATCAGGGAAGTCACTGTGTACTATGATATATTTTACACATTAGGTTGAATC
The DNA here is from genome assembly GCF_021917145.1 of Hypomesus transpacificus. Taxonomy (NCBI): domain Eukaryota; kingdom Metazoa; phylum Chordata; class Actinopteri; order Osmeriformes; family Osmeridae; genus Hypomesus; species Hypomesus transpacificus. Next base: position 15,626,711 of record NC_061061.1, read on the forward strand.
GCAACAGAAAGTACAACTCCATTATTTCACATCCTCTTTAGTTATATTCCAATCATATCTTCCTACATTGCAGTCACAACCAAAGCGATTAAATAAAAACTCTTGCAAATGATGAACCACAGTTCATTTATTGATATCCATCAAGTAAATACAACCCCCACGCTAAACAGTAATCTGCATTATTGCAGCAGAAATATTTTTTCAAACACAGTACTTTTTATTTAAAAAAAAAAAAAATTGTTTTGCTGAGGGAAATGAGAAACGAATGCATCAACAACCATTCTCATAAACAATAATCCCAATGTTTCCTTAAAATCTTATAAAGCAGAAACATGTTTCAATACTAACAATATTATTGGGGTGCTGCAGCTGTTATCTTTGACTGGTCAACCTGTGTGTGAGAAGCTTTTTTTTTTCCTTAATTCTGCTTTCTGTTTCTGTACCTCTTTGAAGACCTGAGAGAGAAAAAACACATGGTCAGCCAAAATCATGCTAATGATGATAAACAAGTTATTATAAGTAACATTATTCAATGACATGAAGCTAGTTCAGGTGGCCCATTGTATAAGCCAAAAATACCATCTCTGCCATTGATGTCTAGATATGGTCTCTAGTTGAATTTCTGAAGCAAAACCAGACCGCCAAAGTTGTGTCTGTGCTCATTCAATAAATATTGATGTTAAACTATTACCTGCCTGAACCAGATTTGCAGTGTCATGCATTCATCATTAGTAAAATATTTGCTAGCAGATTTCAATTTTGAATGTGTATCGATTCCACGAGGCCTTAAGCTCTCTACCTTGATGCAGAGGGCTTTCTTGGTCAGCCAGCGCCGGGTGATCCGCCTATAATACTCGGGGGGGAATGTATAGGTGATATCCAACTCCTGGCAAACACGTTCAAAAGTGTCATAGCGAGTCATCCTCAGGTGCTTCAGCAGCTTCTTCCTGCTGTCGATGGCCATCAACATCCTCCTTTTGTTAGCTTTGTCCTAAAGTAAATGTATTGAATCAGAGGACATAAAACTAAGGGGTTATGACAATCAACCAAAATAACTAATAGGGGAAAACTTGACATTGAATATAATCTCCTTCAAGAGCATTTACCTCTCTTACTGAAAGAGGAAGTTGGGGACATTTTAGGACATACATAACTAGGACTGAATTATAATAATGGGTAAAAATGTGACAACAGTGAATAGTACAGAATTTTGCAAATGTCTTTGTGGAATATGTATGGTCTGTCATAATTTCCCAGCATGCAGTTATTACCACAACTCAATCTAATTTCAGGCCATGGTGTACAGAGGAAATCCTGCTGTCAAAACTCTTACCAAAGAGGCGGGGGAGTAATAATGAAATGTGTGGAAAGATGTGTTCATGTCACTGCTATTGCGGCTTTAACATTACTTATGTTCCACACACACACCTTTGCATGTTTGTGCAGGTGCTCTTGATAGTTCCTGATTCTCACAGTCAAAACGGCAACTGAAGAAAGAAAAAGAAACATCCCACAGTAGACATATTATGACTTGATTGTTCTTAGAGTAAAAGTAGTGTCTTGCTCTCGACTTTGAATTAGAATTTACTCTTGACTTCGGTGGAGCAGCGGTCAGATTCATCCCTCTGGACTTTTTCAATCAGCTGCTCCTTTTTCAAGCGTAGTTTTTCACTCTGAGGATGTGTCAAGGGATTATACAATTATTTCCCAAATCAGGCCAAAAAATGTCGCCCCTCTAGAGAGACTTGTTGACTAGCAGCTAACAGCATACAATACCATTACCATAAATTAGCCTATGAACACTACAAAGTCATTATAATACACAGAGTCATTATAATTTATGGAAAGATAAGAAATACAGTGGTCTCAGTGAGAGCAGACCAATGGAGGACACAGGGACATACATGGCTTGCTAGTTCCAATGTCAGTATTCTCTTGACCAGGTCATCAGTTCTGGCAACACAGAAAATAATACCATGAAGACTCAAATTGCACTGGATATCTAATAAATTAAACCCATTGTTAAGTAAGAACATGAATTAGGTTTTCTTATCAGTGTTTACATTCATAAAATAGTGCACATACGTTTGAGCAAGGGGAACTGCCGCATAATCCATTTTCAACATCGTTGGAGGAAGATCACTGAGCTGGCTTTGAAACACTGCATAAAATCAAGTAAAGGGAGTCAGGTGGCTGAGCGGTTAGGGAATCGGGCTAGTAATCTGAAGGTTGCCAGTTCGATTTCCGGCCGTGCCAAATGATGTTGTGTCCTGGGCAAGGCACTTCACCCTGCTTGCCTCGGGTGAATGTCCCTGTACTTACTGTAAGTCGGTCTGCATAAGAGCGTCTGCTAAATGACTAAATGTAATCAAGTGCCCACAGTATTTGTTACATAGTTAAAAACAGTGAGATACTTCCAAAGAAGGTTTGTTTTCCTCAAAGAACATACCTGGTTTCCTTTTCCTTGCAGCTCGGGCATAGTTTCTAACAGGCTGAATGGAAAAGCTTCCAGTGCCTGGAGGAATATAATAAAAATGTTTCACATTAAATACATTTAGTCTAACAAGTGGATTGGAGTATGTGCTGAACTTGAGACAACTGTAGAACATTCTGCACATTGTCTTGCAATGAAGAAATCATCGCTATGGTACAGTTTATTTTGCTTTGTGTTTATGAGAGCAATAAGCAAGGAAGAAAGGTAGCCTCCAGTCAATATAAGTAGCCTAGTTAGTGTGGTGTGATAAACGCTACTGTGGTTTCCCCACATCCTCTTGATCAAAACCACTCATCAGCAGAACTCATTAATAATCAGTCTTGTTTGGTCTCTAAATACAAATAACCAGCCCATTCTAGCATTAGTTTAATTTAAAAAAATGTGTAGCATTTCCTTGCCACCATAAATAAATAACTGCCATAAGATCACTAATTCTGACGGGCGATGTCCTAGGTGGAATATGACACATCCACAAGACTTTCTCTGATGTAGCTATCATGGCCTCTGGAAAGTACAGTGCCATCTACTGACCTGCTTGAAATCATACCGTTTTTAATAATCTCTTTTTTTCCTCCGTCTTGGAAAATAAAACGAATTAATGCACAGATCATATAGTTAAACGTAGCCCGTTGGCAAGAAGAGTTCCATGATTTTTTAAATAAGAACGTACTGATGATACAAAGAACAATCAGCAAAGATTTCAAACATATTTAATCTCTAACCCAGGTAGCTATAACAATTCCCCCCCGACGACATATCTATCCAGTAGGCCCACATAGTTATAGCTAAAGGTAGGTTGTGTTTTTTGTTGTTGCTGCCATACTCACCTATGTTCGCAGGCCTTGCAATCAAATGCGATAAACATGCCCCATTTTTCAAAGGGAGACCTGGGGTAGTCCCATTTAGTCTTGATATAATACCACTTTCTCGCAAAACGATAGAGGCCGTTTTTAAAGCACCCCTTAGTGCCAAGCTTGTGAACATAGTTGATACACAAACAACTTCAGTCTTTCAACTAAAAAATGAAAAATCCTGACAGCATTTGTCCCCTACAGGAGGGCCGCCATTTTGCTAGACTAAACTAGTAGAACATGATCAAGAAGGGTCTAGGTTAGTTAATCGATGCTTGATTTTAATCGATGCTTGACAAAAAATACATCGAATATTTAGGCTATTGTAAATATACCCTGCATATGCCCCATGTTGTTATGCAGCATGAATACAATATATTAACTCCCCCCCCCCCCCCCCCCCCCCCCCCCCCCACTCCCTCTCGCTTGCTTCCGATTTCTGGGAGATTGTATAGCATTTGCGGGCGTCAGGGAGCCACTATTAAAATGCGGGAGACTCCCAGAACTTCCGGGAGACTTGGGATGTCTGTGATTGGATTAGGTACAGCACTGTGGAGGTTAATGGCACTTCACTCTGAAATGTTCTCGGAATCCAAATGAACAATCTAACCTGCATGCAAATTCCAATCATTTCTTTAATGTCTAATCAACAACTGGGGTTAAATGTCATTTTCAGCATCATTCATTGTTAATGCTTGAAGCAAAGGAAAGTCTTCCCAAAGAAAGCCCACCCCTCCCTGTCCCTGGGCACCATGTTGACACTCTCTAAAGGCCATCTCTTCACTGGGTAGTCCATGGTCAAAGATGTGTGTGTCCAGGAATGGCTTTGGGCTGTCAGGCTCCTCTTCATACAGAAGTGGCTGAGTGGACTCTGACCGCAAGTATTTGTGAGACTGGGCCTCTTTCTGAGCTGCTGCCTGACTGGCTGGCTGACTGGCTGGCTGACTAGCTGTCTGGCATTCTGGCCTACTTGCTGGTTGGCTCGCATATGGACCAACAAAGATTACAGTGCCATATGTAACTGATTCTTGTTGTGACCCGGAGTAACCAGGGCTGAGAGGGGAGCCACAAATGGACTCGCCTAGGTCACTGGTATCGTTGCCACTTCCATAGTCCAACCAAGGGTCATCTTTAAACTTTACACCCCCTTCCTCCAGTATTTTGTTGGGGATGTCAATAAAGCTGAGATGAGATAGACAGACTGAGGGCAATTCCTGGATTGGAGAAGTATCCTACATTACGGAAAAAGGATAATTATTTGCTTAGTTTTGTCAAAATATTATCATGCACAAAGAGGAATGCTAAAGAGAGTACAAAATGAAACACCTGGATTTCTTCTGATGTGGTCCACATCTTGATGCTGCTGTTAGCTGGGTCTGGGATCATGGGCCAAAAGCACGTCTTCAGCCTTAAGATATGAATTGATTATGTGGTGATAAAAAAAGCAAGATTGTGGTAATTGCTGATATGATGAACTAGTAAAAGGCTCACCGCTTCTGCTTTGTGAAACAGGTTAAAGCTGTAAAGATGACAAACAATGACACACCAACACAAACTACAATCACAGCCATGACAACTTCCAGGGCATCTAAAAAAAAGGAAGCAGAAAAAAAGCCTTTATTAATTCTGCTTTTGTGATGCATCTGTAGCACCCATATATACATCACCACCACACGTATAAATATTTATAGAGAAATATACAAACCTATGGTCTCAGGTTTGACAAACTGAACTGTTGTCCCGTTAAAACTCCCTCCATATGTGCTGACCATGATAAAAGCTTCTAAGACGGATGTTGAGCTGATCTCATTTAAGACCGCTATCCTTTTTGTTAGGTCTCCATTCACAACTGAAAAAAGTGTGGGAAAGTGTCATTACATGACTTATACAGTGAAAGCTAATCAGAGCAAAATGCTAAATATATATTATTCCCCAACCTTTAACATTTCCCTGTTTATTCCAGTAAAATATCTTGTAGCTGTGGATGATTCCATTTCTTTTGGTTAAAGGAACTTCGTCCCAGGTCAGCTCAATTTGTGGATGCCGGTTCTTCCTAATCCTCAGAATTGGAGCTTCAGATGGGGCTGTCATACAAACGGAAGGACACTTAGATCTCACAAAATCATATTAGGAAAAATCATAAACGCTTTGATCTTTCACAACACAGGGCTATCATAAACAGCACAGAGGACTAAAGTAAGGTTTACTTCAGCATATGCCCAGCAGAGGGAAGCATTGTATCAAAGTAATTTTCTTTGCAATATAGGCTCACCTAGTATTTGCCCAAAGGGGGTCAAAGACCCCCCATTTCAGTCTTTGATCTCACAAAGACCAAGGTGCAAGGTCTAGTCTTTACCGACTTACCCTTTTGTCTAGAGTATGCTTCAACGGTTCGAGAAATGCCAATCTCATGCCTATACGTTGCGTACACAGAGATCCCATAAGGCCTATACGGCTCAATGCCCTCTGCAAACAAGAATAAATGGATTAGGGAAGGTCCATGTTCATGCATCCCTAGAAACCGTGTGAACAAAATCAGCGAAGTGCATCCTGTCCACAATGAAGGGTTTGAATCAAAACTAAAGATAAAAAATAAAAAATAAATATGCTGGGCATACGTGATATGACAAAGCTGGATTGATTTCTGTCATTCCAGTCAAAGAAGATGTGGGGTGGGTCCCTTTCACACAAGGGTCTCCACTCTACCACATATCCGGTGATGTCAGACGACAACGAGACCGTCGCCCACTCTACCATAAGAGATGAGTCCCCATGAGAAACCACACGGACATCTGACACTGCAGGCAGAGCTGAGGACAAGAACGACAAAGTTCTTGTTCATGTCACAGACGCAAAATAGGACATACATCGTCTGTTTTTATAACACAATCCAATGATTTTGCCAAACGATGAACCGTTCGTCCTGCAGATACATCTGAATCCTTCCCATGAATATTCAATGCGAAGACCCACAAAGTAAAGAATCCGTAGGCTACCTCTGTTCAGAATGACAGGCACTTCCGTTGGAACGGACCTCCCTGCAGCATTCACAGCCCTGAGATACACTCTTCTGATTTCTCTGGGAAGCTGAAAAGTACAGCGGCTGGCTGATGTCGAGCACACTTGGATTCTCTCCCCTCGTGCTCTCAGGAACGAGACGATGTAGGACACATTCATGCTATTGGCACGAAATTGGGTGGACGGCTACAAGGGGATTTGAAGAACATAGTTTCTGAACTACTGCCAACATGAAAGAAAACACAACATTGTGTCATGTGTTGAGGTTTTTTTGCAGTCTGTATTATTTTGTGTGTTTGACTGTGTGTGTGCATGTCTCTTGCCTTCCACAACAAGCACACAGTGAGATTATTTTTCCTCTGCTCCCCAGATACCTTTGTCCAAAAGTCAAGTCTTCCAGTCGGAGCTGAGAAGAGACAGGGAAGACACTCAAAAGTGGAAAGGTCTCCACTTTTCTCATTAGCTTGAGAAAGAACACAATTGTCTATACATGCACTTTAAAAGACGCCAACACAAGTCAATACATCAATTCACCCAAAGCTATGGCAGGATAGAAAATGTAGAACATCATACAGCATACTGAGTAGAGAGAAAAGTAAGCCTAGCGAAAGGAAGGTCAAATATATAACTCCCCCAAAATGTTGATGCATAGTACCCTAGTACATACCCTTTTCTTGGGTGAATCCAACATGGCTGCGACTCCATTCGCTCCAGGGGCTCTGATTGTATCGAACTCGGAGTCGTGCTAGGTACTCCTTTCCATGGAGTAGACGACATACCGTACCGTGCATCACACGGGTCACTGGGATTACAATCGGTGCTAGGAGCTGGGATCACACACACACACACACGCACCACATGGTGATAATAGTAATTGTCAGTTTTTAAGTCAACTTGTGTTCCAAGGCAGCACTGTATGACATGGTCTTTCACCATTTTCTCATTCCACAGCTCTTTGTCTGCAGGTTTCAGTAGAACTTCCAGGTTTAATCTGTTCTCAGGTACCCACAGTAGCTGATCAGACAGACTCCAACAGAACTTCAGACAGCCATTACTATTGGGCTCCGATTGAATTGCCACAATGTTTGGAGGGTCAAACTTTGCTGCAATATGAGAGTCACATTCATTGTCAGTATTCATGGTACAGTATGTTAAGATTGTGCTGGGCCAATCTTTTCCAGTCCCATGCTTGATTTGAATGTTTCCCAGTGACAGTACTTTAATATTAAAATACTCTATCTTTGAGTTCATTAGAAGATTTTAACATAATACATACATACATCACAACAGATTCTACACACTGTTTACATCCGTACCTGACGCCACAGGCTCTAGAAGCAGATGCTTTGAAGTAGCTTGGCCCAAAGCATTCACTGATCTTACGAATATCTCCATATCCGAGAACAGGACAAAATCCCCACGTTGAATTGTGTAGTG